>NC_061120.1:173294728-173375157 GCF_002878395.1 Capsicum annuum | reverse complement strand
ATGCATATGAACCCCATGCATTCAACCTACCTCACATGCATACTCAGTGCATTCCATTGTACTAATGCATTTGCGTTATGGTGCTTTCTTTTTATGTAACACCATAGGTTCAGAGACACAAGCTCTAGATCAGTAGTAGATTCTAGTTTCAACAATTAGAGTTAGTAGTGAGTCCTCATATTTTGAGAAAATGATCATTATTTTATTATCTCAGTAATTATTTTATTAGTTGGAGTTAGTTGGGGACATGTCCCACCAACTCCTTACTCAGACTAGCCAGTCAGTTAGAGGCTTTCTAGACTATCATGTTTCAGACTTCAGTATTTTCAATTTTGTTTTGGGTATTCTATTACCCCACACAGATGTTATATCATTCAAATTATGTTCAGTATTGAACCTTATGGCCTTTCAGTGCATATTTCTGCATTATTATGTCATATTATGCAGTATATATGTACAAATATCAGTCATGGGTTAGTTCGTGGTCCTTTGGGGTCATGAGCATCATGTAGCATTCTGGGTACCAGATTCGAGGTGTTACAGACATTCTTAGACATTTTACTTTCTTTTCGATTATTGGTTTTGTCCATGGTTAGGGGCTTATCATAATTGAATATTTATATTCTTTTGGATAGAGGCTTGTGGTACTTCTGTTGGTTAGAATGGGTGAAATTGGTATTAATGTTTTCCTTGGCATCGAGATGGATATTGGGGCTTACACCTTTGGACGATATTATTTGTTGTTCTATCATATTATATTTTGGGCTTGATTATCATATTTGTTTTGATATTTTTTTTGGTTTTGGTATGGTATGGATGGTTGGTTTGGTATGGTTAGACTCGGTTGAGTCGGTCACGGTCGTGATCCTATCCTAGAGTCTTGATGTGAACAATAATTCTATCTTATTATATGTTTGAAATTCAGTTTATCTGAGGCTGTGGAAAGAGGTTGGGTTAGATTAAGAGGGTGATCCTCGGTCCTGGTTGAACTTAGGATGCCCATTATGACAAGGCCTTAGTTTAGGCTATGCTAAGCTGGTATCAAAGCCTAGGTTCATGGTCACTTAGGAGTCCACAAAGCCATGTTGAGTAGACTCTTTTTTAGGGGGTGTAGCATGCCACTCTCATAAGGAAGAGGTTGCAATACATCTAGGAATGTTTCATTTTCTTGGTATTCTTTCTTCAAGCTTGACTTCTCAGTCCTATAATCTCTTCTAATCCTTGTTTGTTCTTTTTTCAGATCATGCCTCCTAGATCTAGAACACAAGAAAATTCTTTTGTCCCATCCAGGGATAATTCTGAAGGGGTACCGCCTACATCTAGAGTACATCTTTTATCTCATGGTCCTACCTTTAATTGTACTAGAGTTCCTCTTATTCCTCCTACTGCTTCTCAGGTCCCTCAGTGCAATATGACGAATGCAGAGTTTCATTAGTCTATGTATGATATTGCCTAACTAATTATTTTCAGGCCGAGTTGGGTACAACTAGCATTTTATGTGTTGAGGCTGCTAGACTTGGATAGTTTATGAAAATAGGTCCTATGAATTTTATAGGAGTGAAGATGGAGGAAGACCCATACATATTTCATAATGAGATCGAGAATATCATTTAGGTAATAAGGGATACTGATGTGGAAGGAGTAAACTTTGTAGCTTATCAGCTCAAAGAGGTTGCTTATTAATGGTATGGGGAGTGTGATAGAGATAAGGGTTATACATAAGAGGATGGTTCGTGGGAGGCCTTTTTTGATTCCTTTATGGATCGGTTCTTTCTTCAAGAGTTAAGGAAAGTTAAGATGAAGGAGTTTGTGAACCTCATGCAAGGGAGGATGAGAAGAAAAAAAAGATAGAATATGGAGACAGGCAGGGTAAGAAGGGAAAGTTTTTTTATCAGGGAGGTGCCAAGTATCAATGTAGTAGAGAGGATGGGAAATAGTAGAAAAAGAACTGGGGGATTTTTGGTTCCTTCTCTACTGCTAGTGCTCCTTACCCCCAGTAGTCGGGTGATGGGTGTTAATATGGTGGTGAAAATTCTCGAGTGCAGGGATCCCATTCTCAGGTAAGCAGAGGTTAATCTATTTCTTCATGTCCTCGTTGTTAATTTTATGGTCGTCCTTATTGGAGATTCTATGAGAAAGGTAGGAATAAGTGTTTCAAGTAAGGCTAAGTAGGCCATCAGCTCAGAGATTGCTTGTCTAACATGGTTGCTATAGAGGAAAATAAGATTCTAGTCGCTTCATCTTCTGTTCCTACACCCGGTGGTATGGCATCTGCTTTTGTTACTGCTTTTAGTTTCAGTGTTACTTGGAACAGGTTGTATGCTTTGGTGTCCTGTTAGGAATCTGAGGCATCACCTAATGTTGTTATGGGTATGTTACAACTTTTCTCTCATGAAGTGTATTGTTTGATTGATCCAAGTTCTACCGTTTTCTATGTGACTCCTTATGTAGCTATGTCTTTGGGTTTCAATCCAGAGATTCTTTTGAATCCATTTTCTATTTCTACCCTGATAGGAGATCCAGTCATTGCCAAATGGATCTATAGAGGGTGAGTGGTATCTGTGAATGGTAGGCAGACTTTGGTAGATTTGTTTAAGTTGGGTATGGTAGATTTCGATGTAATCTTGGGCATAGATTGGTTGCATTCTTGTTATGAAAATTTGGATTGTCAAACCCGTAGGGTTATCTTTAGGTTCCCTGGTGAGCCAGAAATAGAATGGGAAAGTTTTTCCTTAGTGACTAGGGGGAAGTTTATATCTTATCTTAGAGCTTGGAGATTAATCTCTAAGGGTTTTCCTTATCACTTGGTCCAAGTTAAAAATTCTAATTTGGAAGGTCCTTCTTTATCTTCGGTCTCTGTGGTTAATGAGTTTCCAGAGGTCTTTCTGGATGATCTTCCAGGTGTTCCTCTGGATAGGGAAATATAGTTTGGTATGATTTGCTTCTAGTCACTCATTCAATTTTTGTTCCTCCATATGTGCATCGACTATAGGCAGTTGAATAAGGTAACAATCAAGAACAAATAACCTCTCCCTCAGATAGATGATCTATTTGACCAGTTTAAAAGTGTGACGTTCTTCTCTAAGATAGACCTTATGTCTGGGTATTATCAATTGAAGATTAGGGAGGTGGATATCCCTAAGATGGATTTTTTCACTTAGTATGGACATTATGAGTTTTTGGTGATGTCATTTAGATTGACAAATTCCCCCAACAATATTTATGGATCTGATGAACAGGGTGTTTTGATAGTATTTATATATCTTTATCATTGTACTTATTGATGATATTCTGGTGTATTGAAAGAGTGAGGTGGATCATGCTAATTATCTCCATGTGGTGTTGCAGACCTTAAGGGAACATTAGTTGTTTGCTAAGTTCTCAAAGTGTGAGTTTTGGTTGAATATTGTGACTTTCTTGGGTCATATCATTTCTTGTAAAGGAATCATGGTGGATCCATAAAAGGTGGTTCTGGCAAAGAAGTGTCCTAAACCTATGACTTCATTTGATATTCAGAGCTTCTTGGGTTTAGCCGAGTATTATAGGTGGTTTATGGAGATTTTCTTATCAATAGTTTCTCCTTTGACTAAGTTGTCTAGGAAGAAGGTTAAGTTTTCTTAGTCGGATGCATGTGAGGGAGGTTTTGAGAAGTTGGAGGATAAGTTGACTTCGGCTCCAGTTCTAACTTTGCCTAAATGCAATGATGGGTTTGTAGTTTATTGTGATGTATCTTAGGTTGGTCTTGGTTGCGTGTTGATACAGCATAGGTAGGTGATAGCCTATGCTTCCAGGTAGTTGAAGGTGCATAAGAGGAACTATCCTACTCATGATTTAGAGCTATTGGCTGTTGTGTTTGCTTTGAAGATATGGCGGCATTATTTAGATGGGATCCACGTGGATATCTTTTCTGATCATAAGAGTTTGCAGCATGTGTTCTTATAGAAAAAGCTTAATCTCAGGTAGAATAGATGGCTTAAGCTTTTCAAAGACTATGATATGAGTATTCACTGCCATCCAGTTAAAGTTAATATGGTTGTTGATGCCCTTAGCAGGTTATCCATGGGTAGCTTGGCTCATCTGAAAGAAGGAAAGCGAGAATTGGTGAAGGATATTCACCATTTTGCAAATCTTAGGGTTCATCTCTTAGACTCTAAGGATGGTAGTGTAATGGTTTAAGAAGTGGTTATATTATCTCTTGGGGCGGAGATTAAGAAGAAGCAAGTTTTGGATTCTTCCTTGATGAAAATCAAGGGTAGCGTTGGTGGGCAAAAGGTCATGGATTTTGAAATTAGCGGCGATGGTACTTTGTAGTACCAAGAAAGTTTGCGTGTTCCTGATGTAGACGGTTTGTGGCAAAGGATCTTTGTTGAGGCGTACAAGTCACGCTATGCTGTCCATCTTGGTTCTACTAAAATATACCATGATCTCAAGAAGATCTATTGGTGCAGTGGTATGAAGTAGGGCCTAGTTGATTTTGCATCCAAGTGTATAATGTGTCACTAATTTAAGGTTGAGTACACGAGGCCTGGTGGGTTGTATCAAGAAGTTAAGTTGTCTGAATGGAAGTAACAGGAGATCAATATGGATTTTGTTACTAGTCTTCCTCAATCTTAGAATCAATTTGATTTGATTTGGGTTATCGTGGATAGAATGACAAAGTCTGCGCATTTCTTGCTTATGTGGACTAGTTTTTTGGAGGAGGATTATGGAAATCTTTATCTTCAGGAGATTGTGAAACTGCATGGGGTATCTGTTTCAATTATTTTTGATCGTGGTATGTAGTTTAAGTCTTACTTCTGGTGATCTTTCTAGAAAGGGTTAGGGACTAAGGTGAGTTTTAGTACAGCTTTCCACCTACAGTTGGATGGGTAGGTGGAAATAGCTATTCAGACATTAAAAGATATGCTTTGACCTATGTGATTGATTACGATGACAGTTAGGTAGAGTATCTACCTTTGGTAGAGTTTGCTTATAATAATAACTATCATAAGAGTATTGGTATGGATCCTTTTGGGGCATTGTATGGTAGGAGGTATAGATCTCCTACTGGTTGGTTTGAGCTTGGCGAGGCTGATTTTTTTGGTCCAAATTTGGTTCGTCAAGAAATGGAAAAGGTGAAGATGATTCAAGATAGGATCAAGGCTGCCCAGAGTCATTAAAAGCCCTATAAGGATGTTAGGCATAGAGACTTGGAGTTTGCAGTTGGGGATAAGTTTTTCCTTAAGGTGTTTCCTATGAAGGGATTAGCGTAGTTTGGAAAAAAAGGAAAGCTCAATCCTCGATACATTAGTCTTTATGAGATTTTGTTTAGAGCGGGCAATGTTGCTTATGAGTTGGAGTTTTCTATGAGTTTGGGTTTGGTTCATCTGGTATTTCATATTTCTATGTTGATTGTGCCTTTGAAAGGGTTGGATATCTTAGATTCTCTATCTTATGAAGAGGTCCCCGTTGAGATATTGCATAGGCAGGTTTGTCGGTTGCAAGCCAAGGATGTGGCTTTGGTTAAGGTTCTATAGAGGAACCACAAGGTGGAAGAGGCCACGTGGGGAGCGAAAGAGGACATAAAGTCAAAGTATCCGCTCTTGTTTTCTACTCTTGGTATTAGTGCGGAAGGTATATGTTCTTGAACGCATCTTTATTTTCTGAGTTTGTTAAGAAAGAGTTGTATCTCTCATATCCTTGTTTTCTGTCTTTGTAAAAGTAAGAGTAGAGATATCAAAGGTGGGATTGATGTTTTAAAATGCAAATGACTTTGAGAGTGGTTACCCCTACCTTATTCGTCATTCGAGGACGAATGTTCCTAGTGGGGGAGACTGAAGCATCCTAGGTTTGGACCCTTAGAAAATTTCCTGGAATCTCGTTCTTCAGAACCATTACGACTCATGTTACGAGCCATAAGCTGGGGTACGGGTGGTAAAGTCCGGTCGTAAGTTGACCAGTGTTAGTTGGTGGGATGGTTTTTGACACTAGAATGGATAAGACTTGAGGGTATGAGTCATAAGGCATGGGTACGAGTCATATAGGTGACTCATAAGGTGGATAGTGTTTGATCCTCCTGGTGTTACATTCTGCCAGGGATACTGATCATGGGTATGAATTGTATGCTGAGGTTACGGCTTGGTTGGTTAAGTCGTATATTAGACAGTGTGTGATCCATGGTTGAGGCTTGTTTAAGATTGGATGGGTATCAACCATAGCTAAGTTACGACAAGTAAAGAGGTCAGTCATAACCTTATATCGGGTTTTTATGGAATTTAAGTGGGGGTATTCTAGACATTTTTCTACTTACCCTAATAAGGACCTATGAATTCTAATACACTTAGGAGGAATACCCTATTATTTTATTCTTGTACACTTAGAATCTCTTTCTAAACATATCAAAATTCTCTCAAGATCTTTTGGGAAAAAGAGCTAGGGTTTCAGCTGCAGGATTTCTTTAGGGCTTGTCTTGGTGAATTATTCAATGAATCTTCTTGATTTAAGGAATGATTCTCTTCCCTACTTGTGATTTCAATTAAAGGCATGGTTATATGGTTGATGTCATGGTTTTACTATTTCATGGTTTTGGTTTTCAACTATTGATTTGGGAGTTTTGATGTTAATGGCTTGGTTATGATTTCTTACGGTTTAAATTATGCTTTCGATGCATTAATGATGGTTTTGGATAATGTAATTGCATGGTAATGGTTTAATGATAACGGAATTTGGTTTTGTTATGTCATGCTCCCAAGGTGTTTTATTAAATTCTTATAAAGATATGTTCATTGCATTGGCTTATTTTAAATGGAACTCTTGCTTTTTTTTTTTTAGCTTATACATGAAACTATAAATTGTTTAAATGATTTACAAAGGTTAAAGGCTGATTGGTTATGCTTGTAGAGAATATGGTAGTCTCCCAAGAGGTTGATACGGTAAACGAATAGGGCATCGAGAGTTTCCTTAATCTAAATGGTTTAACTATGGATAATGCTTGCAAGTATGGTGGTATGACGATACCACTAGTTTATTAAAATAGCCATGGTTAATAAATGGATAATCAGATTGGTTGTTAATGGTTTTAATTTAGGCACTAATGGCGTGAAGTGTAAGCTAAGCTGTGGAAGGTGGCGATCCCGGGGAGATCAAAATTGAAAACTTATATTTGCCGATATCAGGGGTCTTCGATGGCCATGTGTGAGTGTCACATTTATATTTGAGGGATTTACTGGTCATCCCAGGGTTATTTCCTGTTCGTGCGGCTATACGTACCGAGACCCTTTCAGCAGGGGGAATGGATATGGCCCGTGGGTGTTAGGACGGCTAATCTAGACAACTCAGGTAAAGGTTTTAAATGGCATGATAAACCCGGTCCCTTTTGCTAGTACTTATATATTTATGGTTGTTTGCATTTGATGGTTTTCACTTGGTTTTGATAACTAACATTACTTTATCCTTATCCCGAGCTTCATGCAAGTGTTCACCCACTAAACCTTCTACTAGCGGCTGTATACCCATGCTATGCCAGAACAGGACGTTCAACTCCTCCTTCATAGTACTTGATTTGGGGAAAGCTTATTGGACTGAAGTGGTGAGCTTCCATACTTTTAGAAGGCATCATTTTATGTTGGAAATTCTTAGACATTTTACTCTTTTTTTGGATATTGGTTTTGGCCATGGTTGGGGGCATGTCCCAACCGAATAGTTGTATTCTCATGGATAGAGGCTTTGTGGGACTTCTGGGGGTTGGCATGGGCGGGATCGGTATTGGTGTTTGCCTTTTCATCGAGATGGATGTTGGGGATTTTATCCTTGGATGATATTGATGGTTGTTCCATCGTATTACATTTTTAGTTTGATTATCATATTATATTTTGATATTCTTTTTGGTTTTGGTATGGTATGGATGGTTGGTTTGGTACGGTTAGACTCAGTTGGGTCGGTCACGGTCGTGATCCTATCCCAAAGTCTTGATGTGAAGGTGGTTGGATTGGGTTAAGGGGGCGGTCCCGGTCCTAGTTGGAGTTGGGATGACCATTACAAGAAGGCCCTGGTTCGGGTTGCATCACAAAAACTCATAGTGACCATACCGAGTTCGAAAAGCAGTCTTGGGAATATTAGCCCCCCTAATTTTCAATTGATGGTAGCCCGAACGAAGTTCAATCTTAGAGAAATACCTAGCACCCTAAAGCTGATCGAAAAGATCATCAAACCTAGGAAAAGGATACTTATTCTTCATTGTCACCTTGTTCAACAATTGATAGTTTATACACATCCAAAGGGACCCATCTTTCTTTCGTATGAAAAGTATAGGAGCATCCCATGGGGAGATACTAGGACAAATAAATCCCTTATCAACAAGCTCTTTCTATTGCTCCTTAAGTTCCTTTTCTTCAGCTAGAGACAATCTATAAGGAGGAATCAAAATAGGATAGGTATCCAGTGGAAGATCAATCTCAAAATCTATTTCTCTATGGGGAGGAATTCCAGGAAGATCATCGGGGAACACTTTAGCAAATTCATTAACCACAGGGACAGATTGCAAAGAAGGACTTTCAGACCCAGAATCCTTAACCCAAACTACATGATACAAACACCCTTTTAAATCAATTTCTGAGCTCTAAGATAGGAAATAAACTTCCCTTTAGGCACTAAGTAACTTCCCTCCTATTCAATCACTAGTTTAGTAAGGAATTGAAAACTGACCTTACGGATCTTACAATCCAGAGAAGCACAACACGAATGAAGCCAATACTTACCCAAGATAACATCGAAATCCACCATACCCAACTCTATCAAATCCACCAATGTCTCTCTATGAAAGACAAACACCACACAACTACTATAGATTTTTCTAGCAATAATAGAATCACCCACCAGAGTAGACATAGAGAAGGAGTTAGAAATATTTTTAGGACCAAAACTAAAATGCACAGCCACATGTGGGGTCACATAAGAAAGGGTAGAATCCAGATCAAGAAAATAATAAATGTTACGAGAGAAGAGTTGTAACTTAGCAGTGACAACATCAGGGGTTGCCTTAGATTCCTGATGAGTAGCAAGTGCATAGAGATGATTCTGGCCAATGCCGGTACTAGAAGTGGCGCCCTTAGGTATTGGAGCTAAAGAAGTGGCGACCAAAACCTTATTATATCTAGTGGCAACTTTGGATGACGGACAATCTCTTTGCAGATGACCAGGCTAACCAAAATTTATGCCTCAATTTTTCTCCTCCTCACAATAACTACGGTGAAGCTATCCAAAAAATCTATAAGGAAAATAACATGGGACTGACTGAGCTCCACTAGCCTGAGACTGGGCACCCTGTGCCTTGGGACTAGTTCTAGTCTGAAAATGATGATCGCAAGATGGCTTAGGATAAGGAGCACTCGCCGAAAAATAGGAACTGGAATTGGTCCACTGCCTACCATCTTTCCCACCGTTCTACTGATTTACACCCTACTCTGAATACCAGAATTTCCTATTTTGCCTCTTTCCCATCTCTGTATGCCTCTTCTTTTAATCCTTCACCTACTGAATATAAACTAGAAGTCTATAGATGTCTATATCATTGTTCAATATTTCAGCCTTACACTCTAATACCAAGTCACTGGACAAACAAGAAGCAAACTTCCTCATTTTGAATCTCATAGTAGACACAAACTCTGGAGCATAACGAGACAACTGCTGAAATTTAAATGCATATCACATTCATCTTACCTTGCTTCAGATTCAAAAATTCCTCTGCCTTAGCTTTCTTCAGCACCTGAGGAAAAAAGTGATCAAGAAAAGCACCAGAAAACTCATCCCACACTGTCGGCTCAACATCATCACCTTTTAGTTGTTTCCACTCCTCATACCACTTATAAGCTATGTCTTTTAGCTGATACGCAACAAAATCTACTCCAAATAAGTAACATGCATCACTATAAAAATCTTCTCTATATCATCCACAAACCCTTGAGGATCCTCCTCAAACTTATAGCCTATAAAGGTTGGGGGATTCAACCTCATGAACTTGACAACTCGGGTGGCCTCAAAAGAAGGAGCAACCGAACCAACACACTCTGACTAGCGAGACTAAGAGGCCACCAACTAACCAATCATATAAATGGAGTATCAGAACTGTGCATTAGAGATATCTCCCTGTGGTGGATGATCATAAGTATCACTTACTAGGGAAGATCGATGAGGACTAGTAGGGATCGGTGAAACCTCACATGGAGCAGTATAATCAGGAGCAGGGACCCTAGATCGGGTTTGCACTCCACAAGCAGGGCGAGTTCCCTCCGTATTTTCCTTAGGTAAGAAAGAGAGTCCAATAGAGTTTATACAAACATAAGATCTTTGGGAAGGCATGATCTGAAAGCTGAGTAATCTAGGAGTTAGAGAAGTTTATGATACTAGACTCTATAGCCCGAAATAGAATACAAGAAAGGGAAATATTCCTAATTGCCTTGTCTCCTCACAGTTATAAGTGTGGCATGCTATACACCCATAAAAAGTACTCTACTCGACACAACTTTGTGGACACCCAAAGACCTTGAACCGTGCTCTAATACCAAGATTATCACAATTCAAACAAGGGTCTAGTTGTGACGGGTATCTTAAGCTCACCATGGATCAGAAACCAACCCCTTATCCTAACCTAAAGAGCATAATAATAATAATAATAATAATAATAATAATAATAATAATCAAGCAGAAGCAAACAAAACCAATGAAAGATATATATATATATATATATATATATATATATATATATATAAAACGACGAGGGGGCATACGAGTCAAACATAATGACTAAATAACCTCACACTTGTCCACTAGGCCTCTAAAACAATAATATCAAATTAGGTCAGGATATGCCCTCGACCCTGACAATAGAACTCTTTAATTTCCAAAATCTGAAAAAAAAAAAAAATAAATGAAATGGTAAAGATTTCCGAATGATGGAGGCTCACCACTTCACAATGACTCAACCAATATCTGTACCACCCAATACTACACAGGAGAAATAAAGAAACCCTAGACTCAACTAATATCTGTACCACCCAACGCTGCACAGGAGAAATAAAGAAACCCTAGGAACCTACATCATGAAATAATGCAATATCCAGGAAAGATCAATGGGATAAGCACTGGCATGTAAGTCAGGGAAAGTGATAAAGTAAATGCCATATCTAATTCTGCCAAAAACCATATGCCCACATTCATAAGTACTTATGCAATATGATAGGATAGGGTAAATGGTCATGAACATGAGAGTTTAAAAGCATTAGCCTAGACTGTGTATCTTTATCCGTCCTAAGAGCACCCCATAGGGTATATGGGTTCTACTCCCTATTGAAAGGGCCCTAGTGCATGTTAGCTGCACGAACTGAAGAAATTTGAAGGAGGGCCAAGGACACCAGGTCTCCAACCATCCAAAATTTTATAAAGTGTGAACTAAGCACACGGTCATATAGACCCCCACACCGGCAAATATGGATTCCAGTATTGGTCCTCCCGAGATCTCCATCTTTACGGTGAGCTACAAAATCCCCTTCAAGCCCAAATTAAAATATTTTCACATAATCCGTACCATAAATCAAGGAGTCATTTATTAAGGAATTTATCATTTGGCATCATCATACCAATTATGCCTGCAAGCTAATCCAATCATTCTATTTCAACCCAACTGACCAATTTGACTCCTATGTTTTATTTTATTTAACCCAAAACCATGGCCACCATGGCCTTTCAAACCATTTTATCCATTTATCCTTAAGAGCAATACAATAGTTTTAAAAGTGAGTTAAACCATGAAAATTACACATTTAAAACTAAAGTTCATGAAGGTGGGTTAAGGTTATTACAATTACTAAGAAAAACTCCAACCAACTGGGGAAACCATGTTCCCTATTCCTAATTCCTACAAAAGTGCTCTCATTCCATCCTAAAAACCATTTATCAAGCATAAGTGACATATTTAAAGTATGGGAAAACTATTCTAATATTAAATAACCAAAACCCTCAACCCAATTTCAAACCTACAGTTACATCACATAAACAATGATTAAAACATATGCCGTTGTAACAAAAAATCAAGTTAGGGATGAGAGACATGCCTGAAACACACAAAAATAGGAAAAAAATCCAATGTTGAGAGCTTGAAGATTGAATTCCTTGAAAACCCTAGTTTTCTCTTACTTTAGGGAGTTTCAGATGATGAGAGTAGTCTTTGATTTCATTAAATGATGTTTGTAGGGCCTCTTTGGTGTTTTAAGGTCATGGATAAAGTCAAAAGAAAGAAAAATACCAAATTACCCCTAATTAAAAATGTGCAGGAGAAAAGGCTTCCAATCATTACGAGTCGGGTAACGACTCGTGAGGACAGGCCATGATTCGTTGCCTGGACTCATGGACTGAATAGAAACTTTGGACATTCAAAATGTTATGGTCATGAGTCCTTCACCATGACTCATGACCTTAACTTATGATTTGTAAGGTCTAGTCATGACCACGACAATGAACTAGGGCAACCTTACTGGTTAGTCAATGAATGATATTGTACGACTCATGGTGAGTGGTAATGACTCATCACATTAGTCATTGCCTGGACAGTTCTCAATTTCACTTGAGAAATTTTAGAGTCCAAAACCTAGGGTATTACAAACTAAAAGTAAAAAAATACTGAAACAACAAAGAGCTGGAGATATCTATACTGTATATCAAAATTGACCTCACAATTAGCCTCCTTAATGGGGAGTTGTCTCAACTGGACCTTCACTTAATCAATATACTTTTATCTTAGCTTCCTAGTTTAGTTGTCGAGGATAGCAATGGTGTAATACCCCAAACTTTCTTTAAGTCTAATTTAGTCTTTAGAAGATTTAAGGATGACTTCCTAAGTGAATAATGATTAACTCTGATAGAATTTCTCAAATTTAACTTTTTATCACGTAGGAAATTGAAGTAGCTTTCCAATGATACCAATTTTGCCAAAATTTGATATCAGAGTAAGAAGTTATGGCCATTTTACAGTGAGTTATTCGGGCTGCCAAAGTACGACAAGAAAGATGATGAACCATCGCGGCTGTAACGGACCATCGCCCAAGCCATCGCAACTGAGGCCGTAACCCCATATTCTGGCTAAAGTGTGATGGAAATGTTGACGGACCGTAGAGCTAGCGAAGGACCATCTCACAAGCCGTCACAATCTAGGCAGTTAACCTGTGTTCTACCAAGATGCGACGAACAGGCTGACGGACCATCGAGCCAGCGACGGACAGTCACCCAAGCAGTTACAGATCCCGTTCCGCGATTTAAAGCCATTTTTAAAAGGGTTTTTGGGTCTTTTTTCACCTCTTTTTAACACCTATTTATATTAGACTAGAGATCACAACTCTTCATTCATCCATAATATCAAAATTAGGATTTTTTTTAAGATTAATCCCCAAGAATAAGATTCACACCCTTCTTCAAGAAAACTCAAGAATTAAAACATCATTCAAGAACCTTCAAGAAAAGTTATTCTCTTTCAAGATTCAAGCTTTTGAGGTATGTTAGATGTTGATTCTTGAGTCCTTTCCGCCCAAGAAGTTCAAGAATCTATTTTCAAACTATAAAGATTGTATATTTAGGAGTTTTCATGATTTATGTGAGTTGAAGTTCATGTTCATGTTATTTTTGAGTTTTGATTCATGTTCTAAATTACAAGTTTCATGATTTAGTCCTAGTATATGATAATTTGCATAATATTTATGATAAACCCTTCAAGTTTCATGTTGATTGATGTAACCATGTTAATTAGATGAAGAAATTATTGTATAACCAAAGCATGCTTCCCATATGTTTGATAAAATGCCTAAGTGAATGACATAGATCCTTTATAGAATATTGACAAGAAATCCCCAATTATGTATAAGTTAATGAATGCCAAGTGTTTGTTGAAAGGCCTTAGTGGATGAATTATGATATGTTAACAAGCATTCCTATTCATGTGCAAGTTTATGACTTTCAAGTGCATGATGAGATGCGCCATTGATTGTATTGTGAGTTGTTAACCATTGTCAAGTATTCAAGGATTGTCATGTCTTACTTATTTCATGCTATCAAGTCCTGGGGGTATTTAATACCCAATAATTTAGTTGTGTGCCTAGAGCCAGTGTCAGTTACAATACTCTCAGTCATGTCAAGATCAGTAGTATTCTTAGCCATTTACAGAATTTAGTAGAACTCAGTCAGTTACATGACTTAGGAAAATTTAGTAAGCTCAGTATTATTCCAAGTCTAGTTCATTATTCAATTCAAAACTTAATAACATTCAGTTAGTTAACAGAATTCAGCAGTATTTCGTCAGTCAATGGAACTTAGTAAATTCCATTTAGCTCAGTTAATCAGTATGATAAATAATAAATTCAGTTTAGTTCAGTACAGTCTAAGAATCAGTTCAGAGTCTATTCAGTTGGGAGTAGGATTTATCACCGAGTGAGGAGAGGGATGATGGCCTCCCCATCAGATAGGCAGAGTTGTTAGTAGCAATCCCTGTACTCCAGAACTGCATAGCCAGTGCAGGATGAGGAGTAACCCATTAGACTAATGCTTGGATACCTCCCAGGAGTCACCCATTAGATTAGGCTTGACGTCCTATTTAGGGTCACCCATTAGACAGGCTTGACCATAGAAGTGTCTTTACCCATGGCACGGTACTGACACCCTTTTGCTGGGGTTACAGGTCGGACCCTACTAGTTTAGATTTGGGGCATGTTGGTTAGATGACTACTTCCTACAGTCTCAGTTTCAGATTCAGTCTCAATAATAAAACTCAGTTCAACTATACAGAAATCAGGACTATCAGATATAGCCAATCAGCTTAGTAAAGAACTTAGATAGTTCCAGAGATTCAAAGATCACCCGTTAGATAGGCTTGATCTTATTTTCAGTAAATTATATTCATTATCGATAGATTTAGAGATCACCCACTAGATAGGCCTGATCTCAGATATAGTTAAGCATTATCATTATTAGTAGATTCAGAGATTACCTATTAAATAGGCTTGGTCTCAGATTCAATCAATCTTTTTTCATTTCCAAGAGAAACAGAGATCACCTGCTAGATAGGCTTGATCTCAGATTAAGTCAATATGTACCAGTATCAATAGATTCAAGGATCACCCGCTAGATACGTTTGATCTCAGATTTCAGTCTTTGTAGACTTAGGTATCAGAATGCAGTATTAGTAAACTCACATATCAGTTATTAGTAGACCCAGTTATTCAGTATCTCAGTATTCGTAAACTCAATAATCAATTTACTACTATTTCAGTTATAGTTTATGCATTCATGCATGTATCCTCATTCAGCATACTCGTGTATTCAGTCAGTATTGTTCAGGCATACAAACCCTTGCATTTAGCCTTACCTCATCTAGCATACCAGTACATTCTCACATACTGACGTATAATTTTCCTTGCGCTATGGTGTCTTATACCATAGGTTCAGAAGCACGAGCTCCAAAGCATCCTTAGTAGTTCAGACTCATCCAGCAGCAGTATACTTAGCAGTGAGTCCTCATCATTCGAGGATGTTCCTTATTTTATTATTGCATTAGATTTAGCATTTTAGTAGATGGAGTTAGTTGGGGGATTGCCCCATCAACTCCATAGTTTATACAGTTTAGAGGCTTTTCAAATTAGATGTTTAGATAGACTAGAGTATTTTTTAGACGTTGTTTTAGTCTTGGTTTATTATACTTTATTAAGTTTTATTTCAGATATTTGAACCTTGTGGAAAGTTTCTGCCAGTTTTCCACATTTATTTCAGTATGTTATTCAGTGCTCAGTTACAGATATCAGTCAAGAGTTATCTTGTGATCTGTCGGGATTATAAGTACTGTGTATCACCCGAGGTACCAGACTCGGGGCATTACAAATGGGTTCCTTCTCGAAGGATATATCATATTCTAATACAATAGAATCCCACTGAATTACATGTGTATCATGTGGATGGTAACTCTTCAACTTGAAAACATAGAATAAAATATGAACAACTGATATATGTGGAGGCAAAGCTGACATATATTCTATGTTAGTATAATTCTCAAGAATCTCAAAAGGGAAAATAAACCTCATACTAAGCTTTTTTTTCTTCCCAAATCTCATCAAACCCTTAATGGGTTAAACCCTCAATAAAATTCGATCCTAACCATAGAACAACATCTTGGTCTTGACGATCGACATAACTCTTCTGCCAACTCTAGGCAGTCACTAGCTTTTGCTAAATTAGTTTCACATGATCAATTGAATCCCTCAACAAAACTATGCCACAAGATCTCTTCTCAAAAGAGTTGAACTATCCCACTGGGATCTATATATTTTTTGATATAATGCCTCAAAAAGTGACATCTGAATGTTAGAATGGTAATTGTTGTTGTATAAAAACTCCTCTAGGGGCAAGAATTTGTCCCAATGACCACCAAAATCCACCACACATGCACGAAGCATGTCCTCTATCACTTAAATAGTCCTCTTTGGTTGGCCATTTGTCCGAGGGTGAAATTTTATTCTCAAATCAAGTTGACTACCTAACTCACGTTGTATGGTACTTTAAAAACTTGAGGTAAAATGAGTACCACTATTAAAAATGATGCATAATGGGATACCATGAAGTTGAACAATCTCCCTAATGTTGATTTTGGCCAACTTCTCGATATTATAATTCACTTTTATAGGTGCAACATGCACTAATTTGGTCAACATATCCACAACCACCCTAATAGAATCAAACTTCCCCAAGGTTGGTGGCAGGAAAAAAATAAAATCCATGGCGATCCACTTCCGCTTCCACCCAGGAATAGGCATTCTGTGCATCATACCACCCGTTCAGCAATGCTCATACTTCATCTATAGACAATTTAGGCATTTACCTATGAAATGCATAATATTTATCTTTATATTAACCCACTAATAATGCTACTTTAGGTCATGATACATCTTAGTCTCTTTTGAGTATGGAATATCTAAACCAACAAGCCTCCTTCAAAATAAATATAACCCATCCATTAACCCATGATACATAAACTTAGACACTAATCCTCAAAACAATATCAAAATCAGGAGATGCTACCATGGCCTTGCTATTCAATACTCTATCACAAATCACCCTCAGTTTATCATTATAAAATTGATAAGCTTGAATCTACTCTAAAAGATCTAGCCTCAACAAAGGGAAACACACTCTGGATGATGAAGTATCAAGCCTAACCAACTGATTAGCTAAAGACTACTCTCCAAGACCAAAGGTTTCCCCTGGGTCAAAATATGAGCTAACTTCTTCAATACTCATCGCCTTTTGACTCAAGGCATCCACAACCACATTAGCTTTACTCAAATAAGAAACAATAGTGAGATCATAATCCTTAAGAAACTCAAGTAGTTGATGCTGTTTGATATTAAGATATCATCATACAAGTAATGATTGGAGAAAATATGCAAATGGACACCATATAAGTAATGTTTCCACAACTTCAACATAAAAACCACCACGGCCAACTCCAAATAATGGATAGGATAATTCTTCTCATGAGGCTTTAATTCTCAAGAAGCATAACCAATTACCTTATCTTCTTGCAACACAACAACCAAACCAATAATAAAAGTATCATAAAAAACAATAAAACCTATGTCCTTCTTGGCCAAAGTCAAGATACGAGCCAAAGTCAATAATTCTTTGATCTTTTGAAAGCTCTTCTCACAAGCATTCAACCACTGAAATACAATCTTCTTTTGAGTCAACTTGGTTAAAGGAGTTGAAATAGAAGAGAAACCCTCCATAAAACACTAATTATAACTTGCTAAACTAACAAGCTCCGAATCTCAGTAGGAGAAGTAGGTCTAACCTAATCAGGAATCACCACCATCATAGCCAGATTGATCATAAAGCCATCCTTGTTCACCACATGACCCAAGAAGGAAATAGAATCCAACCAAAACTTGAACTTAGTGAAATTGGCATATAACTTGTCATCTAAAAACCTCTAAAGCACAATCATAAAGTGTCTTACATGGTCAACCTTAGTCATGGAATAAAGTAAGATGTTATCTATAAATACAATCACGAAAGAATCAAAATATGATTGCAATACTCTGCTCATCGGATTTATAAACTTTGTCAGGGCATTGGCCAAGCTAAAAGACATGACCAAAAACTCATATTAACCATACTAAGTCTGAAAAATTATCTTTTAAACATCTAAAGATCTAATCTTCAATTGGTGGTATATGAATCTCAAGTAAATCTTAGAAAACATTGAAGCACCCTGAAGTTTGTTGAGTAGATCAACAATGCGAAGAGAGGATACTTATTCTGGATGGTCACCTTGTTAAATTATCGATAGTAAATGCACATACCCATAGATCTATCCTTTTTATTCACAAAAATAACTAGGGAACCCCAAGGAGAAATAATAGGTTAGATTTAACCCTTGCTTAAAAAAATCCTAAAACTACTCTTTCTATTCCTTCAACTTAGCCGAGAACATCCTATAAGGAAGGATAGAAATGGGCTTGGTGCCCTGATCAAAATCAATATCCTGAACTGGAGGCACACTAGGAAAATATAAAGAAAACACATCTTGAAACATTGTAAAAACCTAAATAAAAGTCCAAAGAAAACGGTAAAGCAACACTAGTATCGTGAATATAGGCCAAATAAAAAAACACCTTTTCTCTACATAGAGAGAGCATGTAAAAATGACATAACCCCCTTCAGATCCAAACTAGGAGTACCCAATCCATGACAACCTTGGCATACCCAAAGTATCTAAGGTCAAGATCTTGGAAAATAATCCAAAATTACATGATAGGGTGCTAACCAATCCATACCCAAGATAACATCAAAATTAACCATATCCAGGATAATCAAGTATACCTAGGTCTCACAACCTTCTAAAGTCACTACACAATATTAATACACCCAATCCACCACTAAAGAATCTCCTACTAGGGTAGACAGATGAATAGGAATAACAAGAGACTTATATGCAACATCAACACTGGTAGAAAAATATGTAGACATAGGAGAATGTAGATCATAGTCAAATGACTCAGTAGCAGAATAATGGCGAGATGACACATGCGATAACTACATCAAAGGCCTCTACCTCAAGTCTTCTAAGAATAGCATAATACTGACCATACCCACTCCTAAATTGAGTAACCCTAATCCAATACCATAATATCCTCAAGATCTACCACGAGCACATTTAGTACCACTTTTGATACTCCATGAGCCACCTTTAATCATAAAAATAAGAGTTGGACAAAGCTAAAGCTGCGAACCCTATTGTGCAGGATCCAATGCATGTCAATAATAGTCCATTTTACTATAACCAAGCTAATCATAAACATAATATCCTCTGTTACCTAACTCACATTGAGAAGGCGTAGAAGAGTTAGAATGCCTCTCTGTCCAGAAGAACCAAAATTAGAGCCTTCACTTACATGATTTGCATAGATAGCCGAAGTTTAGGAAACTACATACCTATAATCCAAACTCTTTATGACTATCTAAACTGGTATACCATGATAATTGTAAGTACCTTTATTAGAGAAACTCTTACCATAGAATGTATATCTACTAACATCACCTTATTAATGAATTCTCTTAGAAGTACCACCATATGTAATCTAATAAATAAACTTAATCATTATAGCATAATCTAATATACTCTAAAAGAAACCCTTAGAAACCACAGGCTGAGCTATCACTAATAGATAATAACCTGCAAAACCCTTACCAAACTTCTTGATCCTCTTGAGATCAATAGATATACTAGTAGCGACTTATCTGGATAGGGTATAAATAGTGCCTCATACTCTGTAAAGTCAAGAAGCCCTACTTCAGGTGATCAAACTCAACTCTCATATGATTTCTCAAACTTTAATGCACAATTCTCTCTAGAAAAGCCTAAAAAAACTAGGTATGTTATAGCAGGTGAACCCAATGGTCTACAACTAAGAAAATATATCCACCACTGCCTAGCTATATTGGTTAACAAGTTAGTAGTATATGAAACTCTATGGGACTCAAGAGATCTGAGGTTATGTAATCTTTCCTGATAGTTATGCAAGAACTCAAATGTGTTCTCTCCAATAACACCACTATACTTTGGGGGAGCTAAGAGAATGAATCTCTTAAATATCTTGTGATCATTAGAAGTAATTATTGTGTTATGAACGTATGGCACTTTTGATACGTAAATGGTGAACATTTATAAGTACAAGGGTATTATTATATGATATAATGGGTTTTAGGGTATTTATAGGTATAATAGGTTCAAAGAAGTAGCATGCTGGATTTTAGATAAAAATGAATTAGAAGACTTCATTTTATGACTATGGAATCTAAACATGGCTGTGCCAGGTTATTATAAAGATCCAAAGGAGATCCCTCGGAAGATGATAAAAAAAAACATCCCTTGATCGTGCATTGATATCATGATAGTATAATCTGGTCATGGAATGGACTTCCTAAAAGAAAGTCTACAGAACCTAGGTGAGAAGGTGACCAAAAAACTGATCCCATAACCATACCTATAAATAATGGTTGTACCAAAAGGTTATAGGAATGAAGGTCAACATTGAAGTCTGTAGAAGTTTAAGTGTATGATGATCAGATGACCATAATATAAGGTCATAGGTAGATGCTACAAGTTCATACTAAGGATCTTACTAGAGATCGCGAAATTATTTTTAAACAATGAGCACCAAGGATGATACAAATAAAACCATGGTTGTACTTTCTCTTTATTGGATATGATAAATACAAAAATCCTATTAGGACAAATTTTATTTTGCCTATAAATACTCTTATTCATTCTCTTGTACTAGCTTATGTTTTATTACATTATTGTAAGAGTTCTAAGTCGCATTCTTGTTCTTAGAATTACATACATCGATTTTAGGGTTTTAAATTCAAAGTAAGATCTTAGAATTTTCAAATTCTTGTTGTAAGTTCATAATTATGTTTTTATCTCAGAATTCTTCTTGTTTTCTTACAATTATGGGTAGCTAATCACCACAACTAAGATTGTGAGAACTATTATGCATTAACAAAGTAGTGTTCATAGTACGGAGTAATGTTCAACTAGTTATTCATGAATGTATTGTTATTTCTTTGGGTTGATTAGTTTCTATTGGTGCATAATTTTAGAACTCTTCGTATCTTTACTCGAAATGAAAGAGAGAGAGTATGGATGGGAAAAAGAGAATAGAAAATAGAGACTTAGAGCTACCAACCTTTTCTTAATTGGTTGAGATGATAATTTGAGATAGCTATCTGGGATCCAAGATAAGGGTTAGTAAAGCATAAACTTAAGGATATTACTTATTCTAGAGCATAAATTTGTTCTAAGTATACATAAATTATTGGTTCTGTATACGAACACCAGAAGAGATTATGAAGTAGAAAGAACTTGTGGAGTTATAGAGTTTTTGGGGAACATAGTCCTGGTGACTCTCTCATACTGATTACAAATCCAACTAATCAATAACTATTACTACTAAATTATTTATTTATTCAAAACCCCTTCTTTCTTTAGAGATTATTATTGATTTTCTTGACTACACATTGACTGATATTTTGATCTATCCCTATGAAATTGACCCCAACCTTGGTTGGATTCTATATTTGACAAAGATCATTTTACAATTTATTGCTAGGTGTAATTTTGGCAAAAATAAATTTTAGAAACATTGTTGGGGAATTCGGTTATGGAGATTTGATTATGTTTGTTGGGATTGTTGATTTCTATTTATTTATTTTACTTTTTTATTATTTCTAGGGAACATATAGGTGGTTGTCCAATACTCGGAGTCAAGTCAATTCCCTGATTTCATTTAATACAAAACTTTATAGAAATCTGAGAACTAATAAAAGAATGGTGAACAAAGGAGTTTATAATCAAGGAGCCCTGCTTGAGGGTGTTAATGATGAGGTTGCAATCTTGAATCAGGCACAACATCAACATAATTGTCGAGAAACTATGAAATAAATCACTACTCAATTTATAAGCTGCCAGGTGGTCATATAGGGAAAAAAGAGCTAGACAAGATGGTATTAATCATCCAGCTACACTTAATTAGAGGGGTAGGAAGAGAATGGCTAGGAGAAACAAATTTTACAATAGTATCTCCTCCACTACAAAGATTTGGAATAAGATTTGGATTATTTGGAGTCAGTTGAAATAGGTGTTATCGTCCCACTGGAATTTTCTCTAGGGACTAAATTTGACATTCCTAGTACAGTGAACCATTTGTTGAAATTGAAGGGGGTATTCTCAGGCCTACCTATTGATTATGTGAATATTTATGTGATGAACTTTTTAAATGTAATACCCCACACTTTTGGGATAGAATTTGAATTATCCTTCACACATGTATAGACCCAAAATGAATGATTTCTATTTAAATATAAGTGTGACAATCAATTCTTTGGTTTGGTAACATTTTTGGAGATGAATAGAGGTCATAAAAACTCTTAGCTCAAAGTTGAGTTAAGAACTTTCCAACCAATTGAGTTTTAATAGATATTCTTACTTGGTTAAACTTTCAATGACAATTACTCCTAGAATATAATGAGTTAGGTGCCCTATTACCTACTAAATTAAAGATTTTGAGTCTTGCTTCCAATGCCACTTACCGTTCGATAATTTGAGTTTGGAGTAAAATGTTATGGGCACTTTAGTGAGAAATTTCCAAAGGTACGCAATGACCATACAAGATATAGCTAAGTACTACGTAATTATCCATGTGACGCATAACTGAGTGACCTAAGATAGGAAACACATCATGCGATGCACCTCTATTCCCTTCTTAAAAATCTGTTGTTCTCTTATCAAATTAGGGCCAAACTAGTATTGTCACTTGTATAACTCCCCCAACTTACTTTAAATACCCAACGTCATCCTAATCTAGTAGATTCATTTCCAAATCCCTAATTCTTCTATCTTTCAAATATTATGGACTCAAGAAGGGCTTTTCAAGCTCCCAAGCTCCTAAGTTCAAGATGGTTCTCCAAAGATTCTTTCTAATTGAGGTTTCTATAAATCAAATTCAAAACTCCCAGCTTATCCTTTCTAAGTCTAGGAACTCCTAAAGCTTCAAGAAGCAAGCACTGAGGTTAATTCTTAGAGTTTGTTTTCTAGTTCTTCATCAAAAAGGCATTTTGAACACTCTCTACTCCTATTATTATCAAAAAGTATGAATTTAACTATTATTTACATACATTCTATTTGTGATTTAAAGTTAGAGTTAGGAATGTTTTCATGAAAGCTTGCTATTAATTAACCTTTCTGTATAATTTGTTTTCCTATCTCTATCTAAAGGTTTTGAGGTTTGAACATACTATTTGTAAATGAAGATTTCATTACATGGATTTGAAATTATGTCCTTCGAATCTTTTGAAAAAAATGTTTAATTTTTAGATGATTAGAGATGACATGCCATCCTTTTAAAATAATGAATGTGTTGAATTTTATGATTTACTTTGAGATTCTAATGCAAACTTAACAATTATTATAGTTACATTTTGGCTGGTAGGGTTAAGGAGAAAATAATATTTTATGAAAATGAGTTCTTTGGTATGATACGAATGACTTTCAAGTCTTGGGATAACAATACCAATTGTGAATTCCTTAATGAAAGAATCTATGAATAAAAGTAAAAAAATGTGTTTATTAGGCTCAAAGATGACCGTGTAGTTTTATAGAAAATGTTTAGTCCCCGTCACCAACATTAGAAATTGTATTTGCGGCATGGGAGGTTTTGTTCTGAATTAAGGATGACCATTGTATGCTTTCTTTGAGCTACTATCTGCAGTTATGTTGATGATATGATGGAAAAAATAGGACTACCTTTATCCATGCGACTAACATGGATTGGGGCCCTACCAGTTGGGTATGGACTGGACTTATATAGCCCGTGGGTTACTTAATGTCAGTGTAAACCACATAGTCCAAAATTAAAGGTATTCAAATTGACTACTTTCCTTTTTTTCAGTGAGTCACTTATTTACTATTATCCTTATTATGAGCATATGATATGAAATTTTATAACGTACATTTTCCCTCTTCCCTAGGTTTCATGCTAGTACTCATTATACTGATCTTCCCTAAATGCTACATCCTTTGATAATGTAGGTTTTGAAGCTTATCCCCGTAATCTAGTTCATCATTAGGATTTCACTCTGGATGACAACTAGCAAGTGGTGAGTTATTCATCTTTGGGAGAGATATGTTTATTTGGGTCAGTTAGACTTAGTTATTTCAATTTTATGGCATTTTTCAAGGCCATGTCCTGGCATAGGATATTCACTCATATAGTTAAAGGCTTCATAGACTGCGTTAGTCAAATGTTCTATTTCATCTTTCAAGACTTGATTTGAATCATTTATTCTATTTTTACACTTTATATTTTATAGCCTAATTCTGTAATTTATTTATGATTATACTTATGATGAAATTCCAAGGGTTCATCTCGGGCTTACATTAGTCTGGGATGCCCATCACGACGAAGGCCACAACTTGGGTCATGATAGTTGGTGTTTTTTAGATTGAGTCAAGAGTCGATTAGGCTGAGGGTAATTTCTTTCTCTCTAATGGAATAAGATATATTATGGTTGATTGAATTACCACGTGGATCCATTACTACTTGGAATGAGTTAAGGACTCAGTTCTTAGACTAATTTTTCCCACCTTATAGAATATTGCAGTTGGAAGATGAGATTTATAATGTCGGGTAGTCTCCTTTGAATGCACTATATGAGATATAGTTGTGGTTCGAGAAGATGTTGTAGAATGTTCCAAATTATAGGATGACTGGTAGAAATTTGCTAGTGATCTTGTATAGGGCCTTGAATTTAAATACCAAGGTTTTAGCAAACACTATCATTGGTAGGGCATTCATAAGTTTTCATTAGGAGCATGCCTCTTGGATCCTAGATTGAATTAAAATAACAACCGAGGGTGGCACACTCAATATATAGATATACCTACAGACATTTATGCAATTAGAGAATTCATAGAGTAGAGAGCATTAGATGAGATGGTATCTCAAGAGGTAGTGCAATCAAGGACTGAGATTGGGTTGCTTATGAAATAATTTATTACAGCAGGAGCAAAAAAATGAATGTAGTTGGTTTGTAAGGTAAGTCACCTAGGTATGACCATTAAAATTCTAAAAAAAAGGCAACATATATAGACAGAGAGGTGATGAGTTTTCAAGAAAAGGATCAATAGCCTAACCAAGACAAATAGAACTCTAAGCAAAGAAATTATGGTCAGAACTACTATGGAGATAACAGTTATAATAAGTCTAGGTTTCTAAATTGGAGTAGGGATTGATATTATGATCAGAGAAGAATGAATGGCTACAAGGATAAGAGTGTCCGAATGAATATAAGGATAAAAGTGGCCTTTATATTCCACTTAAGAAACATGACACTGGTTCGAGCAATTTGAGGATTGAAGAAATGCTTGTAAAGGTTGTGAAAGGGGTAGAGAAAATAAAATACTACTTTAAGGAGATTAATGTGGATATTTTGTGAATGAATTAGAAGTTTTAATTTCATGCTACCACCATAAAATAGCTTGAGCAACAGTTTGGTCAATTTTCAATGGCACTAAATTAGCATCAACAAGGTACACTTCCAAGCAACACCATCCAAAATGTGAAGAATGATGCTCATTGCTTGGCTATCACTACTAGGAGTGACAAGATGATCATGAATCCACCTATGCACGTGATTGATAATAATGAGGTAGAATCGTGGTTATAAATAATAATAAAGTTATTAAATCTAAAGATATTGTGGTGGGTGAGAAGATATTTGTAAAGCCTCTATTTGTTGAGTATGATTCCAAGGCATTAAAGGAGAAATACGGAGATCCCATAAGTATTGACTCTCATTCCACAACTTCCTTCTTTTTAACACAAAAACTGAAGAAAAAGGCTAAAGAGGGAAAGTACCAAAAGTTTATATCTATTTTAAAGAATTTGATAGTGAGTATCTTTTTAATTAAGTCCCTTGAACAAATGTCAGGTTAGATAAAGTTTATGAAGGACTTGGTGACTAAGAAGAGGGTGGTGAGTTATGAGCCCATTGATTATATGCACCACTGTAGTGCAGTAGTCTCTAGATCCATAGTTGAGAAGAAGAAAGACCTTGGAGACTTCATGATACCATGATCTATTGGGTATTTCAACTTTGCAAAAGCTTTGTGTGATTTGGATGCTAGCTTTAACTTGATGTCGCTAGACGTTTATAGATAGTTGGGGTTGG
Source organism: Capsicum annuum (assembly GCF_002878395.1). Taxonomy (NCBI): domain Eukaryota; kingdom Viridiplantae; phylum Streptophyta; class Magnoliopsida; order Solanales; family Solanaceae; genus Capsicum; species Capsicum annuum. Next base: position 173,348,859 of record NC_061120.1, on the reverse strand, counting down.
GGGCACCCAAATCTACTTTTATGAAACTTCTTATGACAGGATTATATTTTTGATGTGTTTAAGTTATTTTTTTCATGTTTGATTAGAGTAAAAGTAAAGAACCTTGGTGTAGCCAAACATTTGTTTTTTATGAATAAGTGATACCCTTCCTATTTTTATTGTGAATTGTGTGTTGTGAAGATATAAAATTGAGATCATTGTTGGATATTGTTATGGTATTAGTATTAGGGACATATAACTGTAGTTTAGCATTGCATGAACTGGATAGGCATAGTTAACAATTTAACCTTATAAAAGAAAGAAAAGAAATAAATATAAAGTATGAAGAAAAGCACACCCAATCTAAAAATAAATAACTGAGAAAAGAGAGAATAAATGAGTGTGATTGAATAGTGGAGCCAAAAACCTTAAGTGTAGTATCAATAAGGGTTGAGTCACTATTACCCATATGAACCATTCCTTCCCCAAGACTGTATTACAAGCTGAGAAAAGTCCTATCGTGACCCCAGTCTAATTATCCAAAAAACTAAGGTGTAGAATATAAATAAAAATTTATAGTATTTCATGCACATTGTTTGAAATTCTTTGTGAGCATTATTATGTCAATATAGTCCTTACATTGATGTTCATTATTATACTATGAGAGTATGGGAGTTCTTTGCTATGAGGGTACATGAGTTGCTTTAATAGTTGCTTATTTATGTAGGGACTGGTATTTAGATAGATGCTTGGTTGTTTGTTGCTAATCTGATTCCATCACTTGATCCCTTTCATGTCATGATATTGTTTTACATGTATACATGTAACGGATTTACGAGATGTGCGTAGGAGGGGGTTGAAAGTTTTCACTAAACTGAATGAATTGACTACAACAGGTTCCTTGGATTTCTCTTAGTTAAGTATTGTGGGTGTTTATTGTGTTTTATTTGTCTAAGGACATGAAAATACTCTATGTTGAGGGTGTTGATGTGCCATGGTTTCATGGAACTTTTGATTCTTAAAACAAGGACATTATGCAAGAACAAAGGTATTTTTGCTAGGTATGATGTGTTTTTGTGTTGATTGTGCAGGAAAGTAGATTTTGGAGGAAAAGCTGAGAAAGAAGGATGAAAGTTGCAGATTTGATGACCCAAAAGTTGATTTATGAGTCATGGGTGGGATCTACAGCTCGTGATTGGGGTCATTACTAGAGTTCTGAAGATGAAAAGTAAAGTCTACTTCTCAAGAGATGACCCATAACATGTGACTCCAACCTATGAATCATGGGTGGAAGTTGTGAGTTAAGTACTGAAGATTGAAGGTGGGCCTACTTTCAACGACTGAGGACACGAATCGGGGGCACGATCCACGACCCAACCTATGAGTCGTAGGTGTCATTGACCTGCTTTTCCTATGTAGTTTAGGATAGGATTCATTTTGTATCTCTAAGTACTTCCATAAGATTTTAAGATTATTTATTGACTTTTACAAACTTTATCAACACTTTTACTTTAATTTTGAGGTTCTAAGATACATTATTGCTTATGGAATCATTGACATTAATTTTTAGGATTTTTAATTAATTTGAGATTTTGGTTTTCCATTTTATTCTTGTTAAGTACACAATTATGCTTTCATCTATGAATTCTTCTTGCGTACTTATGATCAAGAGTAGATAAATCCCATAACTAGGGTTGTGGGAACCATGATGAATTATCTAAAGAACATTAAGTGAGAAGTCATTCTAGACTGGTGTTGTAGCATGTATTACTATTTCCTTCGATCTTATTATTTTCTTGACAATTGCAAATTTTAGGGACTCGCCTATAGTCTATAATTTCTTGAGAGAGAGTTAAAGATCTGGAAAACAAGATACCAACAGTAATTTTAAGCTACCAAGATTTCTCAAGTCAACTTAAGCCTTAACTGGGATAGTTAATCTGAGATCACAAAACAAGGGTTAGCAATGTAACACTTTATGTCTAAGAGAAGATGAGTGAAATTCATCTAAACCATGGTTAAGAGACGGTTAGGTTATACATATCTTGTTAGATTTTGCATGCAAGGCATTGAGATAATCTACTGAGCATAAACAACCTATAAAGTTATGAAGTCAGGGGGAACACAATTCTAGTGCTCGTCTTATTTTGATAAAAATTCAATTAACTAGCAATTGTTACTACTACAACTTACTTCTACAGAATCCCATTTTTTATTTACTTAGCTCCCAAATACATCAGCGGGCTCTTAATAGACTTTCAGCCTATTCCTCTTAAGATCAACCCCAACCTTTGGGTTATATATTTGATTCAGCGATCACTTCATACTTTTTGAGAGATGTAATCTGGGAGACATCAGTACTACTAGGTGTCAATCACTCAATTGAGGTGACCCGCATAGAGGATGTGGGGTTAATTCATGATAATACCAACCCTATTTCCTAAAAGAATTCATAGCCTTCTACTTTATCAATAGCGGCCCTATTTAAGGGTTCTTTAAGTATAACTGAGCAGGTGGACACCCTAGCACGAGGTGGTGAGAGAAAGTGTCTGAGCCATCCTACTAAGAGCACAAACCTCATAGGTAGTAATAGGGAAATGGGCACTACAGTTCCACCATCCACTTCCACTATACCTTATCATCCACCTAATTTTTGTATGGTTTTGATGTCGCATGATTTTCTATAACAGATGGTTGATACATAAACACTGTATGTTGAGAGGCATATGCATATTGATACCCAGTTGGCCATGTTATTGACCTAGATAAAGAAATGGGTTTGAACTTTGATTCAGACATCTGAGGCACGAGTAGAGTCTTGGGTAATGATGATAATGGAGAGGTTTATGCGAGATATGCATGGGCGGATTGATAGTTTTGAGATTTGAATGGGTGACAGACTGCGTGAGGCTAAAATTTTAGATTTTTCTACTCTGGGGGATGAGGTGTCTACATTATGGACAAAAATAAGAGCTTTGGTGTCCATCCATACTATCATTATACCACCCATTTTGTAGTTGATTCCTACAGAACCAACATTGGTGTTTGAATTTTTTAAGGATGACGAGTCCCCTTTGATAGGGGTGATAGGGCAAGGAGCCTGAGAACCACAATACAAGTTTAGATGAGTTTGAGAATGACTTGAGAAGAGCTACCAAGGCATCTCAGTCTGAGTATTATGTTTAGCAGATTTCCCATGAACAACGGAAGTTAGGAGCCTCGTCAAGTCAACAAACACGACCATCTATTTCCAAGCCCGGTGTGCCTCCTAACACCTCGGTGAGTCCACATCCAGCACTTAGAGCACCATAGATATGTCTTCACTCTGCCGATCTTATTCTTTTTCTATAATTATGAACTGAGGATAGTGCATTGTCTTAAAGTTAGGGGTTGGATATACCACCACTCTGGAGTTTTTTGTAATTGTGTTTCTTTTCCCCCAAGTGTGTTGTCATAGTAGCACCGACATGTCTAGGATATTATTTATGTTTTGTTTTTATTATGTGTTGTTGTGTTTAATAATAGGAAAATTAAGGAAACTTAGTGTAGTCAAGTTTTGAATGATTTAGAATTGAATTTTGATGCTGAAATAATTTTTGATGCTTAAAGAATATCCCTCCTGAAATTTTGTTTTAAACTGTGTATTCTTTTCATGACCCGAGGCTACCCCCTAGTCACAACAATGATGCTTACGATCACAAGTGACCACAACCTAACCCATAAGATGGTACCTTCTGTGAGAAATGAATAAAAGACTGATAATGAACATGTGCGGAAATAACTAAATAAAGCTATAAGGTTCAAATACTATAAATATGATTTAAATCATAAGTCTAACATCTGATGAAATACTGAAAGAATGATCAAACAACTGATAAACTGACTAATTATCTGGATGACTATAACTTCTAAAATCCTCTAAACTGACTGAAGAGTTATGGGATAGGCCACAACTAACTCCAACCTGAACTAACTGAAATAAAATTTGGAAATACTGAAATAACATAACGTATCCTCGAAAAATAAGGACTCACCACAACTGATGCTGCTGATAAGCTGATCTATCTAAGCGTAGTCAGGAAACAATGTGTCCTAACCTATGATATAAGTCATCATAGCGTGTAGAAAGTATGTGATCAGTACTTTAAATGTAGTGGTATATGAGATGGGGTTAGGGTGAATTACATGGGTTAACTATGCATAAGATAATGTCTGACTGTATAGCATGAGATAACTAAATATGAATGCATGAAAACTAAAATACTGAGAATGCAATACTAAGCATATAATATTTTTGAAATAATCTAATAACTGAATTACTGAAATCAAATAACTGAATAATTGGAAGTTTGTATTCTATGGTAAAGAAAACCTGAACTGAGTTTTGTACATAATACTCAACTAAGAGTAGGGAACTAGCTATAACCGACATGCCCCAAATCTATTATTGGGGTCCAACTAGTAACCCCAGTTAGAAGGGTATCAATACCAAGAAACTGGTACTAACGCTAGTTATGTGGATCAACTAATCTAATGTCCAAAAGGACTTTGGTGTCATCCTAACTGATGGGGGACCCCTCAAAGTCTATGGTTACGCCGTAGGTTTGGAACTTATGGACTGCTACTAACGTCTCTTGCCTAACTGGCAAGGGAGACAAGTGCATCATATCTACCTGATGAGGGTGATGCGATCCCTACGTTCACTCTGTGCTAAGTCTTACTCCCAACCGAAAGACACTAATTACTAGACTAAACTAAGATTAACTAAACAAACAAGTTATCAGAATAACTAACTGAATAATAATGCTCATGGTATATCTGAAATCATTGTGAAGATATTGAAATTATGTAAACAGCTATGTATCGGGTGCTCATAAACCTCCAACACTAAATGAAAATAACAATAAGGACATATGAAGCTTTAAAAACCATAATAAAGGTTCATTGGCCAAAACCCAACATTTAGACATTTCATCAAACACTTGGGAGTCATGAATTTATGCATGGGAATATGTAAAGCATGTAATTGAAAACATAGTTACAATACTAAAACTATGATTTAGGGATTTAACATGAGGATTTCAATACTCAATTCATATAAGGGCTCAATACATCGAAAACATTTGTAACATAACTTGTAATCAAAATCAATAACAACTTTATGGAGACAATTCATCATAAACATGAAAAAACTCATAATTTGATATCAAAAGGGATTCTTGGACTCCATGGGTGAAAGGGGCCCATGGATAAATAACACACATACCTTAAAGCCCTTAAGCTTGAAAGAGAAATAAAATCTTGATGCTTTTCTTGTAAATTCTTGGATTAGGGAACTTGAATCCTTGGTTTTATTGAAGAGGAAGAAATGAAATTGATGAACTTGGGGGAGGATTAGGGTTTGTTTTTGAGAGGTAATTGGAGAATATGGACATATAATAGACTAATTGAAGCGTTAATTCCTATTTTTATGAATTGGATCAATTGGAAAAGACCTAACTACCATCAGGAGATTAAATTCATAACTGGAAGGTTAATTAATAGGGCACCGTGATACATTGAAGGGCTCATCGCTATACCCACCATGACGCACCACTATCGTGGTGAGGTTCTTGAATTGAAATTCAAACACGACTCAATCCTTGTCCAAAAAATCTGAAACTTCCCCAAGACATATTGCTTACACTCCTGAACATGAATTAACTCATAACCAATATCTCGGGGTTAGGAAGACCAATTTAAAAATCCTCAAAGTTAAAAGGTCAAAAATAAGACTAAGTCTGCAACACTTAGTGAAATTTTCAAGCTTTAAGCCTCTTATGCATGCAACTAGGAGCTGAACTAAGCTAAGTATAATACGGGGTATTAAAATATCTCCCCCTTGGGAACATTTATCCTTGAATGAGACCGATTAAGCTAAGAATACTGGGGAAACTAAAATCACATACTGAACATGAATAACTGAAAACATGATTACCTGACTGAGTCTGAAATATAATACATGAACTGAATATCATGAAACAAACTGATTCCTTGAATACATACAATGACATGAGAATGGTTATAAGGCTGAGATAGAAACGAGATGCATCTTATGAGTAACCATTGCCTCAGCTGGATCTGGTTTCATAAAGAAAAGTTGAGAGGTGTAAGACATGAAAACTCGATGTATTACAACATCTCCCCCTTGGGATAGTTTGTCCCCCGAATGTACTAACTTGGTTGAAATACTAAGGAAAGACTGAGATAATGCACGAGGCACTTATGAACTAAATCATGACTGAATTCTAAATCTGAACAATGATGCATGAACTGAACTGAATTCACAATTTACATGGATGCGAACAAACTTCTCTTGGAATGGTAATATTCATGAAAATTCTGATAGTAACTAGATCGGAAGATGGAAAAACCATAAAAACTCATTGGCTGACTACTGACTGGTTTATACTAAAAGCTTATAATCAACTGGAGAATTTATTCAACACTCTTTCTAAGAAGTTATAATAACAGTAGGAAGCAAAGAACTTGGGCATGATCCGAATAAGATATATAAGCAAGGACTCTTAATAAGGCTATAACTCTATAACATAAGACATAGGCCTATGAAACATAAACTGAAATTGCTATGCCTTAGACAATGCAAATGCTACTCTCAATCTTAGACATACTCCTTAAATACTCCCTTAACTATAATTCTGCTTCAATACTGCACTTCACTTAAGGCTACTGAAAATATTCACATAGGCACTAATAACTCTATCTACTGAAGTCTGAGCTGAACTGAATTCTCTCACCATGTTCAATCCTACTAGAATCTACAAAGTTCACCCAAACATTGTAATACTAGTCCAAATCATGAATTCAATACACCTTGCATTTTCACAACTTCTCATATCAAGAATAATTCTTCTTACCACTTCAACGAATAAATTCAACCTCTTACTAGGAATGCACTAATGCACAATGCGCACATCCACTAATATGCACTAACATGATGTCCAAACCTATAATCATAACTGCACATAAACTTCTAGGCAAAGAACCCATCAAAGCATCTTTTCCATTCTCTCTAGTACTCTATCATTAACAACTTTCATGAGTTATTCTTAAGAAAATCACACTCAAAATTTCAACTAACCATGGCATATATCAAAACTTGGCCTGAATCTTACTCCATATACATAACCTTATATCAAACACGCATACAACAATCTTTCCCCAACATAAAATATTCACTCTCTCTCATCTAAATAACTTTATAAGGAGAGGTCACTAAAAGGTTAGAGCATGAGGACATAAATTATGAAAGAATACTATGCATATCTTAGATACTTAACTAGGGCCTGAGAAATAGAGTATTTATGACTTGGATGCATTACAAAGATAAAAATTGAGGATATTCATAACAAAATCCAAATTTTGCTGATCATTAATAGTGTAGCATGAGTATTACAACTGAATATACTGTAAAGCATGAGTACATGAGTCATGAGCTGCATGACCTGAGTTTGTAGTTCATAAATTTCATGGAATATGATTCGTAAAGATATGCAAACTGGAACTCCTTATACTAAGAACTGGAAGTGTATATGGTTCTACGGAAGGTGCATGAATTTGAATTATGATTGGGGAACTGACATGTAAGGCATGAGTAGATATCACGATAACTGAATTACAAATACTGAAATAAGAATGAATTGGGAGTCATCCTCCCTTACTACTATTCTACAACGTACTGGCATTACTACTAGAATCTGAGAGACTAACATGGTTACTTATTCTATTATCTTTCCCTTAGCTATAAGACATCACTCTAAGTATATGGGACCCTTTTGATAAACTCTAAACTAAACTGCAATCAATTTACTCTAAACTTTGTAATATGACAATACTTATCAATAACAAATTTACCTTGAAAGACTACACTTAGAAGTCCAAAACCCACTGCTAATACTTTCTTCTAAGATACAACTCTTAACTTTTGGTAGCCCCAATAGTCATCACATAATAACTTAAACACTAACTAACTTAGAATCTTCATGAGTATCACCATACACTAAGTTCACACTATCAAGAATCTCAACACTACTTTTTATTAGCTCCATCTTCGAAGATTCAACCTTAGATTTTAACACTTAATATGGATATCTTTAAACCTTTAATGAACCACACTAACTTCCTTCTTAGCCTACTAATATCAATCTCTAAATCACGCCCACATCATCATACTTAATTTTGAATTAATAAAAATAAATTTTACTCTAATAAATCCAGATAAACTTTATCCCCACTTTACTGTTGCTAAACTTCTGGATTCATGCTTCTAACTCTAGATCATATATTGTCATGGAATTCTGAGAAAGGATCTGGAAACACATCTATCAGATATCACCTTTCTTACTCTAAGATTTGAAATGAACTGACCCCTTCATTTAATAACTGGTTCATTAGGAAACTGAAATTAAACAACTCTATTCCTGTAGTCAACTGAGGAATAACATAAGTGAAGCCAATCCATATCGAGATTGACATCAAAATCAGTCATCTATAACTCCACAAGGTAAACTGAGGTGACATTCTGGGATATTATGACAGGACAGTTCCTGTATACCTGTCTTGCTATAATAGAGACACCTACTAAAGTAGACACTGAGAAGGTTCTGCTAATGATTCAGGACTGACACTAAAACTAACAGCTATATAGGGGATTACAAAAGAAAGTGAGGTCCGTGATCTAACAAAGCATAATCATGAAGATAAAAGACCTGTAACGTACCTGCAACTACATCAGGAGAGCTTTTCTGATTATGACAGGACTAGAGTGCATACAGTCTGTTCTAGCAATGTTCATTGGTTCCACTAGAAGCGGCACCCTGCTGAATCGGGCGATCGACTGGAACTTAAGAACGACTATGTTGGCTACACTGACACACCTGTGGACATTCCCTGACTCTTCGGCCTATCTTTCCACATACAAAATATATACCACTACCCATCTTAGACACACCCTGGTGATTTTTACCAGACCTTTCATAGAAGGGATTAGTGTAACTATTGCTCACACTACACTGGGACTTAGAGCCTGGTGCCCTATCCCGACTATCTTTTCTAAACTTAGGCACTAGCATACTAGTTAAACAAAGGAGATGGGGCTGAGAATTTTTGGAAAAAGTAAGAATGGTTACCACTCTCTAACCTTGACTTAAAACTAATTATTCTTGCCCTTTTATTCTCTCTCCTTTCTCCCTACACTTCTCCTTCTCACTTTGCTAGGAAAGGACTATAAGCCTAGCTAGGACAACAATTCGTTGATCTTTTTGAACAACTAGTGAATGAGCTAAGGTAGTGAAAGTATCTTTGAATTCGGCGTGCGAGACATGTTAATTCAAGGGATCTTCCTGAACAGGCAAATATGTGGGTTGCTTCCCATTCCTTCTTCCATTATTTGTTTTAGGAGGCATTGTCTATAAATGAAATGAAGGATATGTCAGAAAGAGAGTTTTCAGTAGATCTTATGCTCATTCGCATGACATAAACACTAAAAGAAGGAAAATTTTTCCTAAAACATCTTGTAGCCTCTTGTCCATAAGTGTGGCATGCTTCACATACATGCACAAGACTCTAATCAACATGGTTTTCAGACTCCCTAGGACACTGTAAAACCTAAGGCTTTGATACCAAGTGTTTTCACGACCCGAGGCTACCCCCTAGTAGTGACAAGGGTGCTTACAGTCACAAGAAACCATAAGCTAACCCATAAGCTACCTACTATGAGCACTTAATAATATACTGATAATGAACATGTACGGAAATAACTAAATAAAGCTATAAGGTTCAAATACTGAATATACAATTTAAATCATAAGTCTAAATGTCCGATGACAAACTGAAAAGAATGATCAAACAACTGATAAACTAATTAACTGTCTGAATGACTGAAATATCTGAAAGCCTTTAAACTGACTGAAGAATTGATGAGACAGGCCCCAACTAACTCCAACCTAAACTAACTGAAATAAAATATAGAAATACTAAAATAACAAAATAGGTCCTCAACGTATGAAGACTCAACACAACTGCTGCTGCTGAGAAGCTAAACTATCTAAGCGAGGTTAGGAAACTGAGTATCCAAACTTATGATATAAGATATCATAGCATGAAGAAAGTATACGGTCAGTACTTTGAAAGTAGTGGTATATGAGATGGGTTTAGGCTGAATTATATGGGTTAACTATGCATAAGATAATGATAGACTGTATATCATGAGATAACTGAACATGAATGTATAAAAACGAAAATACTAATAATGCAATACCAAGCATATAATGTTTCTGAAATAATCTGTAAACTGAATTATTAAAATATAATAAATGAATAACTGGAAGTCTATATGCTATAGTCAAGCAAACTTGAACTGAGTTCTGTACTGAATACTGAACTGAGACTGTGGGAGCTAGCTATAACTGACATATCCCAAATCTATTATTGGGGTCCAACCTGTAACCCCACTTGGAAGGGTGTCAGTACCGTGCCATGGGTACTAATGTTAGTTGTATGGATCCACTAATCTGATATCCCAAAAGACTTGGGTGGCATACCTAACTTATGGGGGACCCCTCAAAGTCTACGGTGGAATCATAGATCTGGAACTTAAGGACTACAACTAAAGTATCATGCCTAACTGACAGGGGAGATAAGTGCCTCATGTATAACAGACGAGGGAGACGCCATTCCTACGTTCACTTGATGCTAAGTTTTACTCCCAACTGAAAGACACTGAATACTAGAGTAAACTAAGCTTAACTCAACAAACAACTAATCATAATAACTGACTTAATGATAATGCTCATGGTATATCTGAAATCATTCTGAAGATACTGAAATTATATAAACAATTAATTATTAGGTGTTCATAACCATTCAGCACTGAATGAAAATAACAATAAGGACATATGAAGCTTTAAAAACCATAATAAAGGATCATAGCCCAAAACCCAACATTTAGAAATTTCATCAAACACATGGGAGTCATGAATTTAAGCATGGGAATGGGCAAAACATGTGATTAAAAACATAGTTACAATACTAAAACCATGATTTAGGGATTTAACATTAAGATTTCAATACTCAAATCATATAAGGGCTTAATCTATCCAAAAACACTTGTAACATAACTTGTAATCAAAATTAATAAAAACTTCATGGAGATAATTCATCATAAACATGAAAAAAAAACTTATAATTTCATATCAAAACGGGATTCTTGGACTCCATGGGTGAAAAGAGCCCATAGATGAACATCACATATAACTTAAAGCCCTTAAGATTGAAAGAGAAATACAATTTTGATGCTTTTATTGAAAATTCTAGGATTAGGGAACTTAAATCCTTAGTTTTCTTGAAGAGTAGGGAATGAAATTGATGAACTTGGGGGAGGATCAAGGTTTGTTTTTGAGAGGTAATTGAAGAATATATGCATATAATGCCCCAACTAAAGTTTAATTCTTGTTTTTATGAATTGGGTCGATTGGAAAAGACCTAACTAACCCTACGGAGATTAACATTGTAGCTGGAATACTAATTAAAAAGGCATCGTAATGCAGTGATGGGCTCATCGTTATACCCATAGTGATGCACCACTATCATAGTGAGGTTCTGGAATTAAAATGCAAACATGACTCAATCCTTGTTTGAAAAATCAAAAACTTCACTGAGACATGCTCCTTACATCCCTGAACATAAATTAACTAAAAACTAACAAATCGGGGTTGGGAAGACCAATTTAAAAATCCTCAAAGTTAAGAGGACAAAAATAAGACTAAGTCCCCAACACTTAGTGAAATATTTAGGATTTAAGCCTCTTCTGCATACAACTAAGAGTTGAACTAAGCTAAGTATAATACGGGGTATTACAATTGTGGTTATGTGAAACTATGAACATTATTGGATATTGTTATGGCATTAGTATTATAAGAAAAATAACCATAGCTTTGATATGTATGAACTAGATAAGTAGTAGCTAATAGTATAACCCTGTGATGTGTGGGTGTGATATTTTTTATCGAATTCTCTTTGTGTGTACGATCCAGAACTTGTCTGATAGTCTTTCCTAGGTTGTATGGTAGTTTGTTGAAGAAGGATCATTCATTGTTCTTGAATAAGTCCAGTTTCATCCTAAATTCCCTACACTACAAGCCGATAAAAGTCCTATAGTGATATTGCGCAGAAGAATAGGATTTGAAGGCAAAACAGAGAAAAAAGGATCAAAATTGACCTAGAGAAGAGTTGTGCAAAGAATTTATGGATCATGGAATCATCCACGAACCGTCAAACAGGATTGTGAATAAAGTTTTAAAGATGTTGGGAAAATTCTGAATTCCATGGTTGTGGTTTTCGACTCGTGGACTTGATTAATGAACTATGGAATATACTTGTCAAGAAGATTCTGAAAATGAAGAAAAATTTTGGATTCCATTGGTATGGTCTACGAATGGTAGACTTGGTCCACAACCAGTGGAACCAAGTTGTCAATTAGCGGATGTAGAAAATCAAAGTCTTATTTTCACAGATGGGACCTACACCTGCGGATTAAGTTTATGATCTATAGACTGGATCAGTGGAAAAATGTCTGATTTCCATGAGTCAGTCCACATCTTGTATACTGATTCATGACTCCAGTCTACGATTGGTAGAAATTTGTCGACCTATTTCTCCTAAATAGTTTAGGATAGGATTCTTTTTGTACCTATAAATACTCCTATTAGGTTTTAGGATTATTTTACATTCTATTACATTATTATAAGGTTCTAAGGGACATTCTTAGTATTGGAATTAAAAACATCAATTTTGGGGGTTTTAATTCAAAGTGAGATTTTGGAGTTTTTCATCGTATTATTGTAAGTTCATAATTATGCTTTCTTATCAGAATTTTTCTTATGTTCCTGTAATTATGAGTAAATAAACACTAAAACTAGGGTTGTGGGAACCATGAGGTATTAACAAAGTAGTATTCAAACTATAAGGTAATCTCGAGGGTGGTTAGGCATGTATTGTTGTTGTTTTTTATTTGATTGTTTTTCAATGAGTGCACGTATTGGAACTTGTCCTATCTCTACCCTGAACTGTAGCTACGACAGTCGAATCGGAATAGAGAATCAATAATAAGACTTGGAATTTTTTTTACTTAATTAGCCTTGAGCTGGTAAACGATATTGGAATCATAGATATGGGTCAATAATGCAAAAATCATGCCATATTAACCTTTGTGACTGGGGATAATCATCTACAAAGGGCGTAGTATAGTCACTTAGATGATATATAGCCTATTGATTTTGCATGCCAAATACCATAAAAAATCACTAAAGTATGGAGAACCTATGAAGTAATGATGTTATTGAGGAATAGAGTCCTAGTGTCTTTCGTATATTGATCACAAACCCAATAAATCAGCACTCATTACTATTGATATTTTGTTTCACAAAACCCTCATCTTTTACTTACTTGCCAATTACTTAGACAAATATGTTATCGATTTCATCCTATTTCTTATGGGATGACCCTAACCTATTTGACACGACCCAAACTAGGACCTTGTTGTAATGGGCGTCCCAAGTCTGACCGGTATCAGAGGCCACCCCCGTTACCCAATCGAACCTCCAGCCGCCTGCCCTAAGTTGACTGAATTTAGAACATATAACAAGATAGCATAACATCCAGATTATAGACTCTGGGATAGATCTATTACGAGACTGACCGAACCGAGTTCGACCGTCCCATACCAATCGTTCAACGATACTATGCCAAACCAAATCTTAGATCCAGCCATAACCAGATAAGTCCCATTTATAATTATATAATCCCAAAATGAAATATGATGGAACAGTGAGAAATTTTGTCTAATAATGTCAGCCCCAATACCGATACCAATACTACGGCCGAACTAATATCGATCCCACCCATACCAACCCATAGAAGTACCATAAAAGCCTCTAACAAAAAGAATACAAATATCCGGTTGGGACATGCCCCCAACCATAGAAAAAACCAATATCCATAAATAATCTAGAGTATGAAATAACGTCCATGAAATGGATCCTTTCGAAAAGATGGAAGTCCACCACTTCAATTGAACGACTGACCTGAGTATCCAAATGCTAAGCAGGAGGAGTGGAACAGCTGTTTCCTGCATAGCGTGGGTATATAGCCACCCGAAGATGGGATAGCGAGTGAACGCTAGCATGAACTTAGGATACGGATAAAATAATGCCAATTAGAAAACAAAGTAAAAACCATTCATAATGTATATAAACCATACATATATATATATATATATAACCATGCCAGAAAAGGGAACCAGGTTTAGTATGCCATTTAAAACCTTTACCTGGGTTGTGTAGCTTTGGCATCCTAAACCACCCACAGGCTACATGAGTTCATCTCCCCCTGCTGAAAGGGCCTTGGTGCGTGAAGCCAGACGACCAGAGAAAAATAAATAGGATGACCAGTACATCCCCCAAAATATAAAGTGTGAAATCATGCACACGGTCACTAGGACCAAACCTAACATCGGCAAATATGAGTTTCATGTTTCGACCCCCCCGGGACTTCCACCTTCTACGGCTTTGCTACACATCCCCCTTTAAGCCCAACTAATACCATTACCAAACAACCAAACCATTATCCATTTATTATTAACCAAGGCCATTAGTAGTGGTATTGCCATACCGACTAGAACTTACAAGTATTTTCCTTAGACAAACCTTTTTTAGATCAAGGAATTCCTATGTACCCATGCTAGGATTCCCATGACTATAAGTTTCTAGGTGTTTAAGAATAGAATAATAGGGAAAATAACCTCCCAATAGGAATATAAGTTATAGGACCTTATTAGGATAAGTGGGGAAATGTCCAGATTTCCCTCACTTAAACTGCATTGAATTCCCGTCATAGGGTATGACTAACCCTTACGAGTCGTACCCAACCTATACTAGTGGTACCCGCCTTTCGTACCCTAGGACTCCCTCCTTGGACCCAACACTGTCCAAGGTACGACACACCTAAACCCGAGTCTATTAGAGTGTACGAATGGTACTCATAAACCATACCCCTGGCAGTATAAAATTCCAAGAGGATTGAATGCTATCCCTCATACGAGTCTATGGTACGGCTCGTGCCCTGACTTACGGCTCATAATGAGCCACTCGTACTCAGATCTAACCTAAGTCACTAAGTCTAAGATTAAGTGAATGAACCAAAAGATACGTATCCATTAATACAAATCGTACCCCATAGTTGTACCCATTCTAGTAACCAGTATCCACTATACCAACCAACACTAGTCAATATACGACTTGACCATACCAATCATACACTAGTGTATAACTCGTACCCCATAGTCATATCATGACCAGAATCCAAAAATCTAAGAAATTTTCTAAGGATCAAAACCCAGGGTGTTATAGTCTCGCCCACTAGGAACATTCGTCCCCAAATTACGGACAAAGTAGGGGTAACCACATGCACGAGTCATTTGCATTATCAAATATATTCCTAATCTTTAAAAAAGTTCTAAAAACAAAGAGGAAAAGATACTAATCTTTCATTTAATAAACTCAGAAAATAAAGAGGTGTTGAAGACACATACCTTCCGCACGAATCCCAGGAGTAGAAAACAGATGTGGATACTTAGACTTCTTATCCTCCTCCGCTTCCCATGTATCTTCTTCCACCTTATGGTTCCGCCATAGAACCTTAACCAAAGCCACATCCTTGGTCTGTAACTGACAAACTTTCCTATCTAATATCTCAACTAGGACTTCTTCATAACACAGAGAATCCAAGATACCCAACCCCTCCAAAGGAACAATCAAAGAAGGATCACCAATGCACTTCCTTAACATGGAAACATGAAAGACTGGATGAACCAAGCTCAAACTAGAAGGCAACTCCAGTTCATAATCAACATTCCCAACTCTCTTCAGAACAACATAAGGACCAACGAACCCAGGACTGAGCTCCCCGCCTTACCAAACCGCATTACTCCCTTCATGGGAAACACCTTAAGGAACACCTTATCACCAACCTCAAAATCCAAGTCCCTACGTCATACATCCACCTAGGACTTTTGGCAACTTTGGACAGTCTTAAGCATATCCCGAATCACTTTCACCTTCTCCATAGACTGATAGACAAAATTAAGACCAAATATATCTGCTTTCATAAACTCAAACCACCCAATAGTAGATCTACACCTCCTACCATACAATGCCTCAAAAGGAGCCATACCAATACTAGAATGATAACTATTGTTGTAAGAAAACTCTACCAAAGGTAGATGCTCAACCTCATTTCCACCATAATCAATCATGCACTCCTGAAGTATATCCTTCAGCATCTCAATAGTCCTTTCTGCTTATCCATCCATCTGCGAATGAAAAGTAGTACTCAGACTAACCTTCTTACCCAACCCATTTTGAAAAGACCACCAAAAATAAGATGAAAATTGCATACCACGATCAGAGATAATCGAAATAGGTACCCCATATAGCATCACAATCATCTAAAAATATAACTTCATATAATTCTCCACCAAAAAGGTAGTCATCACTGGCAAGAAGTGATCAGACTTTGTCATTCTATCCATATGACCCAAACTAAATCAAATTAGCTCTGATACCGAGAAAGACCGATAATAAATTCCATATTGATCACCTCCCATTTCCCTTCGGGCAACTTAATTTCTTGATATAATCCACCAGGACTCATGTGCTCAACCTTAACCATTTGACACACCATGCACTCGACCACAAAATCATCCACATCTTTTTCATACCATTCCACCAGTAGATCTTCTTGAGATCACGATACATCTTAGTAGCACCGGGATGTACAATGTAGCGCAATTCATGCGCCTCATCCAAAATCCTTTGTCGCAACCCATCGACATTAGGAACACACAACCTTCCTTGATAACATAAAGTACTATCACCACTAATCTTAAACACCATTACCTTTTGCCCAACAACATCACTCTTGATTTTCATCAAGATAGGATCTATCACTTACTTCTCCTTAACCTCTACACCAAGATATGACCTAACCACTTCCTGAACCATCTTACCATAATTCTTGGAGTCCAATAGACAAACTCCAAGATTGGCTAAGCGGTGAATATCCATCACCAATTCCCATTTTTCTTTCTCCACATGAGCCAAAATCCCCATGGATAACCTGCTAAGAGCATCAGCAACCACGTTAGCCTTAATTAGGTAATAGTGAAGACTCATGTCATAGTCCTTGAGAAGCCCCAACCATCACCTCTGCCTGAGAATATGCTCCTTTTGAGTGAACACATATTGTAGACTCTTGTGATCAAAAAAGATATCCATGTGTACATCATACAGCTAATGACACCATATTTTCAAAGCAAAGACCACCACAAGAAGCTCCAAATCATGATTAGGATAGTTCCTCTCATGTACCTTCAAATTCCTAGAAGCATATCAATCACCTTTCCATGTTGCATCAAAATGCAACCAAGACCTACCCGAGATGCATCATAATAAACTACAAACCCCTCATTACTTTCTAGTAATGTCAATACCAGAGCCGAAGTTAGCTTATCCTTAAACTTCTTGAAACTCCCCTCTCAAGCATCCGACCAAGAAAACTTGACCTTCTTCTGAGTTAATTTGGTCAAAGGAGCATCTATCACAGAAAAGCTCTCCATGAACCGCCGATAGTACCCTACCAAACCTAAGAAGCTCCAAATATCAGTTGGAATCATGGATCTAGGACACCTTTTGAGGATTTACCATAATCCCTTAACTAGAAATAATATGATCAAGAAAAGTCACAGCATTCAGCCAAAACTCATATTTAGAGAACTTGGCATACAACTATTGTTTCTTTAAGGTCTGTAATACCACATAGAGATGATTAACATGATCCACCTCACTCTTCAAATAAACTAGAATGTCATCAATAAACACAATGACAAAGAGATCCAAGAACTACATAAAAACCCTATTCATTAAATCCATAAATGTATCTGAAGCATTTGTCAAACCAAATGACATTACCAAGAATTCAAAGTGCCCATACCGAGTGAGAAAAGCCATCTTAGGTATATCTACCTCCGTAATCTTAAGCTGATGATATCCAGACCAAATATCTATCTTAGAAAAGAACTTTGCACCTTGCAACTGATCAAACAAGTCATCTATCCTTGGGAGAGGATAGTTGTTCTTGACTGTTACCTTATTTAAATGCCGATAGTCAATGCACATTCGAAGGGAACCATCCTTTTTACGCATAAACAATACTGGTGTACCCCACAGAGATACACTAGGACGAATAAACCCCTTATACAGAAGATCCTTAAGCTGCTCCTTAAGTTCCCTCAACTCATCCGAAGCCATTTAATAAGGAGGAATAAATATTAGACGAATGTCTGAAAACAAATCAATACCAAACTCTATTTTCCTATATGGAGGAAAACCAGGAAGATTATCTGGAAGACCTTAGGAAACTCGTTAACCATCGAGACCAAATGAAAAGGACCTTCCGAGTTAAAATTTTTAACCTGGACCAAATAATAAAGACACCCTTTTGATATTAATCTTCAAGCTCTAAGATAAGAAATGAATCTCCCCCTGAGCTAGAGAACCACCCTTCCACTCTATGATCAGTTTATTAGGGAACCTAAAAACAGCCCTATGAGTCAGACAATCCAAGGACACGTATCAAAAGTGTAACTAATCCATCCCTAGAATGACATCGAAGTCTACCATATCTTGCTAAAACAAATCCATCAAAGTCTACCTACCACCAACAGATACCACACACACCCTATAGACTCTTTTAGTAATAATTGAGTCACCTACCGAGGTAGAAACAAATAAAGAATCTAAAATAATTTCTAAATCAAAACTAATAATACAACTAAAAGTGGGGTCACATAAGAAGGAGAGGACCCTTGATCAAGCAGACGATACATGCCACGAGAGAAAATTTGTAACATACCAATAACGTCATCAGGAGATGCCTCAGATTCCTATCGATATACAAGAGCATACAACCTATTTTGACAAACACTAGAACTATGAGCAATATCCAAAGTAGAAGCAGCAGCACCGGGTGTGGAGTAGAAGATGTAGCAATAGGAACCTTATTTGCTCCCCTAGCAACCTTATGAACTAAATAATTTTTGATTAGATGACCGGAATGGTCACACTTGAACCTTCCTTCTTCATAATAACCCCAATAAGGACGATCACAGAACCGACAAGGATGGTATGAAGAAATAAACTAACCCCCGCTCACCTGAGATTGGACACCTTATGCTTGAAAGTTATCACCACCTTGCTGACGTCTATTACCCAACTATGTCAAGTAAGAAACACTAGCAGTAGAGTACGGACCTGAACTCCTTCACTTCTGTTTTGGCCATTTACCACCATCCCAACCACCTTGCGACTAAGCACCTTTCTAATTGAAAAACTTACTCCTTTTACCATGCCTATCTCCAAAATCTACATGTTTCCTCTTCTCATCCTCCACCTGCTACATGTGGACAATCAACCTCAAAATATCTATTTCCTTGATCAGCAAATCAGTCTTGCTTTCTAAGATCAAATCCTGAGATAGCCCAAAAGTGAACTTTCTCATCCCAACTATCATGTGAGTCATCAAATTAGGAACATACTTTGATAGCTGGTGGAATTTAAAGGGGTATTCCTTGATAGACATTCGCCATTGATTAAGATTCACAAACTTCTCCATCTTTGCTTCACTCAGCTCTTGAGAAAATAAATGATCCAGAAAAGCACCAGAAAAGGCATCCCATAAGGATGACTCCTCCACATCACCTTTATCACTATCCCATTCCTCGTACTATTGGTACATAATATCTTTGATTTGATAAGCTGCAAAGTTTACACCTTCCACATTAGTAGCCTGCATTACCATAAACATCTTCTCCATTTCATCCAAGAAAGCCTAAGGATTCTCATCCACCTTCACACCAGTAAAAAGAGGAGAATTCAGATTTATAAACTGGCCAACCCTTGTGGATTCAACCAATAATTCACCAGACATATCCTGCTCAGCTTGAGCAACAACCAACTGAGAAATGACATGAATAGATTGGCAAAATTCTCCATTAGTCACCTCACCCTGAGAAGGACTAGTAGCAACTAGAGAATTCCCAAAACTATCAGGGAAAGGACCCTGAGATCAAAGATAAACTCCAAACGTAGGACGTACCCCATCAACATTGTCCCCAGATGGGACTGAAGAGTTTTCTGGTGTTCCAGATTTACAAGGCATGATCTAAAATATGAACAATCAGGGATTAGAGAAGATTCCAGGACTTAGACACCAAGCTTGAAAATACAATATCAAGAAAGTGAAACATTCCTAAATGCCCTATAGCCTTTCACTTATGAGTGCGGCGCGCTATACATCCTTAAAAGAGACTCTACTAGACACGACTTTGTGGACTCCCAATTTACCCTGAACCTAAAGCTCAAATACCAACTTGACATGACCTAAACCAGGGCCTTGTCATAATAAGCATCCCAAGTACGACCGAGACCGAAGACTACCCCCATTACCCAACCTAACCTCCAGTCGTCTGCCATAAGTTGGATATATTTTGATCATATAACAAGATACCATATCTATCTTGATTAAAGACTCTGGGAGAGGTCTATTATCGAGATCGACCCAACTGAGTTCAACCGTCCCACACCAATCGTTCAACCATACAAAGCCAAACCAAACCTTAGATCTAACCATAGATAAGTTTCATTTATAATTATATATAATTCCAAAATGAAATACGATAGAACAGTGAGAAATTTTGTCCAATGATGTCAACCCCAATACCAATACCAATACTAAGGACGACATTAATACCGATCCCGCGTATACCAACCTATAGCAGTACCACAAATATGAAATAATATCCATAAAATGGAGCCTTTCTAAAAGATGGAAGCTCACCACTTCAATCAAACGGCTGACTCGAGTATCCGAATGCTAAGAAAAAAAAGTAGAATGGTTGGTTCCTACATAGTATGGATATACAGCCGCCCAAAGATGGGTTAGCGAGTGGACGCTAGCATGAACTCAGCATAAGGATAAAATAATTCTAATTATAAAACCAAGTAAAAACCATTCATAATGCACACAAACCATACATGTATATTTTAAACATGCTGGAAAAGAAAACCGCGTTTAGCATGCCATTTAAAACCTTTACCTAGGCTATGTAGCTTTATCATCCTAAACCACCCCCGGGCTATATGGATTCAACTCCCCCTGCTGAAGGGTCCCAGTGCGTGAACCCGTAAGATTAGAGAAAAAAATTGGGATAACTAGTACATCCCCTAAAATATAAAGTGTAAGCTCATGCACATGATCACTAGGAATAAACCTCACAGCGGCAAATATAGGTTTCCAATTTTGATCTCCCAGGACCTCCACCTTCCACGGCTTTGCTACATTCTCCCTTTAAGCCCAATTAAAACCATTACTAAACAACCAAACCATTATCCATTTATTATTAACCAAGGTCGTTAGTAGTGGTATAGTCATAATGACTATAACTTGCAAGTATTATGCTTAGCCAAACCTTTTTTAGATCAGGGGATTCCCATGTACACATAGATCATATTATCTAATTATCTTGGGGGATTCCTATGTACCCCACAAGTATGCTTATCATTCCAAACCATTTAAACCACTCATATCATTTAGGGTTCCATTACCAAGTTTAAACCAGGCATAAGTCCTATTGAAAAATAATATTATAGTGAAAGCATTGTTATAGGCATTTTATCAAACACATTGGGGACATAGTATTTCCTATATCAAAGTCTATTACCAAATAACCATTCCCATGCAACCAATTAGACAAAACCACCATTAAAGCATATTTAAAGCATGGGAAAACCATAACCAAGCATTTATAAATAAAACCCCCAAATAATATTTGAAAACCCAAACTATACAATATTCAAACTATGCAAACATTGAATAAAACCATACATTTAGTTATAAATAACAATGAGCGAAGAGAACATGCCTTAAACAAAGATGATGGAGAGAAATCACCAAGACAAGCACCAATTACTCCTTAAGATGAAACCGTAGCTTTCCTTGCGCAAGAACTCTAGAGAGGATTTAAGAGTGTTTTCTAGGTATTTAAGAATAGAATAATAGGGAAAATAACCTCCCAATAGGAATATAAGTTATAGGAACTTATAAGGATAAGTGAGAGAATATCCAGATTGTCCGTACTTAAACTGTATTAAATTCTCATAATAAGGTATGACTGACCCTTATAAGTTCTACCCAACCTGTATGAGTGGTACCCGTCTCTCATACCTTAGGCCACCCTCCTTAAACCAAACACTATTATAACACCTTGAGAGTATACCCTGGACGCCACACGGTGCTTACATCCCCAAAGGATCATAAGATAACCCATGAGCTGGTACCTACGGTAAGCACTGAATAAAATAACAAAGACATGTGTTGAATTTAACTAAAAAATTCCATAAGGTTTTAACATCTGAAAATCAATATTGTGTCATATTTTTCAAACATCTGAAATATACTGTCAATACTGATAAAACAACTTATAATAGCAACTAAAAATAAACTATCTGTACTAGTCTGAGAGCCTCTAAACTGACTGAATGTGGAGTTAATGGGAAAAACACCCAACTAACTTCGACTGAATAGAAATACTGAACTAATAAGTAAACTAAAATAAACATAAACGATCCTTAGAATATGAAGACCACCACTGTTATTATTACTGCTGTGCTGGGATGTCTAAGTATGGTCGAGAACCTGAGCATCTGAACTTATGAAATGAGACATCATAGCACAAGAAATGAGTAGGCGGTCAGTACTTTAAATGTATTGTATGCTAGATAAGGTTAGGTTGATAGGCATGGCTCATAGACATAAATAATACTGACTGAATAAATAGCATGAGATAACTGATGTATAGTATGTAAGGAAGCTGTAAAGTATAAGAATGCATAACCAAGCATATGACATGATGCTGGGATAGTTTGTAAGCCAAAATACTAAAATACTGATACTGATCAAGTAAAAATTGTACGTCATACTCAAGCAAGCCTGAAAACTGAACTCTAAACTCAATATTGGACTGAGACTGTGGGAGCTATCATCTAACTGATATACCCCAATATAAGCTAATTGGGGTCTAACCTGTGACTTCAGTTGGAAGGGTGTTAGTACCGTGCCATGGGTACTAACATTGGCTGTGTGGATCCACTAAAATAAAGTCCTAAAGGACTAATGAGTCACCCTCTACTGGCAGGTACTCAAGTGAGATATGTGTTAATCCTCAACTGGTGGGTTAACATCCCTAACCAACACTGGCTACATAGTTATAGAATGCAGGGACTGCTACTAAAGGTCACACCGTCAACTAGAAGGTGAGTCCCCATCATTGGGTTCGCTCGGTGCTAAATCCTACTCCTAACTTAACTGACTCTAATTACTGGACTGAGCTAAACTTACTAACATGATATACTAACTGAACTTATAATACTCTAATATATCCGAAACCATTCTAAAAATACTAAAACTAAGTAAACAACTAAGTTTTCGGGTATCCATAACCGAAGGACTTGATAGAAACATCAATAAGAACACATGTGGGTATTTGGAAACATAATAAGTAAGCATTATCCAAAATCATCACTTAGATATTTCACCAACTTGAGGGTCGTGAGTTAAAGCATGGAGATAGTTTAAAACGTATGGTAGTAACATAATTTCAATACTAAAATCATGGGTTAAAGATTTAACATACAATTTTCATCCTTCAAACATGTCAAGAAATAATTTCAACGAAAACACATGTGATCATGATATAAAAATCAAAATTCATGGAAGTTCAAGGATATAATTCATAATAACATGTAAAGATCAAATCTTTGAACTTGAAAACTGATTCTTGGACTCCATGGTTGAAAAGTACCCATGTATGAACATCTAACATACCTTAATTGAAGAATTCGTAAAGGTTCTAGGTGGTTTTCTTGAAATTTGAGCTTGAATCTTAAAGGGGATAGGGTTTATTCTTGAGAGAGAATTACTTTCTTGAAGCGAAATTATGAATAATGGGGCATATAATGCCCTTTTGTGGTTTTAACTTAGTACTTTGGACGGATTTGGGTGAGGAAAAATGACCAGACTACTCTTGGGAAATTAAAATTCGTAACTAGAACGCCGATTGGGCCATCACCGCGATATGCCAAGGCTGTCATCGCGATTCCACCACGATGTGCTACAATCGTGGTGACTTGCTGGAATCTGACAATTTTCATTTTAAACTTCACCACGACGCAGTGAACTGACCATCGCTATAGCCACCGCGATGCGCCACAATTGCGGTGAGCTGCTATTTTGAAAATCCAAACGTGGTCCAAACCTAGTCCAAAAAATCCGAAACTAACCCGAGACAAGCTACTTACACACCTAAACATGAATAAACTCAAGAACATACATCTTGGGGTCGAAAAGGTCACTTCAAAAATCAACGAAGTTAAGAGGCCATAAATAAAACTAAGTCTCCAACACTTAGCCAAATTTTCTGATTCTAAGCCTCTTGTACATGTACTATGGGTTGACTTGAGCTAAGATAATTATGGGCTATTACAATATCTCCCCCTTAGGAACATTCATCATCGAATGAGACTGATTAAGTCGAGAATATATTGGTACTATGATTACATGGTGATTATGCATAACTGAAAACATGATTACATGACTGAGTCTCAAATATGGTGACAGACTGAACTGATTCGTGAATGCATGCAATGACATGAACATGATTATTTGTTTGGAACTGAGAATGAAAAATAAGAACTCTAGGGAAATCTATTGTAGACACGTGATTTTGACAATCCAGAATTTAATATATATATATATATATATATATTTCGCTATTAAAAATTTATATTTGATCTGATATTATTTTAACTCTTATTACATTTTTAATAAGTTTTAGTTGAAAATAAATAAATAAAGTTACATTTTAAGATTTTTTTTTAAATCAAATAAAAACTTTTCAAAAAATATTTTTCTTTTAATTTAGATTTTTATAAATAAGCTAGTGATTTTATTTCTCTTAATTATATTTTATTTTAAGTTAGTTATATTTTTATTTATATTTTTCTTAAGTATAAAAATTAATTAGTTAATATTTTTTTATTATTATTAGTACAATTTATTTTTATATAATTTATTTATTTATTAAAAAATAAGATCATTATCCTATATATAAAAATAAAAAATAAAAAAATTCAAAATTTAAATCCTAAACTACCTAAACTACTCCCCCAAAATCCTTCTATAAAAGGACTCTCACACCCCCCTAGGATTCTACGTACATGATCCTATGATCAAACACTGATAAAAAAAAAAGCAGACAGAGAAAAAAAAAGAGTGAAAAATCAGAGAAGAGAGAAAAACATCAGACAAAAGAGAGAAAAGAAGGAAGTTGAAGGTTCCGGTGACGATTTCTTGCTTCATCAGAGGTTTTATTCAATCTTGTATTTTTATTTTTATGAAGTGTTGTAAATTGAATCATAATGATTGTTTTAGTGATACCATGAATTGTTATGTGAGTTTATTGTATTGTAGTATCTGGGTATTGTTAACATTGAAAAGAAAATTTATAATATGCAGTGAAGTATATATTTTTTTCATCTGTATGTGACAAAAGCGGAGTAAAAATATTCACACGATAATTTATACTTTCACAGATGTAGCAGCATCCATATTTTCATTCATCAATTACACACACACAGAGAACACAATTCACCTGCACAATACTACACATACTACAATATATGGATGAGAAATCAGAAGAAATATATAGATGTTCCTTAATTATTTCCGGCTAATTTTTCGTTGAAAATTCACTGGAACTGCCTATTCGTTGTTGTTATTGTTCCGTTGTCAAATTAGCAATCGAAAAATGGCCAGATGTTGTTTGATATTTTTTCTGGCAAAAACCACCATCGTTCTTCGATGACAATAACAAACCCCCAACCTGTCCAAAATCGCTACTCCACCGGCCAAAATTCGTCGGAGCAGACCTCCCCATCCCTTCTCCCATTACCACACTACCAATGAACATACTTTTGCATTTTTAAGTTTATTAAAGTTTTTTTTTCTTTTTTAAAGGAAAAATAAAGGGGAAATTTTATTTTGATTTGTATTTTCCATTTATATATTATGTCAAGGTTTTTTGTTAGCTAAATTTGTGATTAATATTTTTTTTAAAGAAAGAAAATTTAGTTTTGATTAAGTTAGATGGCAAGGCAAATAAATTTCATACAATTTTTATATATGTAGTTCACGTGATGTTAGTTTTAAGATTATTTAGTAATTATTTAAATTTAATTTAAAGTATTTGACTAATCAAGGTAGACTTTTTGTATTTATAATATTATTATTATTATTATTCTTATTTTATTTTTATTTCATTAGTATTAATAAAACTTAACTATTTGTTGAATTAATTAATTACCTTGATTAAATATTATTTAAGAATATTATTAAAATTAAGTAGCATTTTAAATAGATAAATTGTTACGAATTTACAAAAAAAATAAATTAAATCAATGTTTTTAACATTAAACAAATTTTAGGCATGTTTAATATATTTTTCTTGATTAATAATGTGGCGTACACATCTTTCTGGGACGTATTAAAAAATCAAGGATGCAATAATGCACCTTGACATAATATTTTTCCAAATTAATTTTCAAAATTCAATACAAAGGTTTTAAATGGTTTTGATATATTTTAAAACGAGCGGATTTAGGCCTTAACATAATTTATTAAAATAATTTAAGAAAAGATAAGTCAATAAAAGCGACCGTGCTAGAACCATGGGACTCGAGGGGTGCCCCACACCTTCCCCTCGGTCAACAGAATTCCTTTTCCGATCTTCTGCTTTCGCAGACCAACAAAGATTCATTTTCTTTTGATTAGGGATTCAAAAAGGTGACTTGAAACACCATAACTCAATTTCGAATGGCGACTATGTTAATAAACTAATCCCTATTCAAAATCGTCACTTTAATTGGAAAAAATCCCTTCGACCTCGATCCCTTCGGGCGAAAAAGAGGTGTGACATCTCTGGCGACTCTGCTGGGGAATAAATAAGAATTTGAGCTCTAACTATTTACTTTACTAGCTTTAATTATTTTATAATGTGTTTATTGGCCTTATGTGCTAATTGTCGCTCATTTACTGCTTTGATATTATTTGAACTGTATTATATATTTTCTTCTCTCGCGTACCCCCTTTGAGTCTCTGAAATAGGATAAAGGGAATGTAGCATATGCATCCCACCTTATTTTTTAGATAGCCGGGGTGTCAAGGCACCTGGTAAAGGATATAGTCACACATATTAGGCGGGGTTCGGATCGGCAACGAAGGTGGTGTTTCCCTACTACTGACCAAGTTGTCCCTCCCTGGATCGAGTATCCGCTCGGGTAAGCCAGTCTAGACACCTATCCCTAATAGGTTTAAACTTAGAAGAACTGAAAACTCAGAATCTGGTCATCCCTATTAGATGCCGCTTTATTTGCATCATATGCATTTGACTTAGCAGGACTCGGCACAGGGTCGGGTCTGTCTAGGACAGGTGACCTATTTTATAAAGACCAACATATGCATCCAACGTGCTCTTTGACATTTATTTGGAAGACTATTTGTTTGTTGACCGGCTTTAGACAACGTTAAAATGCAAAAGATTAATTTATCCTCATATTTAGTGAATCGTTTTTTTTCAAAGAAAATTTTATTTTTAAAAGAAAGGAAAAAATTTAAATATGTAGTAACATAGTTTTACGATCTTGATGAACTACGAGGGCCTAATTCTCACTCTTAATTGAGATACATAGGAAGCCCTTTTCGGGGTACGACCCAATCTTTTGAAAAATTATTCATAGATTTATTGGGGAATGTTTTGAAAATATAATTACTTTCATAATTATATTTCTTATTCTCAAGTTCAATATATATATATATATATATATATATATCCCTGAATCTTTAGGGATCATGAGGCTAAGTTTTTATAAAATAAATAAAAATATACAAATCTTAACAGCCCTGAATCTTTAGGAATCATGAGGCTAAGTTTTTACAAATATATATATATATATATATATATATAGAGAGAGAGAGAGAGAGAGAGAGAGATAGATAGATAGATATATAAATCTTAATAGCCCTGAACCTTTAGGGATCTTGAGGCTGAATTTTGTACGACATATATTTCAAGAACTACGCACACCTGATTCTCATTTTATTGAGATACGTAGGTAGTCCTTAATGGATTCGGTGATCTTTTAAAAAATGATTGTCTTTCCTTTTAAACTAAAAAAAAAAAGTTGTTTTCAAAAATGAAAAACTATTATTTAATAAATAAATAAATTTATCATTATTCAAAAAAAAAGAGGTATATTTCTTCATATCTCCAATTTTCAAGAACTACGCACACCTGATTATCATTTTATTGAGATACGTAGGCAGTCCTTAATGGATTCGGTGATATTTTAAAAAATGATTGTCTTTCCTTTTAAACTAAAGAAAAAAGGTTGTTTTCAAAAATGAAAAAAAATATATAATATTATTTAATAAATAAATAAATTTCTCATTATTAAAAAAAAAAGAAAAAAAGGTATATGTCTTCGTATCTCCAATTTTCGAGAACTACGCACACCTTATTCTCATCTTAGTGAGATACGTAGGCAACCCTTTTAGGGTCCGGTGATCTCTTCAAAAACAAAGAAGATAAAAGAAAAAGAGTTTTTGAAAAAATTACATTCTAACGCCTTTGTTATTTCTTATACAGTTAGTTTAAGGTGGTTGGTTTGTGGTATTTTGGCTGGTCCTCGACATTACACCAAATCTAAAGAAGGTTTAACTGTGTCCAACAAGGATATAGAAAGTGACTTCATGTATCACACAAAGAGTCATGAAGATGAGAGTTTAAAGGAAGAGAATTTGAGACTAAGGAAACAAATGATGAAAATGTAGTGAGCTTGGGCCAGTGGGCATCCTCCTCCTTCGTTCCCCACTATTAAAGAATGGGGCATGTCTTCAAGTGTCAACCTTCTTCAAAACTTTGAGATATCGAAATTTAAGGAACATGATGGACATGAAGATTCTGTGAAGCATTGGGGACGATACTGCAATTGATCAAGGAAAATTGAAAAAGAAAAGAAGAAAGAAAATGCATTTATTGTCATGCCAGGGCCAAAGAAGAGTTTGAGAGGTCCAACCTACCAATACTGTCAGCCTCAATCCCGAGCTTACATATTAGATCCACACAACCAGATGCAACAAGGTTCTTTTCTCCAAAATCCAAGAAATCCCATTCCACTACCTTAATATCCTTTGAACAATGCACAGTCATATGCTCATCCATCTTTCTATCCACAATGGCGTGTCCCGGTCCCTCAACATCGTCCTCAACCCTCACAAATATACCAAGAAACCTCTAAATTCAAGTTTCATTCGAGGCCAGAGTTTGCAAAGAGGAGGAACGCAAAGGATAATTCCACGCCAATTGGGGAGTCCTATACCAGTTTATTCCAGACATTAAGGCAATAGGGCATGATTACTCCTATTACTAGGTATATTCCCGATCCACATTAAAAATATTTTGATCCTAATGTACGATGTGCTTATCATTCTAACATGCAAGGTCACAGTACTGAAGATTGTCGTATTTTGAAAAGAGAAATAGAGAAAATGATTCAAGAAAAATTGATTATGGTGCAAAACGTTGGCACCTCAACCGTCCCACAGAGTTCTTCACCAGCATGTGATACTGCACGATATGTGGGAAACAATGAGTCAAGTATGGGGACCCAAAACTTATTTGTTGAAAGGAATGTGTCTGATCATGGTGGAAGCTCTAGTCATGTTGATATACAAATCAGTGGCTAAGTTGTTAGGCTGAGCAATTGAGAAGTCACCCCTCTTCCTACTAAGAAGAGGTTTAGTAGTTTGTTTTGTTTTCTTTTTTGTCACTCGAATTATTTTAGGGTTTTAGTTTAGGACCTATCTTGTCTAATTTTTTAATCGTTTTGGTTCAAACCCTTCTATCTTTCTATCAACAAAATGTCTATCCTTTTTTTTTTTATTTCTCAATATATATTATTTTTTCTTTTCTTTTCTTCAAAGAGCTCTTTCTATGGTGATTCTGGTAATATGATAAGCATATTGAATTTTCAGCCAGACCTTAAAACCCAATCTAATGCTGAAACATTCGTTCAAGAACCTAGATTTGAAAAAAAATGTAAGAAAAGTAAGTGTTGAGATGTTTTGGAGACCTAGTTACATCCTCACTTTAATGTTTTGAGACAATCACTTTGCGAATAAAAAATGACTTGATCTTCAATGAGAAGGTTCAACTCAAGCATTTTTGAATAAGATCAACTAGAGATATATAGTTTCTATTGTCAGAAGAAGCAAAAGAAAGTTAGCTAAAAAAAAGAGAAGAAGTCATCTGTTGTGAGGAAAGCACAATACAAGTAGACCTGTATGGTTTACAAGTTTAAAAGAAGTGACACACGTGCATGTGCTTAGTCATGGTCAATATTGAAAAAATGAGTATGATCTTTATGTTCCATTCCTAGATTGAATGTTATGTACTTATGTTTTTAAGAATTGATATGACGAAGGCATTTCATTCTGCTATCCAAATGTTGTGTCATCCTTAGTTACCCCTTTTGAGTTTTTGTTTTATTTCTTTTATATCCCTCTTTTGGAATCAAAATAGAGTTTGAAAAAAAAAAGTGTCAAGAAAAATAATAGAGTCAGAAAAGTGTCAAGAAAAAATGAAGTCACAAAAAATATCTCTCTCTAAAAAAAAGAAGAAAAAGAGAAAAGTCCAGAAAAAGAAAGAAAGAAAGAAAATCAAGCAAAAGACAAGATTCCTGAACTATGTTTGACCTGATTCTTGTTATGACAAGATACGTAGGTAGCCCTACTCTAGGGTTCGGTCCAACCAAAAGAAAATTCTAATTACCCAGAATAAAATGAAATTGTGGCAAAGTTTATTTTCTTTAAAAGAGTCGATTTCAAAAGTTGTATGTTTCACCCAATATTATGTAAATTTTTTAGCCTCATACTTCCCTTTCTTTCTAACCTTTTCCAAAATCCAAGTTACAACCAAAGAAGGACCTTCAGATCGATCTTTAAGAATGTCAAGGCTAAACATGTTATGGGTGCATGATGTTTCGTATGATGGGTATTAATTCTCAAAAAAAATGAAAAAAAATGATGAAGAAAAAAAATGAGTAAAATTAGAGTGTCGTATTGGTGAAAACCCTTTTGGGCACCATAAAGCAACAGTGAGATAAGAAAGAAATGAAAATGAGATAGATGTTGGAAAAAACCTATTGAGGTGCCACTAGCTGAAGGAGGATTGTGATCTAGAGGGAGCATATTCAAGATTGGCTCAATTTTAAGTTCAATAAGTGGACAAAAGTTGATAATGATTAGTGTGGGTAGATCAGGTTGTTTAATTCAAAATGCATGTCATGGTAGCTAGAATCGGCTACCACACCCAAATAAGTTTTCTTCTATCATTTAAAAAAAATGCCTGTTGTTTTTTCCTTTTCTTTTTATTTTTCTATTTTTTATTTTTTGGTATCTTTGTCATCAAATAAAAATTATTGTCATTTTTCTCGTGTCTTTGAGTCGAGTCTGTGACAAAATAAGTGAGAAAAGATTTTAAAACTGGCTACTAGCTTCTTCAATTGCTTAAAGCAATACAAAAAGCCAACACATGAAAGAGATATAATTGTGAGCCGAAATAAGATATGCAGAAAAGTTTTGTCAACAGACGAGTCTGGAAACTCATAGAAATACCAAGGTTTAGAGGGTTTATTTGAGGAGCATGACAAAGCAAAGATACTGTGTTTGTTTCAGAGTCACTTCTAATAATCTGAGTTTGGGTCAACGATGCAGCAAGTCGATGACAGATGCTAATGGTTGGAAGCAAGGTTAAATGTGACAAGAGCAAGAATGATTGCCACGAAAGCTAAAGCCACAAACTTGCCACCATGTTTTTGAACTTACAAGTTTTCTTTGATGAGGAAACGTGTTACCTTAAAATTAAAGACTTCAACGCATAAATATCAAGAGCTGCAATGCCTTATTTCCATAAATACAGGAAACAATGTTGCTGCACAGGTTTGATAATCAAATTATGGTAAAAATTCAACCCCTAGGAGACGCGCTTCCTAGTCTGAATAAGTAATTTTTCATTTGTTAGGTGAAGCACTTCCTAACTTGAACATTCACTCCTATAAGATGAACCTTTTTGTCGAGTCACTCCCCGTGATTCCTATAATACATACCTTTTAGTCGATTCATCCCCCTTGATTCCTATAAAACGTATCTTTTAGTCGAGTCACTCCCCGTGATTCCTATAAAACGTACCTTTTAGGCGCGTCATTCCCTTGATTCCTATAATACGTATCTTTTATTCGAGTCATCCCCTTGATTCCTATAAGACGTACCTTTTTGTCGAGTCATCCCCTTGATTCCTATAAGACGTACCTTTTAGTTGAGTCATTCTCCTTGATTCCTATAAGACGTACCTTTTAGTCGAGTCATTTCTAAGTACAAACTGGGATAAATATTCTGTTCGTGTTTATTGAAGTTTACTTTCTGCTCAGGACCCTCCTAAAGAATGGGAATTTCTTTTATGTCAGGACCCTCTTGAAGAATAGGATGTTATTTTTTTATTTGACCTTTTATTTTGAGTTCAGGAACATATTTTGAAAAATCAGAAAAGAAAAGTCCAGAAGCCCACCTAAAGAACAGGGTCAAGAAAAATAGAAGTATAGAAGCCCACTTGAAGAACAGGGTGAAGAAAAAATAGGAAGTCTAGGAGCCCTCCTAAGGAACAGGGTGAATAAAAAGGGAAGTCCAGGAGCCCGCCTGAAGAACAGGGTGAAGAGGCAACAAATTAGGAGCCCGCCTGAAGAACAGGGTAAAGAAGTAACAAGTTATGAGCCCACCTGAAGAACAAGATGAAGAAGTAACAAGTCTAGGATTCCGCCTAAAGAACAGGGTAAAGAAATTGTAAGTCCAGGAGCCCAGCTAAAGAACAGGGTGAAGAAGTAGTAAATTCAGAAACCCGCTTGAAGAATAGGGTGAAGAAAAAAAAGAAAGTCTAAGAGCCCGCCTAAAGAACAGGGTGAAGAAAAATGGAAGTCCAGGAGCCCTCCTAAAGAACAGGGTGAAGAAAAAAAAAGTCTAGGAGCCCGCCTAAAGAACAGGGTGAAGAAAAATGGAAGTCCAGGAGCCCTCCTGAAGAACAGGGTGAAGATAAAGGAAGTCCAGGAGCACGCCTGAAGAACAGGGTGAAGAAAAAAATAAAGTCTAGGAGCCTGCCTAAAGAACAAGGTGAAGAAAAATGAAAGTCCAGGAGCCCTCCTGAAGAACAAGGTGAAGATAAAGGAAGTCCAGGAGCCCGCCTGAAGAACAGGGTAAAGAAAAAAAGAAAGTCTAGGAGCCCGCCTAAAGAATAGGGTGAAGAAAAAGGGAAGTTCATGAGCCCTCTTGAAAAAAAGGGTGAAGAAGCAACAAATCAGGAGCCCGCCTGAAGAACAGGATGAAGAAGTAACAAGTTAGGAGCCCACCTGAGGAACAGGATGAAGAAGTAACAAGTTAGGAGCCCACCTAAAGAACAGGGCGAAGGAAAAGCAAGCCAAGAGTCGCCTGAAGAATAGGGTGAATTTTCAAGTTCAAGTCACGAAGATTAGAATGGAGATTCTAGAGATTGTAATTTTCACTTGTATATTTCATTTTTTTATTTTTGTTAGTCATTTGAGTGTAAAAGGAGAAGTCGTTAACCAAAAACTCGATGGAATCTCACTCGACTTTAATTTTTCTCTCACCATATTACCTTTGAACTATATGTGACCTGATTCCCTTATAACCCGGGATATGTAGGCTGTCCAAAATCAGGACTCGGTCACATCTCTTAATTTATTATATTTTATTTTATCTTTATTAATTTTTAAATAATTGGAGTGTCAAAATCATCTCTTTGTCTACTTCTTTATATGAAAACTCTTCGAGATTTCAAACAAAGAGGGGCAAAATGTAGACACGTGATTTTGACCCTCCTGAATTTAATATATATATTTCGCTATTAAATATTTATATTTGATCTGATATTATTCTAACTCTTATTACATTTTTAATAAGTTTTAGTTGAGAATAAATAAATAAATAAATAAATAAAGTTACATTTTAAGACTTTTTTTTAAATCAAATAAAAACTTTTCAAAAAATATTTTTCTTTTAATTTAGATTTTTATAAATAAGCTAGTGATTTTATCTTCTCTTAATTATATTTTATTTTAAGTTAGTTATATTTTTATTTATATTTTTCTTAAGTATAAAAATTAATTAGTTAATATTTTTTAATATTATTAGTATTATTTAATTATATATAATTTATTTATTTATTAAAAAATGAGATCATTATCCTATATATAAAATAAAATAATAAAAAAATTCAAAATTTAAATCCTAAACTACCTAAACTACTCCCCCCAAAATTCTTCTATAAAAGGACTCTCACACACCTTAGGATTCTACGTACATGGTCCTATGACCAGACACTAACAAAAAAAGTAAACAGAAAAAAAAATCAGATACAGAGAAAAAAAAGAGTGAAAAATTAGAGAAGAGAGAAAAAACATTAGACTAAAGAGAGAAAAGAAGGAAATTGAAGGTTTCGGTGACGATTTCTTGCTTCATCAGAGGTTTTATTCAATCTTGTATTTTTATTTTTATGAATTGTTATAAATTGAATCATAATGATTGTTTTAGTGATACCATGAATTGTTATGTGAGTTTACTGTATTGTTGTATCTAGGTATTATTAACATTGAAAAGAAAATTTATAATATGCAGTAAAGTATATATTTTTTCATCTGTATGTGACAAAAGCGGAGTAAAAATGTTCACACGATAATTTATACTTTCACAGATGTAGCAGCATCCATATTTTCATTCATCAATTACACACACACAGAGAACACAATTCACCTGTACAATACTACACATACTACAATATATGGATGAGAAATCAGAAGAAATATATAGATGTTCCTTAATTATTTCCAGCGAATTTTTCGTTGAAAATTCACTGGAACTGCCTATTCATTGTTGTTATTGTTCCGTTGTCAAATCAACCATCGGAAAACGGCCAGATGTTGTTTGATATTTTTTCTGGTGAAAACCACTACCGTTCTCCGATGACAATAACAAATCTCCAACCTGTCCAAAATCGCTACTCCACCGGCCAAAATTTGTCGGAGCACACCTCCCCATCCCTTCTCCCGTCACCTCACTGCCAATGAACATACTTTTGCATAATTCAGTTTATTAAAGATTTTTTTTTCTTTTTTTTTTTTTAAAGGAAAAATAAAGGGGAAATTTTATTTTGATTTGTATTTTCCATTTATATATAATGTCAAGGTTTTTTGTTAGCTAAATTTGTGATTAATATTTTTTTAAAAGAAAGAAAATTTAGTTTTGATTGAGTTAGATGGAAAGGCAAATAAATTTCATACAATTTTTATGTGTAGTTCACGTGATGTTAGTTTTAAGATTATTTAGTAAATTATTTAAATTTAATTTAAAGTATTGGACTAATCAAAGTTGACTTTTTGTATTTATAATATTATTATTATTTTTATTCTTATTTTATTTTTATTTCATTAGTATTAATAATACTTAACTATTTGTTGAATTAATTAATTACATTGATTAAATATTATTTAATAATACTATTAAAATTAAGTAGCATTTTAAATAGACAAATTGTTACGAATTCACAAAAAAAAAATTAAAATTAAATCAATCTTTTTAACATTAAAAAAATTTTAGACACGTTTAATATATTTGTCTTGATTAAGAATGTGGCATACACATCTTTCTGGGACGTATTAAAAAATCAAGGATGCAATAATGCACCTTGACAAAATATTTTTCCAAATTAATTTTCAAAATTCAATACAAAGTTTTTAAATGGTTTTGATAAATTTTAAAAAGAGCGAATTTAGGCCTTAACATAATTTATTAAAATAATTTAAGAAAAGATAAGTCAATAAAAGCAACTGTGCTAGAACCACGGGACTCGAGGGGTGCCTCACCCCTTCCCCTCGATCAACAGAATTCCTTACCCGGTCTTCTGCTTTCACAGACCAACAAAGAGTGATTTTCTTTTAATTAGGGATTCAAAAAGGTGACTTGGAACATCATAACTCAATTTCAAGTGGCGAATCTGTTAATAAACTAATCTCTATTCAAAACCATCACTTTAATTGGAAAAAAGCCCTTCGACCTCGATCCCTTCGGGCGAAAAAGGGGTGTGACAACTATTTCCTTGAGCTGAGTCTAAGTTTACAGAGAAAAGGTGAGGTTACTTGGTATACATGTCTGCTTCTGTTTCCCAAGTATCTCCCTCAACGGACTAATTCCTCCAAAGAACTTTGACCAAGGGAACTTTTTTGTTCCCTAGTCTGCGAATCTGGCGATCTAAGATTTCAAGTGGGAGTTCTTAATAAGAAATGCTATTTTGAATATCTAAGCTCTCTAAAGGAATAAAGAAGCATGGAACATTGGATGCACTGATGCCAAGTCTGCAGGCAACTCAAGCTCATAAGCTATTTTCCCAAAACGACTTAAGATCCTGAAAGGGCCAACATATCAAGGACTGAGCTTCCCCTTTTTGCCAAATATTTTCACTCCCTTCATGGGATAGATTTTCAAATATATAAAATCACCATTCTCAAATTCGTGATCTTTTCTCCTCACATCTGCATAAGATTTCTGTCGGCTCTAGACTATCTTAAGCCTCTCCCTAATCAACTAAAATTTCTCCAAAGCATCAAACATTGAATCTAGCCCTATCAACACAGTCTTACCTACCTCAAATAAGGATATCTACATCTCCTCCCATATAGAGTCTCAAATGGATCCATCTGAATACTGCAGTAATAGTTGTTGTTGTTGTTATTGTAGGTGAACTCAATCAATGGCATGCGATCATCCCAACTACCCTTAAAGTTGATAACATAAGCTCTTAATATGTCCTTTAAGGTCTGAATAATCCTCTCTGCATGACCATCTGTCTGAGGGTGAAAGGTTGTACTAAAATAAACTTGGATACCAAGAACCTACTGAAAAGCCTTCTAAAAATGAGAGGTAAACTGAGTACCTCTATCTGAAATGATGGACAACGAGACTCCATACGATCTAACCAACTCTTTAATGTAGAGCTTGGAATAATACTCAGCAGAATAAAAAGTATGGACTGGCAAGAAATGGACTGATTTGGTCATCCTGACCACAATGACCCAAATCGAATTATGTTGGCATGTGAACAAGGCAACCCTGTCACAAAATCTATATTCACCTCTTCCCACTTTCACGTGGAGATGCTAAACTCCTGTATAGTGCCATTAGGACTTTGATGCTCAACCTTAATCTGCTGACAATTATCACACTTGGCTACAAAATCTGTAGTATCTCTTTTCATAATGCTCCACCAATAGATTTCCTGCAAATCATGATACATCTTAGTAGCTTCTGGGTGAATAAACTAATACGCAGCATGCACTTCTGCAAGAATTTGCTGTCTCAAACCATCTATACATGACACACACATTCTACCCTGGAAATGCAACACACCATCTCTCCCTTGGGAGAAAACCTCTACTTTTTGATCTCTGACTGACCCTTTCAACCAGTCCAAGCTAAGATCTTCATCTTGCTTTTCTTTCACTTTGGCAACCAAATAAGATTATGAACTATTCTGAACCAACACACTACCCTCAGCCAATTAAACCAAATAAATGCCTAATCTAGCCAACTGATGAACCTCTTGAACTAACTTTTTCTTATCACTCTAAACATAAGCAACACTGCCCATCGATAAGCTACTAAGGGCATCTGTCACTATATTGGCCTTGCCCGAATGATACAAAAAACTCATATCATAATTTTTTAACTACTCTGACCACCTTCTTTGATAGAGATTTAACTCTCTCTATGAGAGGACATACTACAAACTTTTGTGATCCATGAACATATCAACACGCACCCCATACAGATAATGCCTGCAAATTTTAAAGGCAAAAATAATAGCTGCTAACTCAAGATCATGGGTAAGATAATTTTTTATGGGTCTTAAGCTTCTAGAGGCATAGGCTATGACCTTATCTCTCTGTATCAACACACAATCCAAATCAACTCTAGAAGCATCACAGTAAACAACAAACCCATCTGAACCGTCAGGCAACATCAAAACTAGGGCTGAGGTAAGTCGAGTCTTGAATCCCTGAAAACTCTTCTCACAAGAATTTGACCACTGAAGTTTGACTTTCTTCTGAGTCAATCTGGACATGGGGGATGCAATAGATGAAAACCCTTCAACAAACCATCTGTAATAGCCAGCCAAACCCAAGAAACTCCTGATGTCTGATGGAGAAAGAGGTCTGGGCTAGTTTCTCACTACTTTGGTCTTTTGAGGGTCAACTTTAATGCCATCACTGAAAATAATATAGCAAAGAAAAGCTACTGATCTTAGCCAAAATTTGCACTTACTAAATTTGGCGAACAACAGATGGGCTCTAAGAGTTTGCAATATTATTCTAAGGTGGTCTGCATGATCATTTTCATTATGGGAATAGACAAGGATGTCATCAATGAAAACTGTGATGAACATGTCTAAGTACTGGTTAACCACTCAATTCATCAAGTTTATAAAAGTTGTTGGGGCGTTTGTAAGACCAAAAGACATAACTAGGAACTCAAAATGACCATACCGAGTTCTGAAAGCTATTTTCAGAATGCTACCTTCTCTGACTCTGTGCTGGTGATAGCCGGATTTGAGATCTATCTTAGAGAAGTAGCTGGTACCCTAAATTTGGTCAAACAATTCATCGATTCTGGGGAGTGGATACTTATTCTTGATAGTGACTTTGTTCAACTGACGATAATCAATGCACATTCTGAGAAAACCATCTTTCTTATACATGAAAAGGACAGGAGCACCCCATGGGGAAACACTGGGCTTGATGAATCCCTTATCTAAGAGATCTTTTAAGTATTCATTTAACTCTCTAAGCTTTGATACATACATTCTGTAGGTTGGAATAGAGATAGGCTAGGTATCTGGAAGAAGGTCAATTCCAAAGTCAATTTCCCTTTTAAGAGAGACTCTGAAAAGATCTTCAGGGAACATATCTGGGAATTCCTTCACTACTGAAACCGACTCAAAACTAAGAGTTTCAAAATTAAAGTTTTTAACTCAATCAAGATGGTAAACGCACCCTTTGGTTATCATTTTTCTCACTCTAAGGTACGAAATAAATTGACCCTTAAGTTCTGAAGTACTACCCCTTCATTCAAGGATTGGTTCATTCAAAAATTAAAAAATGAACAACTCTGTTTCTATAATCAACTGAGGCATAGCATGAGTGGAGCCAATCCACGCTAAGAATGACATCAAAATCAGTCATTTCTAACTCCAGAAGATCAATTGATGTGAATTTTTAAGATATTATGACTGGACAGTTCCTGTATACCTGCCTGTCTATAATAGAGACGCCGACTGGGGTGGACACTTAGAAGGGTTTTGCTAAAGTCTTGGGATTGACACCAAAATTAACAGCTATGTAGGGAGTTACAAAAGAAAGAGAAGCTCTGGGGTTTAATAAAGCTAAAACCTATAAATGAAAGACCTGTAACGTATCAGTAACCACATCAGGAGAACTTTTTTTATCCTATCGATACTAAAGTAAATATAATTTATTTGGGTGATGACCACTGGTGGCACTGGAAGCAACACCCTACTGAGTCAGGCAACCGAATGAAAATGTAGGACGACTGGATTGACCCTGTTGACCACTCTGTGGGAAATACCTGACCCTATGGCTTAGATTGCCATACCCAAAGCATACATCACTACCATATCTACTCACGCCCTGATGGTTTCTACCGCATTTCTGGCAAAGAGGATTTGTGCGACCACTTTTCATACTTTTCTAGGGCTTAGGGCCTGGCGCTCTATCCCGATTATCAATTCTGAACTTCGGTGCTGGCGTACTACTTAAAGATAGAGTTGGGGATAAAGATTTCTAATGGAATTGAAGACGGTTACCACCCCCCAACCTCGACTGAGCAAAACTAAACTACCTATTTTGGCTCTCTTATTCTCTCTTTCTCTTTCCTTAAACTTCTTCTCCTCAATCTATTAAGCATGGACCATCAACCTAGACAAGTCCTTCTCCTTAATCAACATCGCGGTCCTACACTCCTTAACCATACTATCAGCTACACTGGAGACAAACTTAGTTATTCTAAACCTATTATCAGACACCACATAAGGAGCATACCTGGCTAGCCGAGTAAACTTAGGAGAATAGTCATTCACCCTCATGTTTTCCTACCTCAAATTAATAAAATCCAGTACCTTAGCTTCCCTTGAATCTAAGGGAAAGAACCTATCTAAAAAGGCTATCGTAAATACTTCTCTTTTAACAGGCCCTGCATCTGCCCCTCTATCTCTCTTTCACTCCTTACACCTGGTATGAGAAACATCTTACAACTGGTAAGTACCAAACTCTGCACTATTATTAGAAGTCACATCCATAATATAAGTTACCTTCTGAACCATGTCGACGAACTCCTGCGAATCCTCATCAGACTTAGATCTCAAAAACAAAGGAGGGTTGATTCTGGTAAAGTCTTGTATCCTAGTTTTGGTAGTATTAGCCACCGAAATAGCTAGGACAACATCCGACTAATTATTCTAGGATGCTAATGCATGATCTAAAGTAGTGAATGCATCTTTGAATTTGGCATGGAAGACATGCTCGTTCAGGGATTTTTCTAAACAGGCGGAGGTGCGGGTTGATTCCTGTTTCTCCTTCCGTTATTCTTTCTGGGAGGCATATTCTATAAACAAAAAAAGATTGAATTAGGAAGAGATTTTAAATTTAGATCATGCTCACTCGTATGACATAAATATTTAAAGAAGGAAATCCTTTCCTAAGACGTCTTGCAGCCTTTTATCCATAAGTGTAGCGCGCTTCACACCCATGCATAAGACTCTAGTCAACGCGACCTTTAGACTCCCTAGGACACTTTAAAACCTAGATCTGATACCAAGTT
This sequence comes from Capsicum annuum, assembly GCF_002878395.1. Lineage (NCBI taxonomy): Eukaryota > Viridiplantae > Streptophyta > Magnoliopsida > Solanales > Solanaceae > Capsicum > Capsicum annuum. The sequence continues at coordinate 173,307,585 of NC_061120.1, read as the reverse complement.
TGTAACGCCCCGAGAGTAAACCCTGGACGTCACACAGTGCTTACAGCCCCAAAAGAACACACGCTAACCCATGAGCTGGTACCTGCTATAAGCACTGGAAAAAGTAACAAAGATATGTGTAGAATTTAATTGAAAAATGCCATAAGGTTTTGATATCTGAAAATAAATCTTGCATCATATTCTTAAAACATCCAAAACATACTATCAATACTGATAAAACAACTAATAATAGCGACTAAAAACTGACTATTTGTCTGTACTAGTCTGAAAGCCTCTAAACTGACTGAATATGGAGTTGATGGGACAAACCCCCAACTAACTCTGACTGAATAAAAATACTGAACTGATAAGGCTAACTAAAACAAACATAAACGGTCCTCGAAATATGAGGACTCACCGCTGCTACTGCGTTGGGATGTCTAGGTGCGGTCGAGAACCTGAGCGTTCGAACCTATAATATGAGACATCATAGCACAAGCAACGAGTATGCAGTCAGTACTTTAAATGTACTAGTATACTAGATGAGGTTAGACTAATATGCATGGCTCATATATATGAATAATATTGACTGAATAAATAGCATGAGATAACTGATGTATAGTATGTGAGAAAGCTGTAAAATCTGAGAATGCATAACCAAGCATGTGAAATGATGCTGGGATAGTCTGTAAACCAAAAAACTGAAATACTGATACTAAACAACTAATAATTGTACACCATGGTCAAGAAAGACTGAAAACTAAACTTTAAATTGAATATTGTACTGAGACTGTGGTAGCTATCATCTAACCAATATGCCCCAATATGAGCTAATTAGGGTCCAACCTGTGACCCCAGTTGGAAGGGTGTCAATACCGTGCCATGGGTACTAACACTGGCTGTGTGGATCCACTAAAATGAAGTCCTAAATGACTATAGAGTCAACCTCTACTAGCAGGTGCTCTAGTGAGATATATGTCAACCCTCAACTAGCAGGTTAACATCTCTAACCTATGTTGGCTACGTAATTCTAGAATTTATGGATTGCTACTAAAGGTCACACCCTCAACTGGTAAGTGATCCCCCATCCCTGGGTTTTCTTGGTGCTAAATCCTACTCCCAACTTAACTGACTCTAATTACTGGATTGAGCTAAACTTACTAACATGATATACTTACTGGACTAATAATACTATAATATATCTGAAACCATTATGAAAATACCGAAACTAAGTAAACAACTAAGTTTTTAGGTATTCATAACCCCCAAAACTTGATAACAACATCAATAAGAAAACATGAGGGCATTTGGAAACATAATAAGTAAGCATCATCTCAAAATCATCACTTAGGCATTTTACCAAACACTTGAGGGTCATGAGTTAAAGCATGGAGATAGTTTAAAACATATGGTAGTAACATAATTTCAATACCAAAATTATGGGTTAAGGATTTAACATGCAATTTTCATCTTTCAAACATGTCAAGGACTAATTCCAATGAAAACACATTTGATCATGCTATAAAAATCAAAATTCATCTAAGTTCATAGATATAATTTATAATAACATGTAAAGATCAAATCTTTGAACTTGAAAACTAATTCTTGGACTCCATAGGTGAAAAGTACCCATGGATGAACATCTAACATACCTTAATTAAAGAATCCGAGAATGTTCTTTGTGGTTTTCTTGAAACTTGAGCTTGAATCATGAAGGGGATAGGGTTTGTTCTTGAGAGAGAATTACTTTCTTGGAGAGAAACTATGAATAATGGGGCATATAATTCCCCTTTGGGGTTTTAAGTTTGCGTTTTGGATGGATTTAGGTGAGGAAAAATGACAAGACTACCCTTGGAAAATTAAAATTCATAAATGGAACACCGATTGGGCCTTCACCGCGATGCGCCAAGGTTGTCATCGCGATTCCACTACGATGCGGTGACTTGATGGAATCTAACAATTGTCATTTTGAACTTCACCATGACGTAGTGAAGTAACCACCGCTATAGTCACCACGATGCGTCACAATCGCGATGAGCTGTTGTTTTGGAAATCCAAACATGGTCTAAACCTTGTTCAAAAAGTTTAAAACTTACCCGAGACATGCTACTTACACCTTTAAACATGAATCAACTCAAAAACTTACATCTCAGGGTTGGGAAAGTCACTTTAAAAATCAACAAAGTTAAGAGGCCAAAAATGAAATAAAGTCTCCAACACTTAGCCAAATTTTTAGGTTCTAAGCCTCTTGTACATGTACTATGGGCTGAATTGAGCTAAGATAATTATGGGGTATTACAACTGTCCAAGATAAGACACACCCAAACCCAAGTCATATTCAAGTGTACAACTGGTACCCTTAAATCATACCCTTGGCAGAATAGAATCCCAAGAGAATTGAACATTATCCCCCATACGAGTCCATGGTACCCTGAATTACTGCTCATGGTGATCCACTTGTGCTCAAATCCAACCTAATTCACTAAGTCTAAGATTAAATAAATGAACCAAACAACACGTATCCACCAATACGACTCGTACCCAATAGTCATACCCATTCCAGTGAACAAAATCCACTCTACCAACCAACACTGGCAGGCATAGGACTGAACTATACCAATCGTACCCTAGTGTACGACTCATACCACATAGTCGTATCATGACCAGAAGTCAGAAATCCAAGAAACTTTCTAAGGGTCAAAACCTAGGGTGTTATACTAGTTAGGTTCTATATCTGACCAGCGACCGCTTTATGCTTTTTGGAAGGTGTAATTTAGGTGACATAACAAACAAACTCTGAAAACTAAATTATTTAAGTTGAGCAAAACCAAGATAGAGTAATAGAGTGTGAATTTATTAAGGGGTTATATGAGGATGACATGGAAGTGAATCTGGACATACATGCTCTCCTCAAGGGTGATCACTTAAAATATTTTAGCTCTATTATTTAGGGTAGTAGGGTGATAGACATCGATAGCACTCATTGTATTGGTGCAACGTGGATGAAGTGGAGGCTTGCCTCCAGAGTCTTGTCTAATAAAAAGATACTACCAAAATTTAAAGATAAGTTTTATAGAGTGGTGGTTAGACCAATGTTGTTTTATGACACTAAGTATTGGCTTGTCAAGAACTTTCATGTCCAGAAGATGTATGTCGCAGAGATGAGGATATTGAGATGGATGCGTGGACATACTAAGTGTGATAAAATAAAAAATGAGGTTATTCGAGATAAAGTGGGAATGGCTTTCGTGGTGGACAAGATGAGGAAAGTGAGGTTGAGATGGTTTAGACATGTGATGAGTCAAGGTTCTGATGCCCCACTGAGGAGGTATGATAGGTTTTATATAGGAGGTACGAAGAAAGGTAGAGGTAGGCCAAAGAACTATTAGGGTGAGGTGATTAGATAGTACATGGTGCATGTTCTGGTTACCGAGGACATGACCTTAAATATGAAAATATGAAGGATGCGTAGTAGAGTAGAAGGTTAGTTGGGTAGGAGGGTTGCATCGTAGTATAGTGGCTTAGGATTTACCTGTAGATGATCTATCATTATTGTTGTTTATTGTATTTTGATTATCGCACTATATCGTGGCTGATTATTATTTTTCTATAGTTGATTAGTTGTCATATTTTCTTCACTATGTTACTCTTTTTTGTACCTAGATTTGCTACACTTGAACTGAGGGTCTTTTGAAAACAGTCTCTCTGCCTCCCAAGATAGTGGTAAGGTCTGCATACACTTTACCCTCTCCAAATCTCAATTGTGAGATTTTACTGGGTATGTTGTTGTTGTTGCTTTATTAATTTTACGGATTTACTTGATATGTGTATGGACAATTATTTGCGGAAAATACGCAAGAAAACTCCATCTTTTCACTATATTTTTATCAGAAATATATTGCATAAAAATTCACAAGTAATCCACATACGAATTAAAATTATCATGTAATAATTACGTATCAAGATCTTTTTATTGAATTTTGTTTGGGAAAAAAGAAATCGCATGTTTTTCATTGAATTTTTTTTTTTTTGTAAAGTTTTTATAGGAAATTAGATTACCCGCAATTTCTTTTGCAAAATCCCCAGATAAATTTTCACAGTATTTATATTTTTCTTGGATTTATGAGACATGAGTTTGAATAAATGGATTTAAAGAGCTAACTGGGTCTATTATCACGAAAATAAAATTTTAATGACATGGCATATTAACTAGGAATAAAGAAAATTTTTGAAGTGTGGAGTATTTTTTTGAGGAAAATAAGGATAGTTCGGTGATATTCTAGTCTTAAATGAAACAAAAGTGATATTTGAAGGTAATTCTCAAAACATGAGTGACTATCCATGGAAATAACTCGAAAATTCCTATATACTTGTTGTACTTACTAAAAATAGATATTCTATAATACTTTCTCCGTCCCATTTTAGTCGTCCCAATTTGACATTGCACATTGATTAAGAAAATAAATTAATAATATGGCTACTTTATCATAGTACTCCTATTAAATGATGTTTACAGTTTAATTTGAAGAAAAAAATAATTAATACTATGGGTAAGAAAGGAAAAAAAATTATCTTGTCTTGATTAATGAAAAATGACAAGCAAAATGAGAAATCAAATTAAAAAATTTGGGACGAGTAAAATGAAACGGAGGAAGTAGTTATCATTTTGGAAAATCAATACATACTTACTTTTTGTTTCGAACTTTACCCTTAGTCATAAATAATGAAAAGATATTTCGAATACAAAAGATAGAAGTATTAAATAGAGAGGAGCAATAAATAAGGATAATTAAGTCAAATTACTCTCTAGTTATTGTTTTCTTAAGAAATGTGCAAGCAAAATATAAGATAGTATTTAAGAACGGAGGGATATTTTCCTTTTTAAAAAAAAAAAACAAATATATTTATTTTTTCAGAAAATCTTTTTACCAACTAAATGTTAAAAATTGATACATATTTTCTCAACACACTTCTTGTGTGTCATTTTCCTTCTTTCCTCTACTCTCCAAATTTAGATGTAGCACGAATCTTGTAGTGCTAGTTTTGTTGAAAAGCAGCTTAGGTTGTTTCGATTTGATTAGTTTTTGGGATTCTCATTCATAAAACTTCATTTTTTTTTTTCAAGTAAAATGCAATATGTCCAAACACATATTTAAATTTCAAAAATCACAACTTCAAAAGCTCACATTTACAAATTTCAATTTCAAAATCTTTAGTCAAGCGTCAATGACGAAACTAGAAATTTTGCTAACGTTGTTCAAATCTTTACAATATATCTCTAATAAATTATTTTTTCATATACAAACAATATTATTTTCTATATGCATAATATAATTTTTCAGTGAGGGATTGAGACAATGCAGCTACACTGCCGAGCGCCAGCTAAATTATTATTATTAGTAGTAGTATTAATAATAATAATAAATACTACTCTGTATTTTAAAAAGAACCTCTTATCTCGACTTCGTCCTGTCGAATCAATCACAAATTTCTTATTGCATCTTTCTATTGTATAGTAGTATATCTTTTCTTTTCTTCACATCTCTATTAATTCTTTTCATTTGTCTCCTTTTATTACCTTACATTTAAAGGTAAATATTGTAGCCAAAGCCTGAAGCAAGATGTCGCTCGTTCGTGCCACCACTAAATTCTTTTTAATACCCCTTATCCCTATTGATGTTTAAGAGATCGAAGGTCAATAGTTTTGATTATGAATTCAATAATGAAATTCTGTTTAACTCCCATCTCCCCATCTCGTGTTGTGCCCGGGGCGGATCTAGAGTGTCTGTTCACACGTTCCCTCCATAAAAGTTTACATTCTATACATAAGGAATTCTGTTTTGCGTATATATATATATTTTGAATCTCCTAAATGTAAGACCAGCGGTTAGCTTAGTGGTTGAGGGAGTTTAAAATTAAACTTGACATTTCAAATTCAAATTTCAAGCACTATATTTTCATTTTTTGAAAGCTATTAGTGAAATTTCTGGATCCGCCGATAAGTGTGTCATTTTTCCTCTTTCTTCTTTGTCCTTTCAAATTTAGGTAGAAGTGGCAAATTTAGGTAAAAGTGGCATCTCACTTATCTTACTTCCCATTGGAAGAATTAGGTATATTGATCTCTTCGGCCAACAGCACGAGTTTTGCAGTTCTAGTATTCTTGAAATAGAAGCTCAGGTTGTTTAGATTTGATTCGTTTCTGACTTTTATGTGGATTTTGGATTTAGCATTGAAATAGATTTTGTTATTCTATGTCAAAGTAGTAATTCAACAAACAGTTTCTGTTTGTAATTTAAAATAGAAAAAAAAAATGCTAGAATAGAAATTTAGAAGAAACATAAATATTATTCTGAGCCTACAAGTGCTTGTGTGACCTCAGGGAACTATAACCTCCTCATCATTGTCAATTTACTTCATCCCTAGATAAAACGGAAAAGCATTTTTGTAATAAGTGGTAATGCAAATTACAGAACTTTGACAAACTCAAATAAATGGAGAAAATTACACTGGACACTTACATTTTTGCCTTTGAAAAAACAAAACAATGCAGAAGAGATTGAAAAAATATTTGGTGATTTTCACTAGTGAAAAACTAAGGCAAAGCTTCAAAATCTATAGCCTACAGTAGTTGGACACTCAAATGGTGTGAAAGTAGGGGCTCTTGGCTAAAAGTCCACTTCCAAAACTCTTTTTGATATTTTGACACTAGATTTTTTTAATTGAGAATATAAACACCCTAATGGGACCACAAAAACAAAATAAAAAGCAACTCTAGCACTCAATTTACAAAATACACTTTAGCCCCTTTGTCATTTCAGCTCCAATTGTTTTAAAACTATACTTTAGTCCATGTCCCAAAATATAATATTAGATAATTAATTTTCTTTTAAAATTTCAAGCTTCTTAACCAATCCGCTACCAACCACCCGATTTTGCTGTCATTTCCTCGATTTTCCAACCATTTTTCGTCGAATTTTTTGACATCCATTAGAAAGTGACATTATCCCCATTGTTTTACGTCATTTTCTTATATTTTTAGCCCTAATTTTTCATCCATTTTCATATTATCGTATACTGTACGAACAACAGCTAAGAAGAAGAAGACTGCAGTTTATTAAGTCTAGGCTCATAAACCACTGCTCAGGACTATTAAATACTATCATCGAGGTATATCATGTCTATTATAGATTACGTAACTGTTGGTGGTATATTTTCTAGTGAATGGGAGGAGACTCCTAAATGTTGGGTTTGAAAAATCAAATCTAAGAAGACAGTGTCCATTGCCCTTCTTCGCAACGATTCATATGCCTATATGATTAAAAGCGTAATGGAAAGCGGTGAATTAAGTTGTGGCCAAAGCGATGTGGTAATTAGTCACTTGATGAACGGGAGAGGAAAAATCTATCCAACGTTCATAAAGAATGATAGACACGTGGAATTACATATGCTTTGCGTTGATTCTAATAACTCCAGACCTATATTGCAGGATAAAGTTGTTAGAAGGTCCCTGAAAAAAGCTTCCACATCAACCCCACCCCCATCCCCGGTAGTGGATGATACGTCAATGGAATACGATTGCATGAGTGGTGATGAATGGAATAATAGTGAAGATTATGCAGAAAAGGAGTGTGGAGGAGCTGAGGACAGGTAGTTCGAACCACAAGGAAGCCACTCTTTCTCGGATGGGACCAATCTTTTTGTAGGACAAACATTCAAGGATAAGAATGTTTATGTAATTTTAAGTAAGAAAAGATTGAAGAAATACAAAACTGTGCAAATTATTTATTATAAACTAACACCACTGTTGATCTCTACGCATGATAGATAGATTATCATGTAATTTTCTATGACTCACATAATTAATTTATTTTTAGTTTATTAATAATTGAATAAGTTAAATTCTAAATATGTATGGGAAAGTTACCTAGTAGGATTAAAACTACTGACTATTCTGTTAGTGGAATGATTACTGACTGATAGTGGGATAACTACTGTTAGTGGAATAATTATTGTATCCACAAATCACATTAATGGAACGTGAAAACATAACTGTTTATTCCTTGTATTATAAATGGGTCCTCTCTCTACCAAAAGAAGAATAAGTTCCATCATATTTTTTAGAAGTCGATTATTCACCAACTCGTAGGTTTATGATCAACGACTTGAATATATGGACAAGTTAGAATAATGACAAAAATATAGAAATTAAATAAAATTAAATTAAAGTATAAAAATTAACACCTTTCAAACATTGTATAACAATTTAGATACATTAATTGTGACACCAAATCATTTTTGAACATGATCAAGTGATATTTAAGGCATGCTATAGTCGTAAATCAGTGAGATGAAACTAAAAAGGTAAGAAATAAAATAAAATAAAATAAAATAAAATATATAAGCACCATCCAAACAATGCAAAACAACTAGATATCATCAAATGAGATTAGACGCGTCTAATGAGCATAAGGAAGAGTGATGTTTGTGACTTGTGGGTGTTCATGGGACAAGTAGTGTTTGAGAACAAGTAGTCATTCTCAATGCAGACGTTTGCTCTGAGTAATTGGTTGTACTACCATCACCCTTCCTTATACTCTTTTGATCGAGTGTTCAATTATTTTATACTCTCATATGATGATATTTAGCCTTTTTTAATTGCTTGAATGATGTTTATTTATTTTAATTTATTTTATTTTATTTCTTCCCTTTTTAGTCTGGTCTTACTTGTCAATAGAATTAGATGATTGATGCTAGACCTATAAAAGATATCGTGCATATATTATATATAAATGTATGCATCTATACTAGACTAAATTAACATTCATGTATTGACCAATTGAGTCTAGTGAAAAGTAAGACGAGACTAAAAAAGGATAAATAAAATAAAATAAATTAACATCATTCAAGCAATGGAAAGTAACTAAATATCATCATATAAGGGTACAAAATAATTGAAAGCTAGATCAAATGAGTATAAGAAAGAACAATGATAGTAACAATCAATTACTCATAACAAATGTCTGCATTGAGAAGGACTACCTGTTCTCAAACACTATTTGCCTCATGAACACCCACAAGTCACAACCATCACTTTTCTTTATAATTATTAGATACGTCTAATCCCATTTGATGATGTCTAGTTATTTTGCATTGCTTGAATGGTGCTTATTTATTTTATTTTATTTCTTCCTTTTTAGTCTCATCTCATTGATTTACGACTATAGCATGCCTTAAATATCACTTGATCATGTTCAAAAGTGATTTGGTGTCACAATTGATGTATCTAAATTGTTTTACAATGTTTGAAAGGTGTTAATTATCATACTTTAATTATTATTTTTTGGTCATTATTTTAACTTGTCCATATATTCAACTAGCTGATCCTAGACCTATGAGTAAGTGAATAATCGACTTCTTACAAAATTGATAATCTATCTATCATGTGTAGAAATCAACAACGGTGTCGGTATATTATACATAATTTGCATAGTCTAGTATTTCTTCAATCCGTTTTTACTTCGTCAATTGTAAGAAGCTCCAACTGTTCCTTGTTTAAAATTACAACTCTTTTAGGCATACATTGATAGGGTCTATAGTAAACCTTAATAATCGATTATTGAAGACATAAATATTTTTTAGACCTTTTCCAATGGTCACTTTTTTGGTAGCCCTACTATATAAATGACATGGAGTTCATTTATTCATCATTTTCTCATTTTGATTCAACAATATCAATGTCTCTCTTTCTTATTTGGAACACTCCTTAGCTTGTTCCAAAGCTTTAATCTGTTGTAAAATTCCTGTAGTCATCAGAAAAGCGATATTAAGTACTATACGAAAATCAGATAAGAAGAAGATGACTACAGTCTATTAAGTTTAGGATCATAAATGAACTTGTTCTCATTATCCAGATTTCTGGCCTACTAACGGATGAAATTCAAAATTTTTTTTACCATACAATCGGCAAGGACAGTCATAATCAATCAACAATCAAACAAATATCAACTTAAAAGCACAACTTTTCGGTAAAATTAAGTTCCATTTTTTAAAGAGATTTCAGTTTTTTTCACCCAAACCAAACAAATACCTAATCAACCAAACAATCTACTAACAGAACAACATCCGAATTTCTTGGCACATCAACCGATTAAATTCGCAAAAAAAAAATCACCATGCATTCGACAAAGACAACCCTAATCCATCAACAATCAAACAAATATCAACTTAAAAACACAAATTTTCAATAAAATCAAGTTCCATTTTTTTTTTAAATCCAGTTTTTTTCATCCAAACCAAACAGACACCTAATCAACCAAACGGTCTATTAACAGAACAACATCCACATTTCTTAGCACATTAGCCGATTAAATTCTCAAAAAAATTTCACCATGCAATCGACCAGAACAATCATAATTCATCTGCAATCAAACAAATACCAACTTAAAAACAAAAAAAATCAGTAAAATCAATCCCCTTTTTTCAAAAAAGAAAAAAAATTCCTCTAAAATCAACTCAATTACCATAAACTAAAATCGAAAAAAAAATACATCAATATGGAGCACAAATTACTCGGAAGATGAAGAGAAATTATTTAAAGTAGAAGATGAAAGATCTTAGAGCTTTAGATAAGATAAAAATGGAAAATAGAAGTTGGGGAAAGCGGAAAGAGAAATGGCCATGGTTTTGTGAGTGGGAGTGACGAGAGAGAAAAAAGTTTTTGGTATTTAATGAAAAAGTGGGGTTAAAGAAGTATTTAATAAATACATAAGTGATGCCAAAAGCTTTTTTTTTAAAACACTTTAACCCATATTCCACACTCTCCATTTTCTCAAGTACACCTTTATAATTTTGACATGTATCCTTTTAATGATCTAATGGATCAAATTTATTTAATTAATTAATACAATTTAACTATGGTAAACAAATTTCCTTTTTCAAATATTTCTTTAAATAATTATTTTTCCAAAATTTTACATTAAGCAAATTCATTAATGTCAAGTTTATACTTTCCGTAACTTATTTATTGTGATAGAGGCAAAAAATTTTATTTCGTTTTTATAATTTACCCTAATTAATTTAGATTTTCTATGTGGGATTTTTTGTTTTTAAAAATTTTCTTTCTCCACTTTAGCTTTTTGTTGAGAGTTCAAGATTTATAAATTAAAATATTCCCTTTTCACTTTTAAGACAAAACTAAGTCAGCTAGATGACGAACTTGAAAATATGACAGGGAAGAGATAGATGAAATTTGAAAGGTGTTTTTTACCAACATGTGAAGAATAAAAAATACATAACGTTTAATACAATCTAAAGAATTTGAGGGTGAAATGGAAAACAAGTTTGAAAAAATAAACTATTCTATTACTATTGCTAAAAATTTAATATTGGGAGATGATTTTTCTAAAAATTATTTTTCTTTTCTTTTTGGTTGATTTACGTAAAAGATTTGGGATAGGGAAAAAGGATTTCAGGATAAATGAATTGTTTACTATGAGGAGAGAAGCTTCTTTACCATAGTTAAATTATTTTATTAATTAAATAAATTTGATCCATTAGATCATCAAGAGGACACATGTCAAAATGATAAAGGTATACTTGAGGAAATGGAGAGATCTTGTAATGGAGAGGAGCCAAGTCCCACCACTTTATCCAAAATCCTAAAAATCTAAATAAAAAATAAAATAATGTCTATTTCTCAAAATAAGTTTCCAAAGTGATCTAACAACTAAATCTTCTCGTGAAAGTACATATCGTGAAGAGTAGCGCATATTTGGAATTTAATTACCTTTTTAAGATTAAATATATATGGATCGGAATGGTAAACTTTTCACAAAATGAGATTAATTTCATGAATGTTAAGTCTATATGCTTGATTAAATTGACGATATATGTTATATATAGAAGTACTTTTAGTTCTTTCGAATTAAGACAATCTCCCCTCATGTTGCCGTCGCTGCTCGACTCGACCTCTTCTTCAAATGAATTTGGATTTGATCAACTAATCTTATTGACGATATTATTAGTAATGTTATATTATAAACAATTACGAAAGAGTTACATTCATAAAATGAAATTTATTTCATGAATGTTAAGCCTATGCTTGATCAGATTGATTATATTATTAGTAATGCCCCGTCAATCCTTCCGTAGATAGGTGTCAAACGGGTCGGGCCGGGCCAACCTGGAACTGGCCTTTCCATTTTAATCGGGTTGAGGGCCAGTTAAAAGTCGGTTTTGACGTTAGTCGGACCGGGCCAAAACCCACCCTAACCTGGTCCACTTAACTCAACCCGGTCAAACCCACCAAAACCCGGTTAAAAACCGGTCAAACCCGTTTAAAAAATAAATAAAAAATCCAATATACACTATATACACTCCAATATACACTATATACACTCCAATATACAATATATATTTTCAAAAAATATATAAACAATTACACATATATACGTACCATTCAATATATAATTATATATGACTATACGTACTACTTTAAATAAAACATATGCTATAATAGTATAATATATATATATATATATATACACTACAATATATATATATATACTAATTTATAAAACATATACACATGTATACGTTAAATATATACTACTTTAGAAGATATATACACATATATATGCACCATTCAATATATATGTACTACTTTAAATAAAATATATACTACAATATACATATATATATATACAACAATATGTATATATATATAGTTACATACTAATTTATAAAACATATACACTTGTATACTTTAAAGATATACGTCTATAGAAGATATATACACATATATACGCACCATTCAATATATATGTACTACTTTAAAAAAAAGTATATACTACAAAATATATATATATATATATATATAT
>NC_061120.1:173293975-173294628 GCF_002878395.1 Capsicum annuum | reverse complement strand
TATATATACTTACATACTAATTTATAAAACATATACACTTGTATACGCTAAATGTATACTACTTTAGAAGATATATACATATATATACGCACCATTCAATATATATGTACTGCTTTAAATAAAATATATACTACAATATACATATATATATACAACAATATATATATATATATATATAGCTACATACTAATTTATAGAACATATACACATGTATACGTTAAAGATATACGTCTATAGAAGATATATACACATATATACGCACCATTCAATAATATGTATTACTTTAAATAAAGTATATACTACAATATATATATATATATATATACACAACAATATGTATATATATATAGTTACATACTAATTTATAAAACATATACACTTGTATACTTTAAAGATATACGTCTATAGAAGATATATACACATATATACGCACCATTCAATATATATGTACTACTTTAAAAAAAAAAGTATCTACTACAATATATATATATATATCTATATATATACTTACATACTAATTTATAAAACATATACACTTATATACATTAAATGCATACTACTTTAGAAGATATATACACATATATACACACCATTCAATATATATGTACTGCTTTAAATAAAATATATACTACAATATACATATATATATACAA
>NC_061120.1:173070862-173293875 GCF_002878395.1 Capsicum annuum | reverse complement strand
TACTAATTTATAAAACATATACACTTGTATACGTTAAATGCATACTACTTTAGAAGATATATACACATATATACACACCATTCAATATATATGTACTGCTTTAAATAAAATATATACTACAATATACATATATATATACAACAATATATATATATATATATATAGCTACATACTAATTTATAGAACATATACACATGTATACGTTAAAGATATACGTCTATAGAAGATATATACACATATATACGCACCATTCAATAATATGTATTACTTTAAATAAAGTATATACTACAATATATATATATATATATATATATACTTATATACTAATTTATAAAACATATACACTTGTATACGCTAAAGATATAAGTCTATAGAAGATATAAACACATGTATACGCACCATTCAATATATATGTACTACTTTAAATAAAGTATATACAACAATATATATATATATATATATATATATATATATATATATCTGTGTGTGTGTGTGTGATAGTTAATTAATAATATATTAAAAGTAAGTTTTTAATTTAAACTAGAAATTCATTTTAAATCATTTTAAATCAATATATAGGTACTACTTTAAATAAATATATACTACGATATATATGTATATACTATGTATGTATATATATATATAGTTATATACTAATTTATAAAACATATACACTTGTATATGTTAAATATATACGTCTATAGAAGATATATACACATATATACGCACCATTCAATATGTATGTACTACTTTAAATAAAATATATACTACAATAGACATATATATGTATTACAATGTATAGATGGTTATATTATACTAATTTATAAAACATATACACTTGTATACGTATAATATATACATCTATATATGATATATACACATATATACGCACCAATCAATGTATATGTACTACTTAAAATAAAATATATACTACAATATACATGGATTACAATACATAGATAGTTATATTATACTAATTTATTAAACATATACACTTGTATACGTTAAATATATACATCTATATAAGATATATACACGTGTATACGCACCATTCAATGTATATATACTACTACTTATAAAATATACTACATTATATATACATTACAATATATATAGATATACTTATATACTAATTTATAAAATATATACACATGTATACGTTAAATATACACTTCTATAGAAGATATATGCACAAATATACAAAACATATGCTACTTAATATAATAAATTAATAATATTTGGTAGTAAATTAATAATATATTAGAAGTAAGTTTTTAATTTAAAGTAGAAAACTAGAAATTCAATTTTAAATTTTAAATCGTTAAATGAAAAAATATAAAAAGCAAGGACTAAGGAGTGAATGAATATGAGGAATTTTATTGATTGGAAAATGATCCAAAATTTATAATTTACATGAATGAAAAATCTATAAATTATGCATCATTTTTTTCAAATCATTCATGTTAATAATAATGGAAACTTGCATAGGATAGTCGAAGTCAACGGGGGCAAAACCACGCATTGGATTTGATTCTGCTGAGTTCTCCCGTGAAGTCATAATTTCTTCAAGTTTCAGCTCGTCGCTCGGCTCCAGTTCCATTCCTTGGTTTCTTCTTTCCGCTCTAATCCAATCTCTGAGGCAAACTAGAACATTCATTGCATTGCTTCCCAATGAGTGTCGGTTGTCTCCAAGCTGCTGTCGTCCCTGACTAAAGGCGCTCTCTGATGCAACGGTTGACACTGGAACATTCAAGATAACTCTAGCTAATCTTGAAAGCACAGGATATTATGTTTCATTACTCCTCCACCAATCCAACGTGTTGATCCGTCGTCTGCGATCCTCTGGTGCCGTTCGAAGATAATATTTTAGCTCTTCCCGATAAGTTAATATGTAAGTTCTCTCATCAACACTGTTCCAACAATTTAAATCATAAAACGAATCAGAAAAACCACTATGTGCCGGACTTTTAGAAGATGATGGCTCCTCGGGAGGATGAGGAGCGACAGTTGGAGTGATATTTGTAGGTACGGCTAAATCAAATAAATCAGCATAGTGATTATATAATTTTTCTATGTAATCCTTTGCTCAGCCGTAGCCGTCCACAAATCAGGTTGTACTTGTTCAGAATCATGGTTAGTATTTATTTCTAAGTTAGTATAAATAAGAGTACTAAAGTGACACATATTATTATATTTCATGTACCGATTTAGCATAGCCCCAACCAAGTAAATAGGGGGAATCGGGAAAAAATATTTTTTAAATTTCGTAAACATGGCGCAAATAGCTTCTTTATAACCTTCTTTATTTTTATATTCTTTGAGCAAACCAGAAATATCGATTATATATGCCAAAATATTACAAACAGTAGGATAATAAGCACTGGAAAATTCAACCGTAGCTACATAAAATTTTCTAAAAACTTAACAAGATCATTAATTACAACCCAATCAGAATTATGTAGCATGCAATCAGCAGAATCAGCAAATGAACCGCAATGTTGGTTAAAAGCTAGTGTAATAGGAATTCTATATTTATAACAAGTTTTTAAAAATTCATACGTAGAATTCCATCTAGTATCAATTTCCTCAGGCATCAAAATCGGTGTAAGTCCATTTTCTTGATATTTAACTTTAAATTCTCTAATTCTCGATCTACGATTATTTCCTTGAATAAAACCAACAGCAAGGAGAATTTTTTTAATATAAAACTCAAAAAACTCAAGACCATCTTTTACAATTAAATTATATATATGACTTGCACACTTAATATGAAAAATTTCAGGCAAGGGCGGAGATAACGTAGATTTTAATTTTTTATAGCAGTGTTGTTGTTAGAAGCATTATCAAAAGCAATACATAAAATTTTATTTTCGATACCATAATATCCGGCAATTTTAACATTAGAATCAGCAATAAATTGTCCAGTATGTTTACGATCTTCATCATATAAAAAAGCAAGAATACGTTTTTGCATCACGAAATTACTCTCCATCCAATGACAAGTAACGGTTAAATAATCATTTTTATTTACAGTACGACCAAGATCAGAAGTTAGGGACAATCTACATTGAATATTTTTTAACAATGTTGATAAATAAAAACAATATTGTGAATGAAGTCTAAAAATATCAGACCGACAAGTAGTTCTAGGAATACCGTTAAACATAGGATTATAAATTACTTGTATATAACGAATAAAGGCATCAGAAGAAGGAAAATTAAAAGGCAAACAACCCACAACTACCATTTTAGCTATTTCTTTCCGGTCCCTCAATTTATTATACTTCTTCGCTACGTGACCGGTTGCTAGGTCCATTCTAGTTTGCGTTGACCCACCAACATCCCCACCACCTTTTGCAATATTTAACTCTCTTTTGTGATCTTCAGCTACATGTCTCATTAACGTACCCGTACCCCCCTTACTTGCCTCCACTTCTATGCTTATATATTTGTTGACAAATATTGCATTGCACCTCAATATCTGATATATGTTCAAAAAATTGCCAAGCAATACTAGTTCTTTTACGAGGTTTTGGGGCACTGGGAGGACGGGAAGGGAGATTAACTGATTCAGATCTAACGTTAGCATCTCTTACTGCGGGTGTCTCAGCAATATTTTCATTATCTTCGTCTAAATTAACCGCATCTACTTCATTTTCTTCTTCTATACCGTAATTTTCCTAAGCTTCTACATAATCCATATTGTGAGCACCTACACCTATTTCTTCCTCAAAAGATGTACCAAGCGGTACCGGAGGCGAAGACACACGGGTATATCTACTAGTTGAACTACCTCTACCACTAGTAATTCGCTTTTTACTACCACTACAACTTCCGGGATAAAATTTTTTAACATCTTTAGTAACGAGGTTTCATAATTTATCCATAATATAAATTAAATTAAACTAAACATATTCAAAATACACAAATATAATAAAATTAAATATTAAACAATTAGCACAATAAATAAAAATTAAACGTAAGAGATGGAACGACAATACCAAATTTTGGAAGTATCCGAAGATTGCGACTTTAGAAACTTCCGCCCGTACTTTGTAAACGAAAAATTAAAAAATTAAAGTGAACACTTTAAGAAATTAAATATATTGAATATTTGAGAATTGAGAATTGAGATTTGAGAGAGAATGAGATTTGAGAGAGTGAAAAATTGTGTGAAAAATGATTTGAAGTTGTAGGGTATTTATAGATTTTTTTTTGGGATTAAAAAATATTTTTTAAAGTTTTTTAATTTTTTTTTTAATAAATGGGTCCAAACTAGCCGTTTGGACCCAAAAACGGCTATATAGCCGTTGGGCCAACGGCTAGTTTGGCCCAAAAGCCAAAATCTCATTTTTTTTTTAAATTTATTCAGGCCGGGCTGGGCCGATTAACCGACGGGCCTGGACCGGGCTTGGTCTGGGCCGGGTTAGCCGGATCCATTTTAAAAAATAACCAGCCTGGGACCCGAAACCCTAAAGCCTTAGGGCTTACCCGGACCGAATTAGTAACTCGGGCCGGATCGACCTGGCCCACCCGGCCCACTTGACACCCATACGTAGACTTACCAATTATATTTTCCACTATGTGCCATATCTTAAAAGAAAGAAAACAAAATTGAGTGAAACATATATCTACCGACACAACTTATATGTTCTCATTCTAGAGGTTATGCTAGAAAAATTATTGAGGTATTCCCTCGATAAACTTTTATATCAGAGACAAGTTTTAATAAATCGTTTTGATCTTCTCTTTGTGCTAAAACATTAAAATTCGATACTGATGTCAGTGTGGAGATACAAACTGCAAATATTGTTTAGGCAAAGTTTTTTTGAAATGATCAAAGAAGGCGAATATTCAATTAAAATGAGACTTACCTCAAGCCTCAGTGCCTCACCACATGAAGTTATTGGATATCAAATAAGGGCTACAATTAGCAAAAATAAGGGGTATAATGTCAAGCTTACTAAGTTAGACCATATACAACTTCATATAGAAAAATACTGAAAATTCCATATACCTGTTACACCTGTTACGTTGAATGTGAATAAAGCTACTATCATCCATTTTTTTAAAGAGGCAAATAAGGGTGCTGATCTTATGGCAAATAAAGGTCACAAACATTCAAAAGACTTGATTGTAAGGGAGAATGCACTTAAAAAAATGAAAATGTTGCTCCTAACAGATTTAAGTAGTATAGCTTATGAATGATCTTAGGACTTTTTGGCATATATCGTTGTACCCAAAAAATAAAAAAAAATAAAAAATAAAAGATGCAAAAGTATTATTACATAATGTGGTTGCTACATATAGGGATAATTTTACAAGGAATTTGATATTATATAGAATTTTATAATTGTTATAGATAAAATTTGTTATAGAGAAGTAAAATATAATACAAAAAATTAATTATTAAAAAATTAGGTTATTATAACGAAATAACATTATAACAAGTAACTATAGAAAGATTTGACCGTATGACAGCATTTGCGAACATGTGGTGAAGAAACTCTCTTCGTGGATGCTTTCTAACGCACATCTACAAACTTTTTGTTGATTAGGATAGAAAAATAACTGTTGCAGTTTATTAGATTGAAATTTAAAATAGTTTTAAATTTTAATTAAAGATACATGTGATCATGTATCAAAATATTTTTAAGATTTTATTTCTTAAGAATTATAATATATAAAATGTTGTTAGAACTAAAAAAATTATCAAATATAAATTGAAATATTTAATTTCTTCAGTTAGTTTAATGTAAAAATAAGAAAGTCAACAAGTATTTCCTTTATTTAATTTAAGTGTGTTAGTCTGATTAAATAAGAAATCTAAAAAATAATAATAACAGATTTTAAATTATATAATTTAAAACATGAAATCTTTATAGTTCAATTGATTGGTTACTTAACTTTTATTTTGTCAGTGAGGATTCAATTCCTTAGTTTATAATCTTTATCCCTACATTAACAATTTCTCAATATTTCTAAAATATTAAATCATATATTCATTTTAATTTTTTGTCTTATTTTCTTTAGTTCGTTGTTTCAGAAATATTATTTCTTTTCTTTCTTGAGAACTATTTAAGACTGCAAGATTAAAAGATATTTTGGTCCTTTCTACATATTTTTAGTTTAAAACCACAAAATTTAAAAATATTTGTTGCTTTTAAAATTTCGTGCTAAGTCAAAATCATATAAATAAATTGAATAGAGGAATTAAAATTTTCTGTAAGTTAAACAAAAACTTTTTCAAACAAATGCATGCATTAAAAATCCTCTCCTTTTTTATTTTACTGAAAATATTTGAATCAAAGCCTTTAACAATCTATATTGTGTTTTCCGTTATGTGGAATTAACTTTATTATTTTTATTTTCCAATTAAATTTATATTGGATGACACATTTTTTAATAAAAAATATTATATTTAAACAATATACAAAATATTTGAAGCTACAAATTATTGTATGATCACATGAATAAAGTTAATTTATAAACAAATGTAACATTTAAATTAAATAGTTATAAATCTAATTCAACAAAATACTTTTGAAGAGTTTTCTTTAATTGGTGAAAGCTTATAAGATTACTAAATGATATTGGGTGTTTTTATGCATTCTAGCGTTGCTCTTCTAGCTTATTAAGCTTTGTTTTGAGGAAAATCCGTGTGCTTTATGTGTGATGATAAAAGTAAGCACATAAGTGTTCAAGTATGAAACTATAATGTTTAGAAGTATTTTTAAACAAGTGTGGGTTCAAATAGATCATTTAGAGTTCAACCGAGAAAATTAGTTTTAGTAGCTTGAGTTAGGTGACGTGCTAGTCTATCGCGTTGGATTCTAATGTGTTGAATGAGTTCCTATTGGTTTATTGTATAATTATGTGAGGAACAACTTTTTTTAGAGTGTACAAAGTTCAGTTAGAATAAGCCAAGAAGCAACAATAAGTTTACGCGTAAAAGGGCGCAGGCCTAGTCTTAGCCCAAGTTTATAGCTTGTTGTTCTTGATTTTTTGTTGTATTGAGCTCTAATCCATGGTGTTTGATGTTTTAGGATGCTTGTTGAGTGTTAGGATTTTTGCCCTAATTGTCTTACTATATTTATTTAAGTTTTACTTTTTCTTAGAAGGAAAACAAAAGTTATCATAATTACTTTTACTTTTCCTGAAAGAAAAATATAATTCTTTTTCATATTTGGCTAACCTCTTTCTTGGAGGAAATGTTTTGGACATCTATAAATAGAAGATCTCCCTTCTCATACCATAACACAATAGCATCCACAATGTAGTCTTTAAAGGTCTTTGTTTAGGGGGAGATTTCTCCCAAAGTTTTAGGTTTCAATTTTATTTTTAATTTGTAGGCCGTTTGGCCAAACCATATCCAATAATATATTTTTAGTTTAATTTTTCATGTGTCGTCTCATTTATCGTCTTATGGTTTGCAACTAATAGCTTCCACATGACGCCCTCTCGATTTCGAACCCAACAAGTGGTATCAGAGCCCACGGTTCAATAAATCGATGGTCCAATTATTGAACAAAGTTGCAATCAATTTGATGATAATGAAGATATATGTTCAAAAGCTACATGTGGAGATAATTGTGAATCATATTTTCAACAATCTTGCTGTCACATATTTGAAAATAAAACTCACTTTTAACCCTGCAAAAGGGATTCAATATTTTTAACTCGAAAAGGGCTAATATATTTTTTAACCCCAAAAGCTCCTTTTTTAAACATGCCAAACAACAGTGATATATGAAGAATATATATGAAGAACGAAGATCATGCACAAGAAGAAGGAGGATCAAGAATATTTTGAAGAAAATCAAGCCAAAAAGGGGAGATTTGTTAGAGTTTTTGCCCTGATTTTCTTACTATATTTAAGTTTTACTTTTTTTTAGAAGGAAAATAAAAGTTACCATAATTACTTTTACTTTTCCTGAAAGAAAAATATAATTCTTTTCCATATTTGGCTAACCTCTTTCTTAGAGGAAAGGTTTTGGACATCTATAAATAGAAGACCCCTCTTCTCATACCATAACACAATAGCATCCACAATGTAATCTTTAAAGAGTCTTTGTTTAGGGGGAGATTTTTCCCAATAAGTTTTAGGATTTTCAATTTTATTTTTAATTTGTAGGTCGTTTGGTCAAATCATATCCAATAATATATTTTTAGTTTAATTTTTCATGTTTCGTCTGATTTATCGTCTTATGGTTTGCAACTAATAGCTTCCGCATGATACCCTCTCGATTTCGAACCCAACATTGAGTTGATTATGGTGAAAAACGGATGTTGAACGAGCCGAAAATTAAAGAGAAAATAACACCAAACGCTTAGATGAAGGCAACGACATTAAAATACTTAACTAAATATTTTGAAGTAATTTTCAATGGCTTCCCACGATATACCCTCATTGCATGGTCTATTTCAGTGCTCCTTTGCCTTAGTGAGAATGTTGGAGATGAATTCTAGTAGGGGCATGTAATTTAGCCCGCGACGCATGGTCAATAGTGGTGCATTGATGCCCGTGGCGCCCCCTTCACAGCAGTGCTCCAAGCCCGCGTCGCATGCTCTATTGCGGGGTTGTTGAGGCCACGTCGCCTGCTCCAAATCAGTGCAAGGAAGCCCGCATCGCCTGCTCACTTTGATGCTTAAGTTTTTGGACAACATCCAACTCCTACATGGTTAAAGATTGGCTAACTATATATACATATATTGTACACTTTATCATATCACTTTTGGACGTCTTTGGACTGGAGAGGATATATCTTTTTGATTTTTTTAATAGATTATAACATGTATTCAATTATGTTATTACAATTATGTCGATTAGCAGCTAACTGCCCCCTTTCTGAGGTTAATGTCAAGATCATGACTACTTTCGTTTTGAATTAAGTTTGTTGAATTGCTTATCATTATGTGGTTGCTTATTTACCCTTGTTATAACTATTTTAAGGATTCATGGCTCTTAGAATATATTCATTGTCGACCTTGTGATCTCGGAAGGGTAATAGGAAGATAGAACGTGGGGTAGAAAGAACAAGGTTCTTATTCTTTTATAAATTAAGGAATTTGAATTAGCATCTAGGACAGGGATGTACCTAGAGGTCTTGTTTGGTTCACATGTAGGATGATAGCTTCATGAACTTAATTGATTATTACAGCTCCGTTCAATGATGTGGTTGTAATGTCCAAGTTAGGTAGGCGATTAGAGGTCGGAAGACCATAATCATGTGATAAACCCTCGGAATAAATAGCAAAGATAAGCAATCTAACGAATGAAGTTAATTACGTAGTATGATAGGTCATAAGCCTTAACCCTGGATCTCTATCCACTGATTGTCGAAAGTCATTACTTTTCCGCATTAGTTTAGTTTACAATTCTTAAACTTTATTGTTTACTTTTCCTCAATCGTTAAACTAGAATTTGATAGTTGGTTAACACAAGTCCTTGTGGGATCGATATTCGGCTTTTTATAAGGCCACCATATTACTTGATAGACCACGTACACTTGCGTGTGCACTTGGGCGCAACACTAAAGCTTCAATTAGGGTTAAAAAAATAAAAGAGTTCCTTTGTGAGAATTAAAAATTAGGTATTCTCTTTTATTATTATTTTCACATAAGCGAACACTACAAAATTTTGAATAACTCTTTGATTTGATTGAAGAAATAGATCTTTTGTGGTGTGTCACCATCACTTTTTTTTTTTTTTACTTTTTTTATGACTCGCACTTTATGTAGCATTTAAAAAACTTATATAATTAATCAAATTTATCAAAATAGTTAAAAATTTGCAAATTCATTAAACAGTCATTTAAGGATAAAATGGACTAAAAATATCATGTCATGAGGACTATCAAAATTAAAAATCCTCTCTTATTATACATATATATATATATATATATATGATTCTTTACGAGGCAAAGTACAAATAATAATAGTAGTAAACACTAAAATTAAAAAGGAAGTAAGCAAAAATTCATTTATGTCAATTTATGTGACACTATTCAAATTTAAAGAGAAAACTTTTTAACTAATGAATTTAAATGTAAAATTTTATTTTTTAAAAAATATTTGAAAATTACACAATTTATAATAACCAACCGTTCATCATATCTAAAGGATACAAACAAGGAATTACAATAAAGAGTTTGACTTTAAAAGTTAAAATATCCCATCTAGATTAAATTAGGATGGAGAGAGATGGTAACGGCGCGACGGAGCATGAAATGCCTAATGCCACGGAAGGAGGCTAGTCAAATCAAATGTGGAACTTTTAGGTTTGGGAGGGACAGTGCTATTTATTACAAATGGCACTTTACATGAAAGCTTCACTAGTGATTGCTAACCATCCACGTCCCTTGCTTTTGGGGGTGCCTTTATTTCCACTCCTCTATAGTCTATATAGACAAACTCAAAATACAACACTTAACCTTACAAATATATACAAAATTTTGCAAAGAGCAAGGGACACAGCTCTTAAAAGGTCTTTCCTATACTGTTTTTATGATTTCGTTTTAATTTTGTGTCCTGTTGTTTTAATTTTGGACATTGTGCATACATTAACATTTTCTTTTAGCTGGTAAATGAATAATTTAATTTTGAGTATGCACATCTAGACACTTTAACTTATTTTTACTATATCGGTTGAATACTTCGAGTTTTAAAATGATTATCTAAAAATCTCTAAAATTTATGTGTCCGACGTTAGCATTGGATGTCCGATCCACAAGACACCGTAAAGACAAGTCGGAGTGTTTAGCTGTTAGTTAGGTTCAAATTGAGGTGTCCAAAAACACACCCTCAAATTTGAAATATTTACTTATCGACTGAATTAGTGAAGTTCGAATGATTGCTTATCATGCCTTATTTATCTTATTTTCGTTTGTAGTCTATCATGAACAGAACGTCTCATTTTTAATGTGACAATTCTATTTTAACGTCACAATGTTCAAAAATATATTTTATTTTTATATACGTTTAATTAAACTAAGACACTAATAAGCGTTTGAACAGGAATAAAGTGACTTTTTTTTTTTTTTAAATATCTATAGTTAAAGTTAAAGTTAGAATCGCAAATACATGTTCGATGGGGCCCTTAAAAGTAAGACGAAGGGATATATTAGACTATACATCCCTGCTTTGCATAAAAATCTCAATCATTGTTTTTCCTTTTTGAATCATTTGCACTGTGACAGATATCATGAATACTGCTATTATTGCCAAGTCCTCTGGAGTGAGGAAAGGTGCATGGACTGAGGAAGAAGATTTTCTATTGAGAAAATGTATTCAGAATTATGGAGAAGGAAAGTGGCATCTTGTTCCCATTAGAGCTGGTAATATTTTAATATAATAATTTAGAGCTAAATTTAACATTTAAATTTTATAAGTTCGATTTTTAAAATTCTTAGTATCATGTTCATTATATATTTAAAATTATAGGTTCAACAGACCTATTATTTATTACATTTTTAACGTCTTTATATATAAATTTATACCTCACAACTCACGTCTGAAGTATCGAATTCAAATGGTCGGGGCGAAGTATGGTTTTGAGTTATTGTATAAATTTTAGCATTCCATTAGGTAAGAGTATCTGAGCAGAGGGTCTTCTAGAAACATTTTCTTTATCAGATAAGGTAGGGATAAAGTTTGCATACACTCTACATAGACCTCATTTGTAGATTATACTGGATATATTGTTGTTATCATTAGATAAGAGTATATGCATATAGCATCTGATATATACCCTTATGTGTATATGCAAATATATGCAGGTCTGAATAGATGCAGAAAGAGCTGTAGATTGAGGTGGCTGAATTATCTAAGGCCGCATATAAAGAGAGGTGACTTTGGTTGGGATGAAATAGATCTCATTTTGAGACTTCATAAGCTTCTAGGCAACAGGCAAGTTCATGTTCAAACACTTTGATTGATGGCCATAAGTCCATAACATTTCGTACTGCTCTTCTGAGTCCAACCCAAAAATCTGTTTAACCTATTTCACTTCGCAAAATGCTTTTTCCAACTTCTTATCTTAATTAATGTGTCGTTTTACTTTTCTTTTAAATTCGTTTTAAAAGTAATTGTCACCCTTTTTATTAGTTTTAATAAGATGCAGTAAGTTGTCTTTGATGTCATCTTCTTTTGGTTTAGATGGTCACTTATTGCTGGGAGATTGCCGGGAAGAACAGCAAACGATGTGAAAAACTACTGGAACTCACACCTACAAAAGAAGCTAATAACTGCTCCTCATCGACAAGAGAAAAAGTACAATACTGCCCTCAAGATCACCACAAAAAACGTACTAAGACCTCGCCCTCGGACCTTCTCATCAAGTGCAAAGAATAATATTTCTTGGTGCACCAACAAAAGTACTGTTATCACAAACACACTAGACAAAGACGAACGCGACAAAGAAATAGGACTAAATATTTGTCAGAAGCTCACAAGTGAAACGTCGTCGACTATAGATGATGGAGTTCAATGGTGGACAAGTTTACTGGAAAATTGCAAGGAAATTGAGGAAGATGTGGCTGCAGTTGGGATCTTTGAGGAAAAAAATAAGTTGGTACCAAGTTTGTTGCATGATGAGATTAATTCACTAACCATGCAACAAGGACAAAGTGATGGTTGGGATGACTTTTCTGCTGATATTGACCTATGGAATCTACTTAATTAGTTTCATCAATCTCCATTAATGACATATAATTAATAGTATTGAAGAGCAGTACTTGTACTGGGGTTACATCTAATATAATTCTGTTCGTACTATCCCAAGTACAAGTAGGGTCTATCACTATTTTCATATTAAGAGTTTTAAGTTATTCCACGCATCTTCAATGTAAGAACTCTTTTCCTGTCACTTTTTTATATTATAATAGTATGCAAGGGTTATAAATTATATGTTTTCACGTGTTAATTTATATGACATTTTTGTTTTTTGGAATCAATTTTTATACCAATAATATTTATTGGAAAGATTATGGTATATGTCTAGGGGGGTGAAAATATTTACGCTATATGCCCAATAAAGTTTATATTTTGTGTATAACCACTCTTTATATACTATAATACATATTTATACAAGGTTTACATTATAAATTAACTTTTTCTTAGATACAATATTATATATGCTAGACTAGGTGGCATAGTTCTTTGTGTTGGGCTTTTAAAATTTTCCCTTAATCAAAATTCAGTAAGTAAATAAAATGAATTATGGTTCAGAAATTACGAGGCCGTTAGGTTGAAAGTTGTCATGCAACTAAAATGGTTGAGTAACACTAGCTTTATCGAAAGTAATTGCTTATAAATGATTATGACTTTATGAAATGATTTTGTGATCAATTATTATACTATACATAGAAACTAAATTAATCAAGTCTACGTTAGGCCTTGGAAAGAATAAAACATGTGTCATAATTCGCATATTAGGCTGTTCAATCTTTCCTACTAACCATTCAAAGATAGGATGATGGTAAGTTTTACCTAAGGTTGGTTGAAATAGCTCTAAGATTTTGAAATTATTTAAATATTTTTTAGAGTCACTTATTAGGATTTATTTATTTGCACTTAACAAAATATGAATTTGGGTGGTCGAACCTTTCTGTCATTACTAGAGCAGCATGACCCGTGTCAGCATGGCCCAACATTAGGTACATAAGTTAAAATGTCAATTCGAATTATGAATTATAAAACATGAATACACAAAATTAACATATGTAAAAATTATCTTAAACAAACTTATTAGATTGTTAATTACAAGTTATAACAAAACTTATCAATAATTACTAGACTAAAGAAATAATTACAAGCTATAGCAATTTTTTTTGAAAAATCTATTTTAA
Organism: Capsicum annuum; assembly: GCF_002878395.1. Lineage (NCBI taxonomy): Eukaryota > Viridiplantae > Streptophyta > Magnoliopsida > Solanales > Solanaceae > Capsicum > Capsicum annuum. The sequence goes on along the minus strand of NC_061120.1, from coordinate 173,280,028 downwards.
TTAAATATTCGAAAATCAATTATCTAATATTTATTATTTATATTATTTTCTTATTTTTAGTATTTAACATTTATCACTCTTAATTAAAGCTTTGGATAATTATGACAAGTTATATTACTGATATCAATGTATTTTTTTAATTTTAATAATTGAATATTAAAGTTGTTCACAATTTAAGGAGTCATATATGGTAAAAATATTTTTTTAAAGTTAAGAATTGATATTTTACTTTTTTATTAACTTTAATAATTAACTTAACTTAACTTTAATATTTTTTACTTACTTTTTATATATGTCAAAAACAACAGTCTTCATGCTGATAATTAGTATTGTGTCTTGTGAGACATTTTTCTTTTTAATCTATCACAAATAGCTTTACTTTTTTTGAAATTATCTAACACTATGTTCACGTTTTATTTTTAATATTAATAGGTGTTGAGCTACAAAAATTACTAAGTTTTTTTTAAAGTTAAAATTGAAATTGTGTTTGATCATAAATATAAATTGAGGTTGTTTTGAATTTTTGTGAGAGAGATAAAAGTAAAAAAAAGTGAAAATAATTTTTTTTTACTTATTTTTATTTTTTAAATATAATTTAAAATTATATTTGAAATTCTCATGATCAAACAACTATTTAAAGTTATATTTAAAATAAAGTGAAAAAGAATTTTTGAAAAAAAAAATCTCATGTTCAAATGGCCACTAAGGAGGTGATGATTTGTTGAGGCGTTGATATAAAAGTTCATTCTTTTACTATGAGAAAAAAATTTGAAAATACACGTGAAACTCTTACGATTGCTCATTCAAAATTACAATTAACGTACTTTAATTTACATATATTTTCTATATGTTGCATATATATATGTTTGAAAATCTTTGCTTTATTCCTTAAACTTAATTTTCAATCAAACATTTTTACCTGACATGAAATGGGCAGTCATAGTATGCTGAGAATATCATTTTTATGTTTCCGCTAAATAAAATTGCTTTCTTAATGATTTTACTTACATCCTATCGTAAAATTCGTCTACTTTATTATGCTAATTCTCTACTTATACCTTAAGTTAGCATAGTGATGAAAAATGAACAGGTTAAAAAATGAACTGAATAAAAATAGGTTGAGTTGCAATCTTTTCATATTAATACGAAAATATGTTCGGTTAAAAATGGTACTAATGCACTTTTATCTTCTAAAGCCAGAAGTAATTTGCTGAAGTTTTACTTTTCAACAAAGGTACCATTGGTAATCATCAGATCAAAAATAAAATATTTTGACGAGTTTTCTTGACAATATTAAAGTAGGTTAAGAAAACTCGTCAAACACCAATATCAATCATGGTTAATACTGATTATTTGTTTATTGCAACGAGAAATTATTTGACATTAAATAATTATCAATTAATTTATTTTTAATATTTGCGGTGATTGTTTTTCATGTAATATCCATTACATACACTAAAAAGGTTATGTAAAATAAAACATAATTTTTCTTATTGATTGTCACATTCATAAAACTTATTCATTACAAATGTGATATATGCGAAACTTCATCGATATCAATTTTAACATCAACTTATTACATTAAGAACTAAAAAAAGAGAGTATTAATTAAGTATGAAATGAGTATATAAACTGATTTCAATGTAATTAATTAAACAATTCATGGATATTGTATTATGTACTATACTAGTTTCATACACTAAAAACAGTTATATAAGAATATGTCATTTGTATGCAGAATCTTATATGCCAAGACAAATAACAGATTGTTCAGTGTTTTCATTAATATCCATTGTCATATATTTTGGTGTCACATACAATAGATATTTAACAAAAAAAATCAACATTACTACTTTTCTGATCTAAATACACCATTACTCCCGGGTGATTCTGGAATCTTTGATTTGTTAAAATCAGTCCGGCTACTACTTTTGCCATCCCTTGATGCCTTGCATAAATTTGATCCTTTATTGAGAATGTATGAATGTCACAATACTTCACAATACTTTCTTATCTTAAAAATCTTTGATTTGTTAATTCTGGAAGAACGAAAAAACTAAGTACAATCCTCCACCACACAAACCAAATAGTAGCTGTTAAATTAAAAAAAAATTAATACTAAAAAAATAGATCCCCGAATTACATATAACTTTAATATCCAATTTAATACACTAAAAATACACAATCGTTTTTACCTGCTTGTGCTTGAACTTTCAATTCAATATGTCTATCATCAGTTATGTTGCGATTGCTTCTACTAGTCCTTTGTACTTTGTTGTTGCATCATACATAATTCCATCAATTCCAAAGTCCCTTGGTATTTCTGTTTAAACAACAATTTTAATTTTCATGCAATTGGTAAACGTCCAAAATTCAACAATGTAACCATAGAGAATTGAAGAAACACAAAAAAATAAATCTTTAAATTCGTTTTGAATGAAAAATATCCATTTTCATAAAAAAAATTTAACAAACCTGACGAATCCCCATCTCTCCATGCCGTATCATGGTTGAATGCAAATTAACAAAATTCATATTTGTTATCAAAAGAAAGACTTGTTTTTGCTTTTCTTTCAAATTATAATCATCAATAATTTGTTGACGATGAAATTACGGTATTTTATTTACTGGCAAAAATTAATCATGTACAAAGAGGAAGGTAGTGTATGAAGATGGAAACTCTTAATGCAAGGATTAAAATAGGAGAAAAAAATAACGGTTAGAGGGATTTGGGGTAGATAAATATCAGTAATTAAGGTTAACTATATTTAAGGAAGGTCAATTGTATATTTATTATATTAAATCTTTATTTTCCTTTTCATTAATTACTTTTTTGTATTTTCAACAAAAAAAAATTATATATTTTTTTTTAATGAAAGTTGCTATAACTTGAAAACTTACAAGTTTTTCTATAACTTGTAATAACTAATCTAATAAGTTTATATAGTTAATTTTTCCATAACATATTAACTACTTGATAATATTTTTTTAAGGAACCAAGTCTCACAAGATAATTATGTATATTTTATTCATATAAACGACAAAATTCAGTGCATTTTTAAGTTTAGATCTTTAATCATATGACAAAGGGTTATCTAGTCATGCATATTACATCACATGTGGGTTCCAATTAATAACCCAAAATTGAATTTTACTCCCCTACTAAGTTGATATAAATATTTTTTGCTTTCATTTTCTCCTTCTCTTTTATTTGTCAACTTGTTCTTTGAAGTTAAATTAAATTAATATTTTAAATTTAAATTTTAAATGTTTCAAAAATTATATAAAAACGAAAACTATATGTTACCATTTTTCATTATAATTTAGGTTATTTGACTTTGAGAACACGATATAACATACTTATGTAGATGTTTTATTGAACTGTGCTTTTATATATGTTCCTTCCATTGAAATGTAGGAGTCATTTGTTAGGGTGTATAAAAATAATTTCGAATAGAATGTATTAGAAATGTCTGCATTAATAATGCTTGTATTAGTAATATTGATATTATTTAACATTATTTCTTATACACGGCTTGATGTGATGTATTGGAACTTGCCTTTTCAACCTTGATATATATATATTTAAACAAAAGTTTTAAAAAATATGAATTGCATATATATATTCTAAGATTCATTTGAGATTTAGCACGGGCTCAATATATGTTATTATTTTGTTTTCATTTATGTGACGCAAAAAAATTTTAGATAATTAATCATATATTTAGTATGTTTTTAGATATTTTAAGTTGTAAACTATTGTAATTTATAATATTTTTTAATGTAATTTTCAAATAATATACGTTACTCTCCTTGTCCAAACTTTTATGGCATTGATAGTCAATTATATTTTTAAAATAATTAAAAATTTTAATTATTGTGATTTATAATTCTTTTCTTCTATTCCAATTTAAACGACACTAATATAATTTTGAGAGTCAATTAAATATTTTATATCTTTTACAATTTTTAAGTTGTTAACTATTGTGATTTATATTATTTTTTACATATTTTTTGAAATATATAACAGATTAAATTATTTTTAAATATTTTTAGTATTTAACTATTGTAATATATAATACTTTTTATGTAATTTTTACATAATATAAGTTACTCTCCTTGTCCAAATTTTTGTGTCATCAATAGTCAATTATATTTTTTAAATAATTTAAATTTTTATATGATTTATAATACTTTTCTATTCCAATTTAAGTGGCACAATGTTTTGATGACCATAATAATTAATTAGGGATGATTTAGTAAAATCACAATTGAAGCAGCGAAACAAACATGTCTTAAATAACTTACAACAACTAACTCAAAGTGATATAGCAAAATTACTGTAAACAAAATACTTATGAAAAAAATTTAAGTGGACTTAATATAAGATATCAAGTTAGTTTAAAACATCAAGAGTTAATTATTATTTTATATATTTTACCTTTTTTATTAAATATTATTAATTTTTTAATACTTAGATGATTTGTAATAATTAATTAGAGGTGATATTTCATAAAATTATGGTTGAAGTAATTGAAGCAGCTATGTTATGAATGTAAATTTTACCTTTTTAATAAAATAGTATTAGTTTTAAATATATAAATAACTTATAATAATTAATTAGGGGTGATATAGTAAAATTACTGTTGAAGCAGACATATTATAAATGTCTATTTTAACTTTTTTAATTAAATATTATTAATTTTTAGTACATAACTGACTTATAATAACTAATTAAGAGTGATATAGTGAAATTACAGATTTAATATTATTAGTTTTTTAATACATAAATGACTTATAATAATTAATTAGGGGTGATATAGTAAAATCACGGTTAAAGTAGCTGAAGTAGACATATCGTAAATGTCTATTTTATTTTTTTAATTAAATATTATTAATTTTTAATAAATAAATAATTATATATAAATGACTTATAATAATTAATTAGGGGTGATATAGTAAAATCACGGTTAAAGCAGCTGAAGCAGACACGTCGTAAATGTCTATTTTATTTTTAATTAAATATTAGTAATTTTTTAATATATAAATAATTTATAATAATTAATTAGGGATGATATAGTAAAATCACGAAGCAAACAACCTGCAGAAGCAGGCATGTCGAAACCTTCTCTTCTATATAATAGAAAAATGTAATTGTTTACGTTAATTCATAAAGTAGCCAAGTAGGATCTATCAATATCCTGATTCTGGAGTTTAAATTTTTACTCCCTCCTTTTTAATTCATGTGACATTCTTTTCTTTTTACTTAGTTTAAAAAAGAATGTCTTCTTAATAATTTAATTATAAAATCATCCTTTTACCCTTAGTAAAATAATATATAGTCACACAAATACATAAAGTTTGTTTTAAACTATAAGTTTTAAAAGTCGTCCATTTTTTTCTAAACACCATGTCAAGTCAAAGAATGTCATGTAGTGTGAAACGGACTACGGAGGAAGTATATGAGTTAAGAGTGTATTAAGCTTGTAAGTTGGTCAAATGACTTATTAAGTATTTTTGGCTTATCTATACATTTTGTAAACACACAAAATACTTATGAGCTAAGTTTATCTATACTGTATTAAAAGTGTGAAAGGACTTAAAAAGTTGTTTGAACTTGTTTTCCTTCATTAAAAGTCAGTCATGACCCGAACCATGGCCCTAGCTGTGACGGGTATCCCAAATCAATGAAGGATGACCCCTTAACATTATATCATATGCATAATCATATCTAAAGTTGCAGAAACAAGACCATATGAAAAGATGTTCAACATGTAAAACAAAATAACACCCATGTCTTAAGAATCAAATCCAAACCATTACCCAACACATGTCTACAAAGCCTCTAACTTTAAGAATTACTCCTAAATGGGGGACATGGCCCTGAATATACCATAAAATCCATAAAACAAAAGAAATACTAGAGACACAAGTGAGAATGACCAAACACCTTTGGAATGATAGAGGGCTCACCGCTTATCACAGCTACCCCACGAGAGTGTACAAATGCCCTAGTGCTGCATAGAATCATGAAAAAGTACCTTTGAACTTACATCATGAAGTGATGTAGCGCCCGAAAATGATTAGTATGACGCGTACTGTCATGCAACCCCTAGAAAGGGATAAAAGATTCTTTTATAAAACCAGTTATAAAACACATATCCATCATCCATAATAATAATAAAGTAAGGGATGGGGATATAATACATAAATCATAACCGTTAGCAATGTAATCCTGAACTATGTAGTTTTTCAACGGCACCTAGTAAGACACAGACTATACTCCCCAACCGGCGGAGCCTCTATTCATGTTTGCCGCAAGTACTGAGATTAGCCTAAAATCATCAATAGACTAGAGCCACCATATTATCCTCATGTTAAAGACACCATTCGTTGTTGAATTAAGTTACAACATTCCTGTGTCGACAAAATATAAATTTCGAGCGTTGGTTAAGATGACTTATTTCTTCTCAGTGAAACTATATAATTCTCTTTAAAGCCTAATAAAAATATTTTTCAGAAATCTTTATTTATGGAGCCTTTCATTAAGGCATTCCCATATTGATATCTTCACACCAAGACTTGCAAGCCATTTATTCCAAATCATTTTTATATAATATTTTAGACTCCCAATTTCATTTTCAAGATTCATAAACATAGCCCCGAAGCATTTTCAAAGAGTCACTAAACATAGCCTCCAAAGGCTTTCATAAAGTCATTTAATCTTTCATTTCATGCAATACATTCTTCAAAAGATGGAATAAACATCAAAATTCTCATCAAAAAATAAGTTTTGAAATGGGTTGTGAGCCATATTTTCATTATGCATAATCTTAAAAGCTATGAATCTATGTGAACAAGTTCACCATTTTCATAGAATACATTAACATCTCAAAACCCTTTAATAATACTTAGAAACCCCATAAAAACATGAAGAAAAATCAATATAAAGTTTTTCACAATAATCTCTTCAATCCTAGTTTCAAAAAATCATTAAAGAACACTTAATTACCAAATAAATTAACACAATATAGCGATACTTAAATTAAGGAGTGTTCAACATGTCTTTTTGATGGAAGGAATTTGAGAAAAGTTTGAATCGTTAACCTTAAAGCTTGAACTCTAGCTTCAAATTGGTATGAAGACCTAGTTGATTGGATTTGTTTCTTTATTTTTAATTACAAATTTGATGAGAAAATTTTGAGAAGAAACAATAATCTTTGGCCCTACTTGAAACTTTATATTGGGAGCTTGGGTTTTTTGAAAGAGAAGAGAAATTAGGGATTTGAGAATAATTCTCATACTTTAGGGTGATTTTTGGGATTAAAAACTAACTGGGGGAGTTGAACAGGGTAAAAGGACCAGTTTACCTTTAATTTAATAAGAGAATAACAAAATTTTATGTCTAGGTAGTGGGGGTTGCGTCGCCAATCGTGCACTTGGACAACATCTTACTAAAACACTCATAACCTTTTACTCCAAACTCAAATTGGCGAACGGTTAGTTGCATTAGAAAGAAGACCCCAAAAGCTTTAATGTGGTAGGTATTGGGCCACTTAACTAATTATATTCTAAGAGTAATGATCATCGAAATTTGTCCCAAGTAAGAACGTCTACTAAAACTCAATCGGTAGAAAAGTTCTCAACCCAAATTCGAGTTAGGAGAGTTGTATGGCTTCAATTCATCTCCAAAGATGTTTGATGTTGGGTGTATTTATGCACTCTAGTGTTACTATTCTAGCTTATTTAGCCTTATTTTGAGAAAAATTTGTGTTCTTAACATGTTAATATTGATATAAATATGCATTTAAGTGTCCAAGGACTTGATTACAATGTTCAAAGTGTTTTCCAAACAAGTTTATACTTAATTGAGTCATTTAGAATTAAATAGAGAAAACTAGTTTTACTAGCTTGAGCTAGTTGCGTGTCTAGTTGATTTTGTTTGATTCTAATGTGTTTAATTTGTTCCCAATGATTTAAATATGTAATTATGAGTGGAATAACTTATTTGTAATATTCAAAGTTTAATTTGAGTAAGTCAAGAGTCGAAACATAAAGTTGAAGATCATTGCGAATTAGCCGAGTCTTAGCTTGTGTTTTGATTCATAGTTATGGATATTGTGTTGGTAAGATCTCTAATTTATGGTGTGTGATTATGTAGGAAGCTGTGTGAGATGAATTCAGTGATATAATGATGATATAAAGTTTGTAAATCCATGGAAAATACACCACAAGACAAGGGATGAAGGATGGGACGATAAAGACTTAACCAAAATTTTGGACGCAACTTCCAGTGTGTGTGTACGATGAGCGTGTGATGCATGCTCCAGTTCAGTGCTCCACTGACTTAGAAAATTTAAAGAGATGCAATTCTATTGGGTGCGCACGATAAGCGTGCGTCGTACCTTTCATTTCGGTGCACTACTACATGCGACACATGCTGTATTCCCACCTCTCCAATATTGGCAAGTTCCACTTACAAAAGGAGTTACCATAAATAACATTATAATATATTTGCCAATTTTGGTAATCTTGGTTAAATATGGGAATATATCTAATTCTGTGCACCTTATTAAATCCCACAAGGATTGGGATTGAAGTAATGTATACACACACGTAACTTGGAAAAAGCTTGGACAATTTTGGAGAAATCTTGATCAATTCTATGACGGTGGAAGTAAGTGGAGATTAAGAAGGAGGCTGCTATACACAATTAGTTTTTATTAATTTTTTTATTAGCTTTTTAATTTTTCATATCATGTATTCAAATATTTGGATCATGATTATGAATATTATCGGCTAAAAACCATCTTTCTGGGGTTAATGCCAAGAACATGGGTATTATTATTTTGGATTAATTTCGTTAGATTTGCTTATCATTATTGGTTGTGTGTTTATTCTTATTTTAATTATTTTATGAATTGAGCACCCGTAAAATACATATATTATTGACTTTTTGATCTCGGGAGAGGTAATAGGGAGATAGAACATGGGAATAAATAAAGTAGGGTTTGTATTCTTTTATAAAATAAGGAATTCAAATTAGCGTCTAGGACAGGGATGTGCTTAGATGCCTTACTTGATTCAAACTTAGGATGATAGCTTTAAAACACTTAATTGGATTATTACATCCCTGCTCAACACTGCAGTTATAATGTCCAAATTAGGTAAACGGTTAGAGGTTGGGAGACCATGATCATGCAATTAACCGAACGAATCAACAACTAATATAAGCAAGTTAATGAATGATATTCAATAACATAGTATGATTATTCGGAGTGCTTTAACACTGGACTTTTACTCCATTGATTGTCCAAGACTTTTAATTTACGCGCTATTTACTTTTCCATAGTTTACAAATTCCAAACTCTTTTTGGTTACATTTGCATCAAATTAATTGTAGAAGTTAAACTAGAATTGAATAGTTATTGGAACAAGTCCCTATGGGATCGATAATTCGGCATTTTTGAAGGCCACTTTACTACTTGATTGACCACGTACACTTGCATGTGCGCTTGGGCGCTGCCAAGTTTCTTGGCGCCCTTGCCAGGGACTTGTAATTTGGCAACTGTTTACTTTAGTTTTAATTTTTGATGGTGTTTTTACGCTTGGTCTTGGTTTTGTTTTTGCAGGAAACAAGTTTTCAAAGTAGTAAGCTGGCAAGGGATCATGACTTGGTTTAACCAAGCTCCAAACCTAAGCAACTTTATTAATAAAGGAGAGAAGCAGTCCTTCTCCCCTAAATTCCACAAATCAAAGAAGACCAAGAGAATCTTTCTCCTATGGCTGAACAACAAGCAGCCCAAAGGATAGTTAGGGAAGTGGCAGTTCCACTTCTGACAAACTTGACTTCCTCAATTCAAAGACTAGTTGCTGGGGGAATTTTGAGTTAAAGAAAAACATGGTGCAACTTCTAATCAGCAGTGAATAGTTTGCAGGGCTTTCACATGATGATCCACAAGTCCACTTGCAGAATTTCATTGAGATTACTGATACATTTATTCTGACTTGTGTGAATATAGATTATGTGAGGCTGACACTGTTTCCCCATTCATTATTGAGGGAAGCTAAAAGGTGGTTGAATGTGGAGCCGGCTAATTCAATCACATCATGGGATGGCTTAGCTAGAAAGTTCCTCATCAGATTCTTTCTATCTAGAAAGACTGTGAGACTTCCCAGTGAGATAGTGAGCTTTAAATAGAAGCCATATGGAAACCTCTATCATGCTTGGGAATATTTTAAGGATCTTCTTTGGGACTGTCCACATCACCAACAGTCCAATGAGGTACTTGCTCATTCTTTTGTAGAAGCACTTGATCACAATACAAAGATTTTGCTAGATTCATCCGCAGGTGGTCAAGCGCTGGAGTTGAATTATGATGAGCTGTACACATTATTAAACTGCATAGCTCAAGGAAATCTAGAATGGTATTCTGATTTGAGGAGCGCTACAAAGAGAATTGCGGGGTATTAGAGGTAGACCAGTTCACTATCTTATCAGCTCAGGTTGCTGCATTTCAAAACATGATTAACACTCAATTTAGCAGCCTAAAATTAGGAGCTACACAGCCTATAACAACAGTCAATATAGTTCAGCAAACTAGTGGTTGGTGTGAGATCTACGAAAATATTGGCTATTCTGCAGCCATGTGTACTTCAAATATGGAATCAGTAATGTATGTAGCCAATGCTCAAAGGCCAAATTATAGTAATGCCTATACATGAAGTGGCAGAATCAGCCGTAGAACACCCAACAATAACAAATTCAGCAACCACAGGCACAAGAGAATCAGTTAACTAGCAACATGAAAGAGATGTTGAAGCAACTTTTATCTAATCAAGCACAATTGACTGTGGACATGAAAAATTTGCAAGCAGCTTAGAGAAGCTTAGAGTTACAGATGGGGCAGTTACAACAAGCATTAAATACTAGACCAGAAGATGGTTTGCTAGCAAATATAAAAAATGCAAAGCAGGTTATAGCAATCACCTTGAGAAGTGGTAAAGAGCTTCAAGGAGAACCTCCAAAGATAACTAAGGAGGTATATGCATACTTAACTATCCCACAGGTTTCTAAAAAAGTTGCTAAAAAGTCAAGGAAGTCTGAGTACTTGAAAGAAAAAATTACTGAATAAGAAGTGAAGAAGACACCACCACTCCCCCTTTCTTAGAGGCAAATTAAAGCGAAGGAGGATGCAATATTTAAGAAGTTCTTTGATACATTTAGAGAGCTTCACATTTACTTACCTATGTTAGATATTTTGTAGGGTATGCCCAAGTATGCAAAGTATTTGAGGGACGTGGTTGCTAATAAGGTAAAATTGTAGGATGTGGGAGCAATAACACTCATGGAAGAGTGTAGCACTATAATGACAGAAAATACCCAAAAAATTAAGATACTCAGGGATTTTTACTCTCCCTATCCAAATTAGGAGTAAAGTGGTCCACGCACTAAGTGACTTAGGGGAAAGCATAAATTTGATGCCCCTATCTCTACTTGAAAAATTGAGCTTGGAAAAGCCTAAATTGACCACCTTAGTTCTACAGCTCACAGATGGGTCCATGAAATATCCGTAAGGAGTAATAAAGGATGTTCTCACAAAGGTTGGTAAATTCATTATACCTGCTGACTTTATTGTTCTTTATTTTTAGGTAGACGAACAGGTACCAATCATCTTGGGACATCCATTCTTAGCAACTAGAGGGGCTTTAATTGATGTTAGAGAAGGCATGCTCAAAATGAGGTAGAGAATGAAGATGTGGTATTTTATATTTACGAAGCACCCAATATAATGTTCCATTTTAAAGATTTGTATATGATCAATGTTATTGAAGGGGATGAGTGTAGGGTGGTTAGTCCACCAAAGACCTCTTTGGACTACCTAATTGAGTAGCCTAAGATGAACCCACTTCTTTCCAGCATGATGAAGTTTGAATTTGAGAGAGATATTGAGCTTGAGAGTGCAAAATCATGAGGTCATAAATGAAAAAAAATGGCTCACAAAGGGGAGTAAAATGATGAGGACTTCAATTGAGTTTAGCTGGGTTGTGCCACGATATTAAATTAGGTGCTGCTTCGGAGGAAACCCAAGTTAAGTAGGTATGTTTTATTTTTTAGTTTTTAGTTTTTACTTCATGTACGTTTTATTTTTGGTTGAGTCACAGGTTTATGAGAAGTCTAAGTACCGAAAACTTGAGTGAAGGAGCATGGTAAAGACTGAGTGTGGAATTCTATAGACCTCCTTTATGTGTAAAGATAGTACTAGCTAGGCCTAGAGGCCTCAGGGATTATTTATCTCTTACCTTTAAATTCACTTAGGGGACAAAGTAGATTTTTAAGTGTGGGGTGGGGAAATTCCCAATTTTTGGCAATTTTTTTTTTGTGTGAGATATTCTTGTTGGTGCTATTTTTTTATTACATGATGCAAGTGTTTTTTTTTACTAAAAGCATGTGAATGAATGAATTGTTACTTTTGAGACGCTTAAGCTCATGTTTGGACTCTTGTACTTGTTGGCTTAAATGTGAATTCATGCTATTGTTGGTTAAGAGTCTACGATGATCTTATTGAGTTGAGCATATGTCATGTGCGTGTGAGGTATTTGTATATTTACTGTTGCATGTGATATCTAGAACTTACCTGGTGTATGTGCAAAGCGAAATAAAGAATGTGGGTTTAGGAGATGATTTAGGAATTTCTTTGATAGCCTAGTTTTATACCTTATTTTGACCTACCCTTGTGCATAATCCTAGTTAAACCCCATTGAGCATTTAGCTTATTTTCTTTGGTAGCCTTATATGTATCCTAATACCCTTCGTTGATGGACCTTAATTTGATCCAAAAAAGTTTCTAAGTTCTTTAATTGTAAAATAATTAAGGAGTGTGAAATTAAAAAAGTAGGAGAAAAGTGAAATTGATGCCCCAAGATAATAGTTATTGGTGTTTATATTTGATGTGTGGTGGTTGGGAGTGATGTAAATGGTGTTAGGAATATTCTCATGATTGAGAAAAATAAAAATAAAAATTAATTCATGTGGTAATAAACAATACGTCCACCATGTGTTTGTGAAAATGCTTAAAAGAGATAGAGCAAAACAAAGATGATGGGTGGATGGAAAAAGTGTAATTTTTTTTGTTGAAGATTGGTTTTTATTATAAAAAGTAGTGTATTAAAGCGCTTAGAGAGGTTAGTCACTATTCCTAAATAGTTCCTACCCGTCCCTTTGCCGACATTGCAACCTGAAAAAGACCTAATTGATCCTAAGTTCCTCATTTCAATATTAGCGGAGCACTACACTAAGGGCAAGCCTATGGTTCATTATGTGTAACTTGTGAATTCTTTGTGAGAGTGAGCGTAATTTAATTCTTGTACCCATCATGTTATAAATTGCATTTATGTGAGTGATTATGGGTAACTATCTTGTTGTGAGGGCACATGTTTGATGAATGTGGGTGATTTGTATGATGTCCTTGATTGAGCATTATGCATGAGTTTGCCAACTAGGTGAATCAATTCTTGAGGCTAGGATGTTTTGGAGTAGTGTTCATGAGTTATCAATTTTGTAAATAACATGCTTTGTGTAGAAACTTGCATTACGTGGAGTTATTGTAGTACTAGCTTGAGTGTCTTGTATGTAGTAGAAGTGTAGAGTCTCCTGAACTTATGATACTTAGAGTTAAGATTATTTTGAGGACGAACAAGTATTTAAGTGTGTGGTGGTGATGTTGGGTATATTTATGCACTCCACTATTACTATTCTAGCTTATTTAGCCTTGTTTTGAGAGAAATTTGTATGCTTAATGTGTTAATATTGATATAAATAAGCATTTAAGTGTCAAAGGACGTGATTACATTGTTCAAAGTGTTTTTCAAATAAGTTTGTACTTAATTGAGTCATTTAGAGTTTAATCGAGAAAACTAGTTTTACTAGCTTGAGCTTGTTGCATGTCTAGTTGGTTTCATTTGATTCTAATGTTTTTAATTTATTTCAAATGGTTTAAATGTGTAATTATGAGTGGATTAACTTATTTTTGATGTGAAAAATTTAATTTTAGTAAGTCAAGACTCGAAACATAAAGTTGAAGATCATTGCGAATTACCCGAGTCTTAGCTTGTGTTTTGATTCATCGTCATGGATATTATGTTGATATGATCTCTAATTCATGGTGTGTGATTATGTAGGAAGCCGTGTAATCTGATTTTGGTGATATAATGATGATATAAAGGCTGAAAATGCATGGAAAGTACACCACAAGACAAGGGATGAAAGATGGGACGATAAAGACTTAACAAAAATTTTGGACACAACTTCCAGTGTGTGCGTGTGATGAGCGTACGACGCATGCTCCAGGTCATTAATCCACTGACTTAGAAAATTAAATAATATGCAATTCTAGTGGGTGTGTGCAATGAGCTTACGTCGTACCCTCCATTTTGGTGCACTACTGAATGCGACGCATGCTCTATTCCTGCCGCTCCAATATTGGCAAGTTCCACTTACAAAAGGAGTTAGCATAAATAACATTATAATATATTTTTCAATTGTGTGAATCTTGGTCAAATATGGAAATATATTGGATTCTGTGTACCTTATTAAATCCCATAAGGATGGGATTAAAGTAATATATACACACACGTAACTTGGAAAAAGCTTGGACAATTTTGGAGAAATCTTGATCAATTCTATGATGGTGGAAGTAAGTGGAGATTAAGAAAGAGGCTGCTACACATAATTAGGTTTTATTAGTCTTCTTATTAGCTTTTTAATTTTTCATATCATGTATTCAAATATTTGGATCATGATTATGAATATTATCGGCTAAAAACCCTCTTTTGGGGGTTAAAGCCAAGAACATGAGTACTATTATTTTGGATTAATTTCGTTAGATTTGTTTATCATTATTGATTGTGTTTATTCTTATTTTAATTATTTTATGGATTGATCACCCGTAAAATACATATATTTTCGACCTTTTGATCTCGGGAGAGGGAATAGAGAGACAGAACATGGGAATGAACAAAGTAAGATTTGTATTTTTTTTTTATAAAAGAAGGAATTCAAATTAGCGTCTAGGATAGGGATGTACTTAGATGCCTTACTTGATTCAAATTTAGGATGATAACACTTAATTAGATTATTACATCCCCGCTCAATGATGTAGTTGTAATGTCAAAATTAGGTAAACGGTTAGAGGTTGGGAGACCATGATCATGCAATTAACCCTATGAATCAATAATTAAGTTAAGCAAGTTAACAAATGAAGTTCAATAACATAGTATGATTATTCGGAGTGCCCTGGGCTTTTACTCCATTGATTGTTCCAAGACTTTTAATTTATGCACTGTTTACTTTTCCATAGTTTACAAATTCCAAACTCTTTTGGTTACATTTGCATCAAATTAATCATAGAAGTTAAACTAAGATTGAATATATAGTTGTTGGAGCAAGTCCCTGTAGGATCGATAACTCAACTTTCCTGAAGGCCACTTTACTACTTGATAAACCACGTACACTTGTGTGTGCGCTAAGGCGCTGTTAATGTTCCCCCACTAAAGAATTAATCATCAAACTTATATTTAAATAGAAATTATTGGGTTCGGGTCTGTATACATAGGAAGAACGATTCATACTCTTGCTCGATAATGTGAGATGTTACATTATCTCCCTTTTAGAATCATTCATCCTCGAAAGATTGATAGGAACTTATTGAATCTCTAGAAGTACAAAATAAAGGATGTAACTTCACATTAGAAATTCTCCTCTATAAAACATATACAGGCATAAAAAAGAGCTTCATGACTACACCAAGTAAATTGTATAAACACGAATCATGAGATAACAAAACTTGATATCAACATGATCTTGGGCATGAGTTCTATAAAACATGATCATATCAATATAAGGTATACTAAGATTTTTTTGGGGCACAAGGATAAAAGCATTCTCCACCACAAATGGTGCGTTTAATAGCCCTTAAATTTAGCGATGCTGCTCCACTGTGCTTTCAGCCACGAATACCATACTTCATTATTTCAATCTTATAATTCCCATACGAAATCCATAACTACAAGAGCCTGAGTCTAACTACATATTGCTTCTATGTTGAAACGTAACCCAGAGTTATAAGGTGCTAGCTTAAGCTATAGGACCCTATACTTTACACGCCTCTAAGAATACTACTCCGTCCTATCACTATAATAAAAAAACCTCAGGTTTTAATCAAGGAGTGCTAGCCACATAACACTATAATTTTTGTATCTATCAATCACAATATTCAAGCATATCTTTACAACACCTACTTTATGGATCTCCACACTAAATACAAGCAACTTCAATCACGTTTACAAAGATTCTCACCACATATCCCTTTCCTAACTATTTCACATAACGAAAGTCCATCTCACTCTTTTTTCTTTATCTATAACCTTAGTTCGAGTAGTCACACCAAAATTTTCACAATAAAGGACATCTACTCTCTTATCTAAAACATTACAATGTTTTCAAAATTACTATCATCCTAACATAAGGAAGGTCATTCAGGCATAAACATTACATAGCATGAGTTCTTAGGATTGGACAGAATGAGAAACATGAGTACATATATCATGAGTTGTATAACATAAAGTTTGGATTCATATATTGACTGAATAAGACAAGGATTGCCACTTGTAGCTATTGCTTCTCATTCTAAGAACTGAGAATGGTCATGAGCTTGCATAGATAACATCAATTTGGGATAGACATGACATAAAATGAATTGGTAACATATAGAAAGTATAGTTTCTTAAAACTAAGCATGATGTAAGACACAGGTCTGTGGATCATGAGTGCCGTAACATAGAGCTTGAATACAAAGCTTGGATTCCTGAGAGATATTATTACCGCTAGCTCAGGGATCGAAGCATGGACATAAGTTGCATAGATAACCCAAACCTTAGGCATAGACACAATTTGAAGACATTGGTAGAATGTCCCCTTAAACTAAAGTAGGAGGAATTTGCTAGAATAAGAATAAATTTATCATTACTCTTCCCTGAAGCTCTCCACCATGAAAAAATTCAAGATCTGCTTTAGTTCATAATCTCTCCCTTAGCTCAAAGGTCCCCATCTAGACTTGCGGACGTATCCTCCCATTAAATCTATAAGCACAACACTTAGCACAAAGGAGATATCACTATATACATGAACACCAAACTCTCCCCTGATAACAATAGTATGAAAACACTAAATTCTTTCTAGGACATCCCCGCCAGGAATTCTAATTTTAATTTTCACTAGTCTCTATAGCCATAACTCTATAACTTACACTCTCATGGGCATACATACCCACATTCTCTAACACATAACCATCCATTTTCCGCTCCTTAGTATACTAGCATTAAACATCGACTTGCATAACCTCACAATTTAACAAAAATTTAAAAACTATATCAAAGGTTCCATTGTCTATTTATATTTTTCTTAATTCAGCTCTAAAGAATATCATATAACAACTTCCTAGACTTATCCATACTATGAAATTCAAGAACTTGAACTAGGTACAGATGACACTTATAACTCAAGATTATAACTCAAGATCGAGTACACCTTATCCCTATAAGTTAAGGTTGTTATCCATCTAATGATTTAGCCATAATTTATCATTTCAACACTAGCCCTCATGTATATATCACAATTATCCACTCAAATTTTTCATAAGTTATAAGCCTAAGCTCTTTCACACATCAAATCAAACCTACTAATTTATTCCCATAAATGTCACATCACTATCCTCAAGCTAATATTCTGATCATCACAATCAACATCTAAAGCTCAAACTTAGTATCTAGTATCAATCATATCCTACTGATGAAACATCCTAAATACTATACTAGTCCATCAAATAGAAAATCAACCTAAATTTCTTATTTCACTTAACTATGGCCTACAAGAACATATTCTACACAATATTACTATTACATCTTAAAATTTACTACACGCCTTCTCACCTACTAGACTGACCTACAATTGCTAGGTAAAAAAAAATCAAGAAACACTCGGGTAGTAAAATCACATAATCAGGATAGTAGATTTTAATCTTATAGTATAATTTAGTACGGTCTATTAGCATATTCTCCTTCGTCTTATCACATCTACGTATCTATGCATACCTTTAAACTTCCTTCAAAATCCATAAACACCACTGAGTTCCCCTTTTTAAGATTTCCCCAAGTGAAGTATAAATTTATAAATTATCAGTCACTCTATCATTCTGTTTACAACCTATAAATAATTATTTTTTACAACTACAATAATTATCCATAATGAGCTTCCTTTCTATTTTAACTAAATATGCAAATATTTTAACAAACCACTCTTTTCTACCGACTATCATAAGTTTGCTAATCTTGATACACCTTAACCAACACCATAAGGGCATATCACCCCCAACACACACTTAAAGGTTATACGAATACAACCATCTTTTGCCCTTTAAAGTTACCCTCACTCTGACTTTTAAACTTATGACTTCATATTACTAACCTTGGGATCATCTTACTATTCATAGGCCATAACACCCTAATTTACACTACCCCTCGAGTGGAAATACTATCCCAACATTCAGATACATATTTTTTTTCTTAAGTGAGATATCTACAATAATGTTTTTGAAAAGGACTGAATACACATCTTACCTTACTGAAATGCACAATCATGAAGATAGAGGTATACACTTAAGTAAATACAATTTGACACAATAATTGACTCCTTTAAAGTCCTTGTGTTGTTTCATAACTTTTTGATGACTCAATCAAAAAGTATCATACCATTAGAAATCTAAGCTTTTGCACTTGTATAACGTCGACAATGAGACTTAGTCAATAAAATTTGAGCAAGGAAAGAATTTGGATAACTTTCATATGGACAAACCTATTGTATGATCAAGAGTATGAAAGAATGAGAAATATTTTCTAAATGCCTTGTAGCTTCTTGATTATAAATGTGGTGCACAACTCACTCATAAGTAAGACTATAGTATACTCGGCTTCATAAATACCTGAGGACCCTGGACTGTTCTCTGATATTAAGGTTTTCATGATCTGAACCATGACCCTAGCTGTGACGGACATCCCAAACCAATAAAGTCCAGAGATAACCCCTTAGCATTATATCATAAGCATAGTCATATCTGAAGTTGTAAAAATAAGACCATATGAAAAAAGGTTCAGCATTTAAAATAAAGTAACATCCACGTCTTAAGAACCAAATCAAAACCATTATCCAATACCTATATATAAAGCCTTTAACTTTAAGAATAACTCCCAAGTCCGGACATGAACCCTGACTATACCATAAAAACCATAAAGCAAAAGAAATACTAAAAACATAAGTGAGAATGACCAAACACCTTATGAATAATGGAAGGCTTACCATTTATCACATGTTGTCCTACGAGAGAGTAAGAATGCTCTAGTGCTGTAGAGAATCATGGAAAAATACCTTCAAACCTATATCATAAAATGATGTAGCATCCGGAGATGGTCAATACAACGAGTACTAGCATGCAATCCATGAAATAAAAATAGAGCATTCTTTTATAAAACCAATAATAAAACACATATCCATAATCCATAATAGTAATAAAGTAAGGGACAGGGGATAGAGGACATAAATCATAACTGTTAAAAAATTAATCCTGAACTATGTCGTTTTTCACCGACACCTAGTAACCCATGGGCTATACAGGTCTAATAATCTCCAACCGACATGAACTTAGTTCATGTTTTCTACAAGTATTGATATTATTCAAAAATAACCAATAGACTAGAGCCACCATATTATCCCCATGTTAAGGATATTATTTGTCGTTCAATTAAGGTACAACATCTTCATGTCGGAGAAACATAAATTTCGGGTGTTGGTTACATGGATGTACGCCTTCTCAGTGAAACTACATAATTCTCTTTAAAGCCTATTTAAAATATTTTTATAACTCTTTTTGAAGGAGTCTTTCATTAAGGCATTCCCATATTGTCATCATCATACTAAGATTTGCAAGCCATCCATAACATGCCAAACTATTTTCATATAATTAGGCTCCCAAATTTCATCTTTAAGATCATACACTTAGCCTCCAAGGGATTTCAAAGAGTTATTAAACATAGCCCCCAAGGGCTTTCATCATTTTATGTTATATACTATTTAAAAGATGGAATAAATATCAAAATCATCATCAAAAATTAAGTTTTAAAATGGGTTGAGGATCATATTTTTCATCACCTATAATCTTAAAAGTTGTGAATCCATGTTAACAAGTTCACAATTTTCATAAAACACATTGAAAATCTCAAAACTCCTTAATAATACTTAGAAAATCCATAAAAACAAGAAGAAAAATCAATATAAAGCTTTTCACAACAATATCCTTAACCCTAGTTTCAAACAATCGTTAAAGAACATGTTATTACCAAGTAAATTAACACAATATACTAATACTTAAAGTAAGAATCATTCAACATGCCTTTTTGACGAAAGGAATTTGAGAAAAGCTTGAATCCTTAACCTTGAAGCTTGAACTCTATGTTGAAATCGATATGATGACTTACTTGATTGGATTCGTTTCCCATACCCTTAGTGACAAATTTGTTGAGAAAAAATTGAGAAAAAACTATAATCTTTGTTCCTTTATGAAACTTTAGGTTGGGAGTTTAGGATTTTTGGAAGAGAAAAGAAATTAGGAATTTGAGAACAATTCTCATAGTTAAGGGTGATTTGGGGGATTGAAAACTTATTAAGGGAGTTAAATAGGGTGAAAGGATCAATTTTTACCTAATTTAATAAGTGAATAACAAAATTTTATATCTGGGAAGTGGGGGTCGTATCGCCAATCGTGCACCTGGACAATATCTTACTAAAATGAGCATAGAACTTGAATTGATGAATGTTTAATTGCTTTGGAAAGAAGACTCGAAGAGCTTTAATTGATAGGTAGTGAACAACCTAACTCATTATATTCTAGGAGTAATGGTCATTGAAAGTTGACCCAAGTAAGAACATCTACTAAAACTCAACCAGTAGGAAAGTTCTCAACCTAACTTTGAGTTAGGATATTTTTATGACTATAATTCATCTTCAAAGATATTCCGCCACTAAATAATTGATCATCACATCTATGTGTAAATCAAAATTATTGAATTTGGGTCTATACACGTAGGAAGGATGGCTTAGATTCTAGCCTGAAAATATGGGGTGTTACAAAGTCTCTCTTTTAGATAAAATTATATTTTTACTATTTTTATAAATTATTATTTAATTATTTATAATCTTTAAGAAGAGTCATAAAATATATGGCAAGAAAAAAGTCCTACAATATATAATAAAAGAAAAAAATATTGTAGATTTTTGATAGTCTTTTTTGTCTCCAGAATTAATGTTTAATAAGAAAATAATAAAACCAAATCACTTAAGTAGACATAAATTTTCATGGAGAACTCATGTTTGGTTGAAGATATTTATCATGCAATTGTCAGAAAATTTTTTACTACATGTTTTTTTGTTATAAATGTATTTATATTATAGTGAATGTCTATCAAGTTCTAGTTGATATCTATCAGGATTTGAAGTATCTGTCTTTTAGTTAGAAACTAGAAGTATTTTTCCCTATAAATAGAGGAGTTTTGTTTATTGTATCATCAATCTTATGATCTCTCATCCTCAAGAGAAATAAAGTGGCCTCTCCTTTTCTCTATATTTATTCTTCTTGTTCTTTCTTTATATTTCATAACACGTTATCAGTACGAGACTCTGCCAAATAAGGTGAGATTATAAATCTAAAGGTCAAGGTTAGTAAATCCATATGTTATTTGTATTTTTCTATTAATGATATAATTATTATTGGATTCGAGGAAAAATAATTGGTTTGGAACCATTTACGTTTTAAAATCATTCCTCAAGAACAATATTATCAAAAGGGATGATAATATGTTGGGTTCAAGTCCCATCGATTTATGCCTAAGATGCCATTATATGGATAATACATTGATTTTGAATCTCAATGCACCATATTGATTATAATATGATGTCTAAGGCAAAATAATATGTATCTCATGAAAATTCATGAAACATGTTTCATTGAATATACACCATTCCACGAAGTGAATGTGGTAGCAATAAATGATAAGTCTGAAAGATAGACAATTTGCTCTATTTTTGAAGTGAATGTGGTAGCAATATATGATATACTTTGAAATATATGCATACCTCGATGTGCTCTTGAAGTAGCAATATCATGAAATAGATTAGAAACTATCATAATTTGATAGGATTAAGGCATGATTATAGTTCACTCCCCAATGCAAACGTGCACTTGATTGTGATGATATCACAACTTACCTCCGAAAAAGGCTAGTTAATTAATAAGAGTTATTTTGAAATCTACTTCTAAAGTAGTAAATCT
The DNA here is from genome assembly GCF_002878395.1 of Capsicum annuum. NCBI lineage: Eukaryota > Viridiplantae > Streptophyta > Magnoliopsida > Solanales > Solanaceae > Capsicum > Capsicum annuum. The sequence goes on along the minus strand of NC_061120.1, from coordinate 173,257,592 downwards.
GAAATTTATTCATGTAATAGTAAATCTGAAATTTACTAAAGAAAAAAATACATGTCATGGTAAACTTGGAGTTTGCTAGAATAAAAGTTCATAAATTGACATGAACGATTGCGACATCTCAAATATGTGCATACTGAGTATTGAACATATATTGAAGAATTAAAAAATTCTTCATTACTTTTAATGTTGCTGATAAGTTGGTTGGACCAACTAATTTTGGGATTGGATCCCTTAAAATCTGAAAAGTATAAAAGATAAAAAAGGGTCCGTTCACCTATCATGTGATATATTTTGAAAAGATGCATCAATAAGATGATCACATGTACATTTATTGTCAACCTACAGTTTGACATTCATAAAGTTTATTGCTCAATATAAATTGAGTTAAGAACATAATTTTTAGATTGTGTAATCAAGACAATTCATCTTGATGATGATGGTTTGGCATTGAAAGCCTTTGATAAATAGCTAAACCATTGATAATGAGAACAAAACTTCATGTGTTGGTCTTTAATATGATATGTTTCATAGAATAGCAATTATATGAATTAGATAAATAAATTATGATTATTTCTTCCCTCTCAATTGGTTCAAGGTAAGAAACCAACTATTCCATCTAATAGTTTTGATATGTGATATACAATTAATGAATATACCATGATGCACAAAGATGGATTCCTCAAAGAAGATAGAGGATGTATGTTAGTTTTCCTAACATAAAGAGGAGATTATAAGTAACTATGAAATATGTTAGGAATTATCATCATATCCTCATTCAAAAGAGAATTCAAGTCAAATGTCGAAATCATCTCATATTAAGCTGCAAGTGCTCTTATTTTATGTCCTTAAAGGACAAAGTCTACGCATGCATGAAGCATGGTAGACCAATCGGTTCCAAATCCTTGAAAAGAATAAGGAGCAAATAATCATAGTAAGAAGGCAATTACTTTTGAAGAGCCAATGACATAACACTTCACGAAACCTTATGAAAGGTTCAGGTACTTGAAAATAATGAAGTGATGAGATCTCAAAATGTTATATCGCATAATAAATTGATACAAAATGATAAATCATTAGTGATATCTTTGATACAATATTGGTGCAATATTGTGAGAGATTATGAGGATTCAAATTCTACGTTTATTTAAGCATGCTGATTATGAGGATTCAAATTCTACGTTTATTTAAGCATGCTGACGTAGAAACATTTATCAAGTGACATGAAAGGATGCATTTTGGTAAGTGTAAAACTTATTTGATTTGCAGTCCAGATACTTGAAGATGTCACGTATGAAATATTGAATATTGTCACTTGAAAAAATTTAAATGAAAATTTTCTAAGGATTCAAAATATTGGAAGCATATAAAAATTTTTGGGAAACTTATTTATAATCCTTATATTGTATAACCTTATAGCTTGAAAATTATTGAAATTCTTGGAGAGTATTCAAAAACAATAGATTATTTGCTAAAAATGAGAAATATATCAATTTGGATTGGTTATAAAGTATCATATATTAGTACAATTGATGTACTGATGTATCTTGCAAATACTATAAGGCCTGATATAACCTTTTCAGTCAACTTATTAGCAAGGTATATTTCTCCTCCTACCGGGACACATCGAAATTGGATAAAAGACATGATCTTATTTTATTCTAAAGATTGCAGTCTCGATCTTGTTAATTATTCATGATGCTGGGTATTTATTTAACCCGCGTAAATCTCGGTCTCAAACATGCAATGTGTTCACATATAGAGATACTGTCATATCTTGGAGATATACAAAGTAGTCTATCTAGCTACTTCATTGAACCATGATAAGATAATGACTATTCATGGAGCTAGCCGAGAATGTGTATGGTTAAGGTCCATGATACATGTCATTCAAGAAAAATATAGTTTGAAATGTGAAAATATACCCACAAATTTATACATAGATAATGTAGCATGCATAACAAATTTTAATGGTGGATTCATAAAAGGAGATAGAACAAAGTACACTTCATCAAAATTTTTCTATACAGATGATCTACAAAAGAATTGTGATATTAACGTATAACAGATTCGTTCAAGGAATAATCTAATTGATTTATTCACCAAGTCTCCTCTAATTACAACTTTCAAGAAGATGGTGCACAAGATCGGGATGCAAAAGTTCAGTGATGTTCTCATCAGGGGAGTAAATACGCGTTGTACTCTTTTTCCTTTTTAAGGTTTTGTCCCACTGTTCCTTGTAAGGTTTTTAATGAGGCAACTGAAATATGTATTATTAGAGATGTGTACTCTTTTTCCTTTCACTAGATTTTTTCTCACTGGGTTTTTTCTAGTAAGGTTTTAACAAGACACATTATCTATCAATTAGACATTCAAGGGGGAGTGTTATAAATGTATTTACATTATATTGAATGTCTATCAATATCTAATAAGATCTATCAATATCTAGTTGATATCTATCAGAATTTGAAGTATCTGTCTTTTAGTCAGAAACTAGGAGTATTTTTCTTTATAAATAGAGGGGTTTTGTTCATTGTATCATCAATCTTATGATCTCTCATCCTCAAGAGAAATAAAGAATCCTCTCCTCTTCTCTATATTTATTCTTCTTGTTCTTTCTTTATATTTCATTACATTTTCCCTTTTTTTGTTTTATTTTTGGGTTAAAAGTTTACAACACGAAATAAAGGATAAAATGTACAAGTTTTTTTTAATTAAAAGTTACCAACACCAAAAAAAGGGATAAAAAGCACTATTATTGGCTTTGGTTAAACAAGGGATAAAAGGTACTATTAGGGGTCGTTTGGTTTGAATACAATTTATACTGGAATTAGTTATGATGGGATAAGTTATGCTGAGATTAAATATACTGAGACTATTTCTTATTGAGTGTTTGGTTTGTTGTATTCAAAATGATATATATGCAAAAAATTTTCTTTAAATAATTTTTTTTTCAAGCTTGAAATATTCATTCTTAAAAATAAAACTTCGATCTTATTTTGCTTATTAGTTTTTGTGTGTTTGTGCATTCAAATGATTTTGTTGTGTGTATTTAAAAACAAATTTTTTATTTTATTTAGCTTAAATTTTTTTGTGTGTACCTTCCTATAATTATGTTGTGTTTATTTAAAAATAAATCTTACATATTATATAGTCTGAAATAAAACTTCAAGTTTAAATTTATTAAAGTAAAAGAGAATTTGTTGTTTATGTCACTTTATTTAAATGCATATTACTCATATATTATAAAATATTAAAATTTATTTTAATTGATATATCCTATATCAATTTTCAAGTGATTAAGAAACTATTTAATTTAAAATTTATAATTCAATAATACAATGAAGTCAACGTTTTTATTATTCTTAAGAGAAATTAAAATGTATAAATAAACATAATAATTATTCAAATAAATTTAACTTTTAATATATTCATAAATAAAAAATATATTTAGATAGTGTATCTTTTTAATAAAACATATGAATATTTATCATAAAATAATGAGTAGTGGAGGTTGTGAATGTCATTATAAAGGGTATTAAAAATATTGTGAATATGTATGAATGTGAAAAGTGATTATAAAAAGGGTTTGTGGGGGTATTTTTACCATTTTAATTACTTTCTTCATGGTTAACTTATCTTAGGATTATTATCCCACCAATAGGGAGGGATAACTTATCCCAGTATTAATTAATAATCTTGGAATAAGTTATCCCAAGTTGTACAACCAAAAAAGAGATTATGAGGCACTAAAAATTTATTTTGGGATAATTTATTCTTATCCCTCACACCAAACGACTCCTTAATGACTTTGGTTAAACCAAGAAGGAGAAAAGAGATTTTAATATAAGAACGATTAGGAAATTTATTGGTGCTAGATTCCTAATATTTAGCAATCATATTATGTATTTAATATGGTATAATATTATTCTAATATGATAAATAATTTATTCAATTAAAAAAAAATACTTATGCAACTTTTTCTGGGAGAAAAGATTTTGAATTTTTATAAATTGAGAATGTTTTTTCTACTATAGAAGCATATGGATGTTGCGGATAAGGATAGAAGATTAAATTCTTTTTTTTATTTATGAATGTGAATATATTTTTATTGTAATATCATAACTTCAATTTATGTGCAATTTAGTTGTAATGTTATTGCATGCCCGCAATGTATTTATTTTATGAAATTTATGATTTATTTTATATAGATGCATTAGATAGAAGGACATGGAGGTCATAGATGGATAGAATGTTCAAATCTTTTTGATTTATGACTCATATTTTTTATAGTATCGTAACTTTTATGTGCATATTAGTTCTAATATTGCATGCTTGTACTATATTTATTTTCAAAAATTTGTGATTCTTTCTTTATATAATTGCATTAAATCGGAGGGTTTGAAGGTCACGAATTAGAGTAGAAGGTTATTTTTTTTTTTTTATGAATTATGTTTTAGTACCCTAAATTAGTAAGCTAAAATAAGTCAAAAGATAAAAGTTAGTTACTCCCGATCTATGATTTTTCAGTTTATAGCATTTTTAGTTTGACCAAGATGTTTATTTTTCTATCATTAATAAGTTTTGTTAATTCTCAAATATCTTCTCAAAAATATATAAAATTTCTGACTCTGTAATAGGCCTAAGACACGGATACCCCCTATCTCCATTCATGATATAAATCACTACTAAAAAAAACGAAATATGACGGACAACGTCCTTTTTTTAGTTAAAATCAATGGAAAAGCGACGCGTCACTTGCATTCTAATAAGATCGATAATTTTTTCAAATGATGGACAACATCACTTTTTTTTTTACGAAGGATAGCATCGTTTTTAGAAGAAAAAATATAATTTTTTCTGCAAAAGTGATGCTCTTCGTCGCCTTTTGTTCTTCATACGACGGACAATGCTATTTTTTAATTTTTTTTTTAAAAAGCGACGGACATTTTTTTTCTTTTCTTTATTATGAAGAACAAAAATCTACGCACATCGTCATTTTTTTTAAAATAATGTTTTTAGAAAAGCAACAAACAGAGTTGCATTTCTGAAAATTTATTTTAAAAACTTTTAGAAAAGTGACGAATAAAAGCAACTGTGTCCATCGTTTTTCTGTATATAATCTGCGTTTTCTACATTCTTTCTGCCAAATAAAAATTCATTCCATATATACAGAATCATGCAACACATATTACTGCTAAAATAATCATACAAAACATAATACACTACATTATCAAAACATTTAAGCATCAACGATGCATAAACAACCAATTCAACATTCAAAACACTTGAACAATTAATCCAGCAACATCCAAAACCCTTAAACAATCCTAAAAAAAAAATTAAATTTAAAATTTAAGTTCAAGAATGTCTAAAAAGTGCTTAGAAGCATCAAATCCAACAACATTAAGGAGTAGCTCTAACTAACTTCTTGTCATTCTCTGTTTCTTCTTCGCTACTTGAATCAGGCGATGGAGCACAATGACAATGACAAGGACCCATGCTAATCATTTGTTTCTTAAATTCCTTGATGGTCTTTCACATGGTATCATTTTGAGCAACGGACTGTGATAAGGCACGTGTAAGCTGTGCTATCTGCCGCGACATAACAGTGAGCTGAATACCGTCAATTACCTCAGCCTGGCATGAGAAACCAATATCTATCAATCTTGACTGGATGTGCCACAATTCATTCCTAGAACCTATCCCATACACTCTCCCCTTTTGTCTTTCTCCTGCCACTTTTTTGATCTAAATTTGAGTAGATTCCTCCATTATTTTAGAGATGATTCATAACTATATCTAGTTGAGAAGACTTCATACACCTACATGAACTACAAGGATACCTAACCACCCCATTTTTTAAAACAAATCTAGTGACATAACATGATCTATAAAACCCCTAACACCATCATAATATTGGGGTCTTAATCCCCCACCAGTTTCATAATTCATATCACACATCTACAAATAATGATCTATCAATAAAAATATAGATATTGAACTATAAATTAGTTAACACTAGTTACCAATTCTAAGTCAATAGTTCATATTTTCAACAATCATTAATTCATAACTTTAATTCACTAAACATTTCACATTTCTTAAATTACTAGTTAATATTTTCAAGTCAATAGTTCACAATTTCAATTCACTAAACACCGTTACTTCACTATTTAAGTCACTAAACACTTTCACTTTTTATGTCACTAGTTCACAATTTCAATTTTAAACATTTAATATTTTGTAAGTCACTAGTTAACATTTTCATATCACCACTTAAGATTTTTCATAATCACTAGTCGATAACTTCAATTTACTAAACACTTCACATTTTCAAGTAGTTACTTAATATTCACAGTTCACTAAATATTTCACATTTTTTAAGTGACTGGGTCACAATTTTAATGCACTAGTTAATATTTCTAAGTTACTAATTCATAACTTTAACTCACTAAATACTTCATATTTTTTAAGTCACTAGTTAACATTTTCAAGTCAATAGTTCACAATTTTAATTCATTAAACATTTCATAATTTTAAGTCATTACATCACTGATTTCAAGTCAATAATTCACTAAACACTAAGCATTTTTTAAGTCACTAGTTCACAATTTTAATTTACTAAACACTTAACATTTTGTAAGTCACTAATTAACATTTTCATACCACTACTTAAAATTTTTCACAATAACTAGTCGATAACTTCAATTCACTAAGCACTTCATATTTTCAAGTCACTACTTAACATTCACAATTCACTAAACGTTTCACATTTTTTAAGTTACTAGTTCAGAATTTTAATTCAGTGGTTTATATTTCTAAGTCACTAATCCTTTGTAACGACCTGAAAATTTGATGAAATATGTGAAATTTATGAGTTTGTGTGATTTGACTATTTTACCCCTCCCCGTAGTTGTATTATGGTATTTCTGGGGTGTGGGAGTGATTGGCATGATTTTGATGCATTTTAGTATCATTTATGCAATATTGAGGTTTTTTATAGCTTTAAGAGTCTTATTTTGGACTTATGTGGATATCTTTTGATCCGTACGACGGATGGCCGAACGGACTATGACAGCAACTCCGGAATATCGATTTTAGGCTAGGTAAACCTTGGGTTCGGGTCTTGATGCACCCGAGCTCATTTTGACCGATTGGTTGGAAAGTTGAAAAATTGGAAAGTTGGGTGTGGGATCCACATTTGATCGAAATGACCTCGTATGTAAAATCCGACTTCTCCAATAGATCCAGAATGTTGATTTTAGTGTGTCAGCATATTTGGTATGATTTTATGGCTTTTAGATCTCATTTCGACCCTCGGTTTGAAAAAATTGTGATTTCAGATTTTGGGGATCAAATTTGTGAAAACGAATTTTTCTGGAAAATCTGATAGCACCATTGTGTCCGAAACATCGAATTTAGTGTGGTTACACATTTATTTTGCATAAATCGGACTCCGAACGAATACCGGGCACCCTGTCGAAGTCCATTTCGACTTAGAAAAAAAGACAGCACCAGTTATTGCAAAAAAATCTGCAATATATAGCAGATTTTTCACCCTTTTTGGCTCATTTTTCATCTTGCCTCTTGAGAGCTAAACTCTAAATATTTTGGGAGCTTAAAAGTGAAGTTTGTGGGAGCTTGGGAAGCTAGATTAACACCTATTTCTTGATTATATTACGAATTTAAGGTAAGAATTCACCCTTTTCTTAGGAATTTCTTCATTAATTTCTCAAAACCCCAAAAATCTTAGGGCATGATTTTAAACCCAAATTTCACTCATTTTCACTTGAATAATACTTTTATCTTATAATTACTAGTTTTTCATCAATTTAACCTTCAAAACAACTCTGATTCTGGATTTTAACATGGATTTCAAATATTTTACCTGGTAAGCTCAAAAATAATTTTTCTTCGATTTGAACCTCATTTTTGACTTGATTTAACTTGGATTTTCAACTGAAGATTCCTAAAAATATGGGGAACATGTTTTTGAAGTAAAGTTCTGATTTTGCCCTTTTTTTTTCAAAAATCTATTTTGAGGGTCCGTTTTGACCCCAAACCAAAAGTAGTCAATATGAGTGTCATTGATTTTATTTTGATGCATAGATTTTATAATTGATGTTTCTAGTGAAGTTCGAGATTGTTCATAAAAGGTAAGATTGCGGGTTCAAGTGTAGCGGAACGGTTTTAACTTTCGAGGTAGGTTATGGCTTAACTCTTCAGACTGGGTTGGGTAGTAAATGATGGTGAAAAATGCATGTTAAGGGTGAAAAATAATCATGAAAAATGGCTATCTACGTGTCGTGACCGTGTGGGGGCCTATATGTGATGTAATTGTCGAAATTGAAATATTATGTGATATGTTTGACCGTGTGGGGTCCTATGTGCTATTGATAGCCTTGAATACATGTGAAAAATTGTATTGTATTGTTTAATGTGGTACCATTGGTGTATTGTGATTATATTCATACTTTATTGGCATATAAGACATGTAGAAATTCATGGATGAAATGAAAATAACGAGTGGATATTGGCTCATGTGATTGTGGAAATGTATTATTGTGGTTGGTTGTGGAAATACTTATTGTGATGGGTTGTGAGCATTACATCTTCATATGATGCTTATTCATGAAACATTGGTACCATCGTGGCAACATCTGAGAAACACTAGCAACACTTTTTTAAAAAATATTGTAACACCTTATAAAAATCTTTTCGAGGGATATGCCGGAAAGGAGATGTGAGATATGTGGATTGTATATGGATTGAAAAACCCTCCATGGGTCCTAAGTCGGGAAGCTTTAGTTCCGTAGGTGTATACGGGGATTGTGCGACGATCCCGGAGGTTGTGCTACAACCTCGTGCTTCATTATCATCATCATCATCATTATCATATACATTGCACTTACTTTATTGTGTTTGTATTGTGTTGTATTGCCCTATTGACTTGTCATCTATGTGTGTGTCTTACTTTCCTTTACTTGTATTTGATGATCTTGTATCTTCATGTTCTTTCTTGTTCTATTATATGTGACATAATGTATACTTGTGTTTCGTATCTTGGTGTGTTTTTGTAATATATGTGAGATATACTGAAACTGTTAGTGCAAACGGTGTGGGCTACTGTTGTGGGACATTTTCTGATTGCAGGTGACGTGCCCTTAGTGTATATTTTGTATGCTTTATTTACCACTTTCCTTGGTCGGCCTATGATACCTAATAAGTATAAGTGGACCGTACTTATGCCTACTGCGCCATTTCGGTGCAGTTCCTAGCTCGAGTGTGCCTCAGCTTACTTGATTTGGGCGATTGTTGGAGCTTCTAAGGTAGCGGTTTGACATTCATGCGTCCGAAGTTCACCTCTGTCTTTCTATACTAGTTATATCTTTATTAGTATTCAGAGACAGTTATTATTCCTTTGTGGTTATTTTTCTGATGTATTTGACTCTTGAATTGTATTAGTAGTTCTTACACTATTGACACCTACTTTTGGGCATGATTGGTATTTTGGATAAGTTCTTTCCTCATTGTTATGATTATTTATATGGTTTGGCTTTATTCTAGAAGCCTTACCTTGGGGTATTTCTGTCTTTTTCTCTATTCGTATCAGTTTGGGTGATAGACTTACTTGTCAAGGTATGCCGCGACAAGTGCCGTCATGACCCTCGTTTTTGGATCGTGACATCCATAACTTAAATTCACTAAATACTTCATACTTTTTAAGTCACTAGTTAACATTTTCAAATCAATAGTTCACAATTTTAATTCATTAAACACTTTATAATTTTAAGTCACTACATTACTAATTTCAAATCAATACAAAGTCACTAAACACTTAACAATTTTTAAGTCACTAGTTCGCAATTTCAATTCATTAAAATACTTAATATTTTTTAAGTCACTAGTTACATTTTCAAGTTACTACTTAAAATTTTTCACAATCACTAGTAAGTCACTTCTTAACATTCTCAATTCACTTTACATTTCACATTTTTTAAGTCACTAGTTCACAACTTCAATTCATTAGTTAAAACTCAATTGTTCACAATTTTAGTTAACTAAACGCTTCACAATTTCGAGTCACTACTTCACGAATTTTAAGTCAATACAAAGTCAGTTCTTTACTATTTTATGTCACTAAACACTTGACATTTATTTAATTCACTAGTTAATATTTTCAAGTCACTAATCCACAATTTTAATTAACTAAATACTTCATATTTATTAAGACACCAGTCCATAATTTTAAGACAATAGTTAATGTTTTCAAGTCAATGATTCACAATTTCAATTCACTAATCACTTCACAATTTTAAGTCACTACTTCACTAATATCAAGTCAATACAAAGTCACTTCTTCTCTATTTCAAGTCACCAAACACTAAACATTTTTTAATTCACTAGTTAATATTTTCAATTCAGTAATCCACAAGTTTAATTCACTAAACACTTCATGTTTATTAAGATGCGAGTCCACAATTTTACATCATTAGTTAACATCTACTTTACTAATTTCAAGTCAATACAAAGTCACTTCTTCTCTATTTCAAGTCATCAAATACTTGACATTTTTTAATTTACTAGTTAATATTTTCAAGTCAGTAGTCCACAACTTTAATTCACTAAACACTTCATATTTATTAAGACACTAGTCCACAATTTTGCATCACTAGTTAATATTTTCAAGTCAATAATTCACAATTTCAATTCACTATACACTTCACAATTTTAAGTCACCATTTCACTAATCTCAAGTCAATACAAAGTTATTTCTTCACTAAACACTTCACAATTTTTATTCACTAGTTAATATTTTCAAGTCACTAGTCTACAACTTTAATTTACTAAACACTTCATATTTATTAAGACACTAATCCACAATTTTAAGTCACTACTTAACATTTCCAAGTCAATGGTTCACATAATTTTAATTCACTAAACGCTTCACAATTTAAAGTCACTACTTCACTAATTTCAAGTCAATACAAAGTCACTTCTTCATTATTTCAAGTCACTAAACACTTTTAACATTTTTTTTAAGTCGCTAGTTAATATTTTCAAGTCAATACAAAGTCGTAATTTCTTCACTAATTAAGTTCTAGTAAAATTCAAACAATCAAATAAGTAGAGGCGTTGCATATCCCTCTCACGCCAAATAATCGCAATAATAATTTTAATATTTCAATTATTCACTAATTCACAAGTCAAACAAGTATTCGAATTATTCATTTTTAGTACAAATCAAACAATTCAATTAAATAAGTAGAGAAGTCTTATGTCCCGTCCCTATCACATCATATAAATCAAACAAGACCATACCCAAGTGAGATTCAAACAATTTCAATACTACAATGTACATTTATAATTCATGATGAAATATAACAAGCTAAAGGAAAGTCTACTTACCTTTTTTTAGCCGGAGTTGTAGAGAAGGAAGAGAAAAAGTCGGAGTTTCAATTCATTATCGGAGATCTCAACCCTAAAGAGAAATAGAAAGAGTTATTCTAACAATCGAGTGACAATTTCAATCCCCAATTAACGAAAATTCAATTTGAAGAGTAAAATAACGAAAATTCAAACTATCTTTTTCAAATATTATTGAAAAGCGAACATCAAAAAAACCCTAGCTAGATTTTGTACACGCCCATATTCAAAGATCTCAACTTTTTCAGAAAAAATGAAAGAAACAACATTTAAAGAGTTCAAAAAATTTTTACTAGAAAAAACAAGAACTGAAAAGGGGTAAAAATGGCAAGATTGTGAAAAAGAATACAAGAATGATTAAGAGGGAAAATAAAAATTCACGGATCAAAGAAGATGGAAAACAAGCGATACCCAATTGAAAACATCGTCAAAAAACATCATATTCAACTAAGGCAAAACTGATTACAACAAAATGACTTCATATTTTAAGCAACAGAGATGCTTCCATTAATATTACAGAAAAATGACAACTCATTTTTATTCATACAAATTAAAACCAAAAATTAAATCCACACACACAACACAAAGAGAGGAGAGACATGGATTAACAGCAGCAGTGGCAACACCGATAGTGTTGTTTCGGGTATACAATCTGTATGTTAGGTCAAACACTTCAACACAGGTTCAAAATTAATTCAAGAAAACTTATGAATTTTTCCACACCTTCAACACAAGTTTAACATGAACTATCAAAGAAATGAGTTATTTTAAAGAAACAAGATGAAGTAGAAAAGTTGAACCAAGTTCTCCAAATTCATGGAGTGTCCTTAAGAAATTAATTTCCCTCAAGTATCCGAGGTTGCGAAATTTTTTCTCCTAGGATAAAATGATTCACAATCAGAATATAGCGGTACCTCGAACCTTTGGATTTTCTCAAATTCACTCAACAGAGATGATCACACAGAGTTTTAGAAACAAGAGGAATGTTTTTTTCAGTGCAGAAATTTCGTACAAAACCCGTGGAAAAATTGCAAGTTCTTATAGCCATAAAGTGCCCCTTCGAAAAGGAAGCAATGGTTCATGAGAAAGGTGTATCACTTCGAAATAGTTATGTCTGTCCATTCAAAACAGTATGTCTTTTCTGAATAGTCACAACTAACTAAACAGTCATCCCTTTTCTCGAAACAGTGTTATAGACAATAAAATTTTGTGGAATCTACAAAAAGTGTTCAGTTTTTATTAGAGTTTCTGGGGGCTACTTTACCCTAAATCTAGCTCGGTGGCTACTCTACCTAAACCTTAAATTACATCTACATAAAGGGGGAAAATATCCCTTTAAAGAGACATCTAAAAAAAATTCCAATAAATTTATGGAATATTCATAAAGGGATCAAAACCCTCTCTTCTTGATAATCAAATACATTAATAAGATATACAAACCCACCATTCACGGAGATCAAATCTAAATGTTCCTACATTCGAGAAATATGCTACTAACGGTCCTTAAATTACAGAAAAATTCAAATACAAATCTTCCTACATTTGAGAAATACGCTACTGACGAACCCTCGAATTAAGGAGAAAATTAAGAGAGAAGAATCAAGGGAGGAACAGATTTGTACCCATATCGTTTATCAATAAAAAATATTGTTTCTTCATATTTTTATTTGTGGTTGAAGTTTATTTTTCATGAATTAAATTATGTTGTAAACAAACTGGCATGCCTAGTGGGACCAAATCTACCCTTCATCTCTTCTCTCATAAACCAAATATGCAAATCTATAGCCACAAGACCGTAAAGATGGAATATCTATGGTTGGTACTTCAAGACTCCTCTTTGATTTTCGTCAAGTCTACACTCCGACAAGTCTTGAAGTAGGGGGCATTTGTAGACATTAAAATTTTGTGGACTCTACAAAAAGAGTTCAGTTTTTATTAGAGTTCTTGGGGGTTACTTTACCCTAAATCTAGCTTGGCGGCTACTCTACCTAAACCCTAAATTGCATCTATATAAAGAGAAAAAATATCCCTTTAAAGAGGCATCTAAAAAAAATTCCAATAAATTAATGAGATATTCATAAAGGGATCAAGACCGTCTCTTTTTGATAGACAAATACATCAAGAAGATACACAAACCCTCCTTTCATGGAGAGCAAATCCAAAATATTCCTATGTTTGAGAAATATGACACTAACGACCCTCGAATTACGGAGAAATTTAAATCCAAATCTTCCTGCATTTGAGAAATACGCTATTGTCGGCCCTCGAATTAAGGAAAAAATCAAGATAGAAGAATCAAGGGTGGAACAAATTTGTACCCACATCGTTTATCAATAAAATTGTTGTTTCTTCAAATTTTAATTTGTGGTTGAAGTTTATTTTTCATAAATTAAATTGTGTTGTAAACAAATTGGCACTCCCAGTGGGACCGAACCTGCCCTTCATCTCTTCTCTCATAAATCAAATATACAAATCTATTGCCACACGACTGTAAAGATGGAATCTCTATGGTTGGTACTTCAAGACTCGTCTTTGAGTTTCATCAAGTCTACACTCCGACAAGCCTTGAAGTAGGGGGCATTTGTAGACATTGAAATTTTGTGGACTCTACAAAAAGAGTTTAGTTTTTGTTATAGTTCTTAGGGGCTACTTTATCCTAAATCTAGCTTGGTGGCTACTCTACCTAAACCCTAAATTACGTCTATATAAAGGGGGCAAATATCCCTTTAAAAGAGGCATCTCAAAAAAATCCCAATAAATTCATGGAATATTCATAAAGGGATCAAAACCCTCTCTTCTTGATAATCAAATACATTAAGAAGCTACACAAACCCTCCTTTCATGGATCAAATCCAAATATTCCTACGTTTGAGAAATATGCCACCAACGATCCTCAAATTATGAAGAAATTCAAATCCAAATCTTCCTATATTCGAGAAATACACTATTGACGATCCTCAAATTAAGGGAAAAAATCAAGAGAGAAGAATCAAGGGAGGAACAGATTTTTACCCACATCGTTTATCAATAAAAATTATTGTTTCTTCATACTTTTATTTGTGGTTGAAGTTTATTTTTCATGAATTAAATTATGTTGTAAACAAGTGTATCTTTTACTCGAAGGTTCGTGTCCCTTTCGAGTATCCTTTCAGAGTTTCTCTATGCATGCATGGACGTTTATGGAGACGGAAAAAAATATTACATTTTTTTCCTTAAGATTTTCGGAATTGTTTTTTCCATGTTTCCATTAAACTGTCTAAAAAACTAGTCTCATGCCGAAGCCGAAGCCAAAGCCTAGCGAGCGAAGACGATGACGCGAGACACCTTTTGGTTCTTGCCTCACTATCCACTTGAAGAAGTGTTATTCAATTAAAACACACTAAAGTTTCTTTCTCCCATCAATGTGGGAGAAATATACTTTCCTTAATGAGTACACTTTTCCTCCAAGACTTGCCTCTATTTTTCATTCACACTAATTGAACCCAACAGAGAGTAATGACAATGACGGTGACGGAGAGCAACAGGGAGCGGAGAGAGAAGAGACGCAACGGGAGAGGTAGGGGAGGAGAGGAGAAAGAAAAAGAGAGAGAGAGGCACGGTTGAGAAAGAGAAGAGAAAGGAAAGAAATTTGAAGTGTTAGCGTTAATAAGTTGTTGGCTAAAAATTTGACTAAAAAAGTAACAGACAAAATTGAGATTCTGTTTGTCGTTTTTTTTGTAAAAATTATATATATAATTTAATTTTTTAAAATATAAAATTAATTATTTATTAATAAATTAAAAATGTGAAAACCGATGAATAATTTCGTTTTCATAAATTATTTTTTGATTTATTTTTAGTAAAATCGATATTGTCGTGGCTTTTAGTAAAAATTAAAATAAATTAAAAATACAACAAACAGTGTCACCTTTTTTAAGAAAATAATAGCAATGTTGTTCATTGATTTGAGTAAAAATAAAAATTAAATAAAAAAAGTGTAAGAATTAAATTAAAAAAGTGACAGATAGCATCATTTTTCTAAAATTAATTGTTATTTTTTTAAGAAAGTAGCGACGCTATCCGTCGCATTTATAAAAAAGAAATTATAAATTATTTATTAATTGTTTGGCACAATAAACCGCACAAAAATGCGATGGACATTGAGACATTTTCCGTCGATTTTAACAAAAAATAAATTTATAAAGCATCTATATTGTTGATTTTTCTATCGCTTTTCTGGAGCGACGTTGTCCGTCTCTTTTTTGTCCGTCTTCTTCTTTTTTCCTCTTTTTAGTAGAGAATTAAACTCTCTATTTATAGATGGTTGTTTAATTGATGGACAAAATTATTTTAAATCTAAATATACGATGACTATTTTAAATTTTAGTTCGAAAACACCCTCTATAACAATAATGTATAGGCACATAAATTAAGCTCTGATGGATGAGGTTGGGGGTATAGCTTGAACATTGATCTTAATGGAGATGAAAGTAGATATAAAGCTAATTTACATTCGATATGAATAAGTTTTTATCTGAAATAAATACTCCCAACACATGTTTACTTGTTTGATCTAGTGTTGATGGCAAAACAAAAATGTGAAATTTGCTGCACAATAGGTACATTGCACTTGATATATCTATCGACGGTTTGTACTTACTCCCTCCATTTATTTTTACTTGTCCACTATTTACTTAGCACATACTTTAAAAAATAATAAATAATAGGGGTAATTTTACTATATCACCCTTTGAATATAATAATTTTAATGCTTTGGGAGATGTACGTATAGGTAATGACTATAGTTAATGACTAAGGATAACACGGTAAAATTCATTGATTTTTCAAATTACACAAGTATTGTTGGACATCTATTTTTAGTACAGTGGATAAATAAAGATGGAGGGGGAATAGTTTGGAGTGTTTCATGAGCAACAACTACTCTGTGTTGTTTGGTGTTCTTGATTCTATTTTAGTATGTTTTTCTTCCCTGGAGCAGATCCTTCTTGCAGAAGACCAGGTAACTCCATTATTTGGGCAAATTATTCACAATAAGAAGAGTAACAAGAAGGTGAATATTGGTGTCTTTAACATCTAAATGTCTGCCAGACATATTCTTTTGCACTTTCCCAGTACATATGATACGATTCTTCAGTGCGAAAACATGGCATTTTTTAGCAAAAACATGACACTTCTTTTTACATAACGAATTCTGCAAGGTTTATGAAAGGCATAATAGATAAACAATCACTCAAATTTGGCCTTAACTAGTAAGTTAGCATGCCAACTTTGAGAGTGCTCATCTAGACACCTCAATTTGATCTCAACAGGCAACTAAAGGCCCCAGCTCATTGTCATGACCCAATTTCTCAAGTCATGATGACACATACTATAAACCACTAGTAGGTAAGCCAACCTATGATCCGGAACAACTAGTAATAGACAAATAAGAAAGGTGAAAGCAAACGAAATAACAAGAAAAAAGAAAGCAGGAAAAAAGTAAATATATTTTCAAAACCTAGTGAAGTCAGTATAAGATCTTCTAATACATCAGAGTAAAAAGGAAAATACAGAAGAAATGTACATGTATAACCATCTCCGAAATATAAAATAGAGATAAGTCTAATCAATGCGAGAGAGAGAAGGAATACTATGAACGTCAGGAGCTCACCCCAAATCTTTGATCCATAGCTTCTCCACAAGATGGATATGTCAACGGTGAGAACTCGTACTATGATCTGTAGGTTGCAGAAGTGTACTATGAGTACCAAATACGTGGTACTCAGTAGGCATTAGTCAAGTGTGCTTCAAAGATAATGCAAGCATAAATAGCATGTAAAGCAGGAATATAAACCACAAACAACTATCCAAGAAATCTAGACAGGATAATGCTAATGGATCAATAAGGACAACTATCCTATTCTATCAGTATTAAGGAACTAAAGTGTGATACCATATGTTCCTAGTCATTGTAAAATCAAAGAGTGATAGAATGAGGTACAATAATAATACAAGGTCAAAAGATATATATAAAATATGAATGGATAAGGAAAAAGACAGATACACGGTAATATCATATATATATATATATATGAGACTAAACTCAAAG
This sequence comes from Capsicum annuum, assembly GCF_002878395.1. Lineage (NCBI taxonomy): Eukaryota > Viridiplantae > Streptophyta > Magnoliopsida > Solanales > Solanaceae > Capsicum > Capsicum annuum. The sequence goes on along the minus strand of NC_061120.1, from coordinate 173,240,077 downwards.
GTAATAACCTGAGGAAGCCAACCTGACATATCGAGGAATCTTAACCAAGTAGGAAAGATAATACTAACATAATAAGACTCTAATCAAAGTGTGACTACTCATGAGGTAGCCTATCAATAATATAACTTACCAATAATAGATAAATATAAGGAATCAGAAATGTACCTTCAATCTCATGTACCAGTTCATAACCATCCCGCCACGAACTAACCATAAACCAATAATAAAGTAATCGGTTGGTGCGGACAAACAATGCCTACCCCCCTCCCCCCGCCTTAAGACCAAAAGGTTCAAGAAAACACTGTGCAAACAACAATCATAACTTATTCCTATATAACCACTCATAAATCTAATAGATATAAGCACCAAACAATCATACTGGTGATAGGCAATGCATATGAAAATGAATGCACATAAACTAATAGTATCCCATATCCGATCCAAGTTCCAAATTTAACTAGTGTATACACTTTCTCCAACTCAATAGCTCACAAAAACATTACCTATAGTGACCATCCTTTGCCGACACTGTGGCTCATAGATGAAGAAGATCATAGGGAACTCGGGATATTCATATACACTGTCTAATCCCAAATTAGGACTTTCAATAACCATCATAACCAATCTAGTCTGTACAGTACTATATACATATACACACACACATACATACACATAATAAGTAGACTCGAACTGTGTCTAAAAGAGTGTAAACCTATAAATTCATTATCTGAGATCAACGTCAGGACTAAATCTGCATAATAGCATAGAAAGGGTCAGAATATCTCTCGATTGAAATAAACAGTAGTATTAAAAGAGTGGTATAATAGTAATGGAACGAAATCAATCTCGATCCAATTTTAAAAATATCACATTTAGTTTCAAAGCTCATAATTCATTCAATAAGGTGGTATCCGTTGTAGAAGAAATCCAAGTTTGAAGTGAAAAGTTGGTAAATCCTTTTTTTAGAAAAGAGTAATAAAATCAATGATTTGGTTGGAATCGTACCACTAAGTAAGCATGAATGTTCCTAAAAGTACACATGCCATCACCAATATTCGAATAATACAATCAGAAGTGCCTAAGCATCTATAAACTAGAATCATGTCCTTTAAAAGGATAGAATATTCACCTGAAGTCCAACTAGTAACGTAACCATGTCCTCGGGCCCATAATATACAGTTCAACATAATATTAGCACCATAACCCGAATACCAAGGTAAATAAGGGCATAAAGCTACTCCAAGGGTCTAATTGAGAAATATCGCCCCCAAATACTAAGTAATATGATAAGTCTTATGCTAAAGGGTTTCTTATGCCAATCTAAGGTTAATCAAGCCCATCATTAGATATAATAGGATTTTACAACCTTAAAAGGTTTTCTAGGCTAAGGTTCAGGTTAAATTTCTATAGTAAATCCCCTAATTAGGCTAACTCATGGTATACTAGTCATCAACCTATCCTATAATCTCTACCTAGCATGCAATTTGTAATATACAAAATCTCATAGAGAAAAGTAGACTGAAGTCTACCTCGATGCCAATTCACAATCTTAAATCTCCCACAATCACTCGTCTTTGCTCTAAAATGTTTAAATAATGTTGCACTATCAAAATCTACAAGTTAACAGAAGTGAAACAATACCCATATTGTTATATAAAACTTCAGACCCAAAATTGGGTCAGTAATGGGCCATGGGGCCCGCTAATGAAATCTCAAAATAAAATTTGTCGTGAGGTCCGTCGAAGGACAAGAAATATGAGCTCAAAATTTGAGCACAAATGGACTCTTAATCGGGGCCTAAATTAGCCCCGAAAGAAAATTGAAAAAGAGAAAAAAAATAAGAATTACACGAAAGAATTAGGCCAAAAAATTGTGAAGAAATTAGTGTGAAATGGTCACTTCATCATCCCCTACACATCCCTAGCTCCAATCAATGATTTACCATAAGTTTCTTGAGCTCATAGTCTAAAATGGCAGAAGTGAGCGAGAAAATGATAAAGAAATTGGGAAGGGGGGATTATATACTATTAGGCAATTGGTCTTCGCAATCGTGGAGGCCAAGGATCACAATCGTGATACCTGGTAAGGTTACCCTCTGCAAACGCGGCCAAATGGTTTGGAAAAGTGAAGATAAAGAAGCTAAAGGACCGCGAAAGTGACACAAGGTGGTCGCGAATGCGAAGAGGAGAGGCGAATCAAGTTAGTGAACCTTCATCGGAAACACCAAATAGAAGGTCGCGTACGCGATGTTTGATGTATTGAACCATCACAATCGCAGCCTACCCTTCATGGACGCAAACGGTAAATGGATCCTGCACCAGAAGCTAAAAAACCAACAAAAACTTAAGTCCTTACGGACTCCGATCAGATGTTTGTGATTTGTTCGGAGCTCCATGTGTGAAAATGAACTATGCTATCATACAAATATGATATTCTAGACTCAATAGAACTATCAGAACTTTCATTCGAGATCATTTTGATTAAATGTGAGTCCCACACCTATAGTTTCGTTTATCATTAAATTCACCCAGTATCCCAAAATGAGTTTGAAAGCCTTGGAACCTGAACCAAGGGTTCCCCTAGCCTAAAATCAATATTTTGGAGTTGATGACTCTGTCAGAATTCTCATTTGAGATCATTTACCATGAGTTTTGATCCAAGACCAATTCTTTAACAATGAAATCTCCAAAATAGGAAAATGTGCTTAAAACCCAAACGAACTATCCGATAATCGAACCTACAATTCTATGAAGTTATAAATGACCTATAGCCATTGTGGAAAGACTCAAAATATCAAAAACTCATGGGAATTGAGAAAATGACCTGAAGGGTCATTACACTCATCCTCACTCTGTCTTTGGACACTCAGTATTTACATGTCACATAAATTTTTGAGGTGTTTAGATAATCATTTTATAAGTTGGAATGTTCAACTGACACAGTGGAGACGAATTGAGTTGTCTAGATGTGCATTCTCAATGTTGGAGTATTTACTTGTCAACTGAGCTAAAACCAAGTTTGAGTGTCTGTTTATGTATTATGCCTTCTGTTTATGTATTATGCCTTCAGGGGATTCTTTTTACGTTTCTTTTCCTTTTCTGGCATTTCTAGACTAATTAATGTTAGATTGAGATAATCTTCTCAATTCACCGAAATGAGAACTAGGAAACCCTAATTATAAGAGAGACAAAAGAGAGAAAAGACAGAAAATAGAAAATCGAAAAATCAGAAAAGCTTCTATTGATTTCTAAAATGAGAAAATATCTATTTAATTTACAAGTTACAATGCAATGGTCCTTATATCATATCATACTTATTCTAAAAGTGGAAAGCCTTTAAGTTAAAAGTTGAAAGGCCAATTTTGCCATCAAACTTTACCCTTCAATCTAAAACTATTCCTGTAATATTACTTTTCCGTTCAGATTTACTTGACACTATTTTACTAATTTGATTTCTATTTTCACTTGTCATTTTTAAGATATCAAAAAAAGATAATTTTTTTTATGTTCTACTCTTAGCATTAATTACTTATTTTCCAAATCATTTTTCAATATCTATGACTAAACATTAATTAATATGGACAAAAAAATAAAGTCGCTATATCAGTTATTATTTTCTTGATAGACATGTCATGTTAAAAATTGACAATTAAACAGAACTAGAGAGTATTAGACAAAGATGTAACCATGCATTCGAATAAAGATAGTAAAAAGTTAAATTTGGAAAAAATTCTTTATTACTCCAAAGCTTTGCCGAATTTGAGAAGTTGCACGAATTTATTGATGCATTTAAAGAAGAAACTCTAAAATTTCTACTCCCTTCATATTAAGAAGAACAATTATTGACATAGTTATTTTATTATAGTATTCATATTTAATAATATGTTTTAAAAATTAATTTGAAAAAAATAATTAATGCTAAGAGTAAAACATAAAAAAATATTGTATCCTTTCTTAATTTGTTAAAAATAACAAGTAAAATTAAAATCAAATTAGAAAAATAGCTACAAATAAATTCGAATGGAAGAGTAATTAGGTAAAACAACAACCCCTATATATTAAAAGAACATTAAAGCACTTCAAAAACTGCTTAGGCATCAATTTGCAGTGTAACTTTAGAATTAAATTGTATCCCATCACATTCTAATCTACATTCCTTCGCATTCTGTGTTGCCACATTTATAAAGAGTACAATTCTCTTTCTAAATTAAGAGAACCATTCACCAAAAACTTTACTTTAACGTTCCGAGATTATCCATAGATATCGCACGACGCTTAGGACTATATGTAGCTTCAAAGCTAACTCATGATATGCACTTAACACTGAATAAGAAACAGTTCTAATACGCATAAGCGGAAACTTTAACTTATAAGCTGAATTTCACTTGCATATCCGGTCTCATTTAACACAGAGTAAACTAAACATCAACTAAAAATTTGAATGTCCAAAGAAGACAACTAACAAGTCCTGACAAGCCTCTAAGTAAACTGAAGAGCTACTGGGACAGACCCTAACTGACCCAAAATAAAAGATAAAGTCTGAACTTAATATTATTAGCTGAACATCCAAAACTAATCATAATATTAGCCCTCGAAACATAAGGATTCACCAACTAATAGGATGTAGAAGGTGGTGATCGTGGCTAATCGTACTAGTGAGGACGAACACCAGAACCTACATTATGAAATAATATAGCCATACAGACATATATATGGTAATTACTTCTGAAAAATATTGAATATGCGGGGGTGAATGCAATAGGTAAAATCAATATAAATCATAAGCTTAAAACATGCTTGTTAACAAATACATAGTCAAATACTTTGAGGAGTCTTTACACTTAATTTAAAAATTTAAAACTTTTCTTGTAGGAGATTCTTATAACTGACATAAATCATGTGAGTTAGCATGGAGTCCAACATCTTACCTGCACTGAGGATATATATTCTATACCTTGCCATCAGTAAAGAACCTTTTTTGGCATGAATTAACTCTTGGGAGGGAAGACACTCTCAACTAATGAGGATTTCCTCCAAAGGAATACACTCTCAACTAGAGAGGACCCTTTTAACCTACGGTGGCATGTAGTTTGAAAATCTGAGTGTGCTAAATCCGAATTCCATCGGTGCTAAAACACTACTCCCAAAAATCATATAGTGCTCATACTTATGAAATTCACCTTAAAATAACATGTGAATTTATAATACTGAAAACCAATTATGCTTCTTTTGCTAAATCATACTCATAAGAAATTTGTGAATTTTATATCATATCTGAGATCATAAGATCAAAATTAAAACCTTAATCATGCTGTAATACTCTGTAACTTCAACTAGTAAGCTTGAACTTCTTGTAAACAGAGTAAATTATACTAAATCATATAGACATTTTTCAACTGTAGGAATTTGATGTCAAAATACCAAAATTCAATTCATAAGATCAATTAAGTGGTTAATAACATAAGTAACATGAAATCTTGTGCTAAATGAAGTTTAACTCGTGGGGAAACATCATAGTTTCAAAGTTAACTCGTGGGGAAATATCATAGTTTCAAAGCATAAAAAGTGGGTATGATAAATCCTAGTTATCAAATCCTTAAATTCAAGTAAAAATTAAATTTTTGGGCACAAGGATGAAAGATAATCCTTTTTCAAAACTCTACATAACTGAACTTAGTGAATTATCTAAAGGAAACTTGAATTTGAGCCTTGAGAGTATGAACATTAGAGAAGAATCCTTATTTAGATGCTCTTGAGAGTATGAGAGAAGAGACATAATGTAATTTGATTTATGAGGTGGTAATATTCATTTAGTACTAGTTGTAGGATCAATTAGGACGTAAATGACTAAATTACCCTAAAAAAATAAAATAAAATTTTGGCATCTCCACGACCCCTGTGTATGTGTCACACCCTTATCGCGCCATGCCAAGGGTGTGACATGCCTTTAACGCGGCAATCAACAGGCATCGCACGCCTTTATCGCGCCAGACCATTGATTTTCACGTTTAAGGTGATACAGAATCAAACTACGAAAAATAAAGACGCTACAAAAAAGTAAACATAATTGATAAGATAGCTAATTAGAAGTAAAAATAATTGATAAGATAGATAATTAGAAACAAGAAAAGAAGTAACTAAGAACAAAAGTGTATGTCAAACTTTAATACCCTCAATTATAATCTAATCGAACACCTAATTCCTTTGGTGACCAAGAGGAAGATGAACGCCCTCTAAACCAACTTTTCTATACCAAAGTTCAACAAAAGTTGTTAACTACTCTCACTCAATGGAGAAGCATTCATCAATTCATCAATCATCAAGCAAAAACTAAGAGAATGAGCTAGCCTCAAAAGTATGTTACAGTTTAAGATTTTTATTACAATTTTAGGGCCCAAAAGTGACCCAATTACAAGAAATGATCCAATAGGGGATGTTTTAATCTGCTCTAGAAATGCTAGAATGAATCAAAAGCGGATCCAAAACGCCTTTGGTGTAAGTCCTTTCCAAGGGACTTTCTTGCCCCGTTTTTCCTCCCCTTGTCTCATACGATGATCCTTCGACCAATATGAGTGTGACCATCAACAAATGACACCCTCTTGATGGTAAAGAGGCTTATTCAAGTACCTCCCTCTTCATGAACAATCTTTGAACCCTTTGAAGCTCCTAGGCTTGACTTCTAGTGAATGGCTTGAAGCTAATCCAAATTATATCATCCTCTCCATATAGATAAGAATTTGACCTCAAATTTAAGAGGTGATCACCCCCTATTATGTAAAAGAGTGAAAGATCACACACATTAAAGCTATTGTGCACTTGATTTTCTGGAGGAAGGTCAATCTTATAAGCATTACCGCCTTTCAAGCACTCGAAATGGACCATCACCTCATGGCATCAATTTGGATTTTATTTGGGTTGAACAACTATCATTCCAAAGGTGCACCCATACCCAATCACCTGGTTCAAGTACAAGCTGGTTTCTTTCCTTGTTTACTCTTTTGGTCACCTCTTAATTCTTCTTCTCAAGGTGAATTCTCACCTTCTCATATAACTTTTTCATGGTTTCTGCCCTTTTGTTCCTTCTAAGATTATCATAATATCACTAAGAAAAGGAGTGAGATCTAAAGGGGTAAGGGGTTAAAACCATAAACATATTCAAAGGGAGTCGTACCAATAGTTGACTGGATAACATAATTATAAATAAATTTGACTAGAGGTAGGTGGTCCTCCCAAGCGGATGTTTTTCCTTTAACTAAGGTGTGTATAGAACCTAAGGTTCTATTTACAACCTCCGTTTTTCCATATATTTGTGGGTGGCATAATGTTGAGAAAAGCAATTTGGTGCCAACCCTACCCCACAATGACCTCTAAAAGTGACTAAGGAATTTAGAGTCTCTATCACTAACAATGGTTCAAGGAATTCCTTGTATTTTGACAACATGCTCAATAAACAAAGAAGACACATTAGAAGCATCATAAACTTTATGACATGAAATGAAATGGGCCATTTTTTAGAACCTATCAACCATAACAAAAATGCAATCTTTACTCCTTGTTCTGGGCAATCCCAAAACAAAATCCATAGAGATGTCAAGCCATGGGCATTGGGGAGTAGGTAGTGGGGAGTATAACCCTTGAAAGAGAAGCTGAGATTTCACACTCCTACAATCTATGCATTGGCCACAAATTTTAGCAACATCTTGACGCATCTTGGGCCAATAGAATTGTTTTTCTAGGATTATAAGGGTCTTGTCAATTCCAAAGTGACCCATCATACCCCCATCATATGCCTCTCTTACAAGCAATTTTATCTATGAGCTAAAGGGAACATACAACATTCTTTATTTGAATAAGAAACTATCAAACTTAGAGTAGGGCATAGAAGCACTATCCCCCTCTTACCTTTTCCTACTCCATGTCTCACAATTTTTGTAGATTTAAGAAAATTTAGGGTCCTCAGGGTACCTTGTCTCTAGACTCTAAAATGTCATCAATTTTGAAGACAATGGAAATAAGCACATACTTCTTTGATAATGCATTGACTACCATATTTTTATTTTTTTGTATTAAATTACATAAGGGAAAATCTCTAGGAAAGAAATCCACTTGGCATGTCTTTATTAAGTTTATCTTGCGCCCGAAGATGTTTCAAGGATTCATGATTAGTGTGAATTGCAAACTTCTTGGGCCACAAATAATGTTGCCTATTACCCAAGGCTCTAATTAGGCGTGTAAATCTAGATCATAGGTGAAATAATTTAGAGTTGTGCCTTTGAGATTTTCATTAAAATAGGCAATACATTTATGATCTTACATAAATATGTCACGTATTCCTACCTTACTTGCATCATATGCAATCTCAAACATCTTATCAAAACTGGGTAATTAAAACAAAGGGGCGTAGCTAAGCATAGCCTTCAAAGCTTCAAATACATTGGCTTTCTCATCACCCCATTTAAAAGGTTTCTCCTTATGGATCACCTCGGTCAAGGGAGTGGAGATGGTAATAAATCCTTTGACAAATCACCTATAAAAACTAGCCAATCCATAGAAGCTTCTTACTTTACCAATGGGTTTCGTAGTTGGCCAATTCTTGATGGCGTATATCTTAGATTCATCCACCTCGACTCCTCTTGAGCTCATAATAAATCCCAAGAACATAACTTCATTCATACCAAAAGAATATTTTTTAAGATTAGCATACGACTTGTCTTTTCTAAGCACTTCAAACATATTTTGCAAATGTATGACATGTTCTTCAAGGGATTTGCTATAAACTAGAACATAATTAAAGTATACCATAACAAACTTACCTATGAACGGTTTCATCACATGGTTCCTTAACCTCATAAAGTACTAGGAGCATTGGTGATGCCAAAAGTCATGACCAACCATTCATATAGACCAAACTTGGTCTTGAATGCGGTCTTTCACTCATCACCCGATTGCATCCGAATTTAGTGGTACCCACTTATAAGATACATCTTAGAAAACACACAAGAACCATTCAACTCATCAAGCATATCATCCAAATGGAAATCAATGCACATGCACCATGTTCCATCTTTCTTTGGCACTAGCAACACCAGAACTACACATGGACTCATGCTCTCTTTGATGTATCCCTTATTGAGGAGTTTCTCAACTTTTCTTTGGATCTCTTTTATGTCCTTTGGATTATTTTGGTTGGCTAGTTTGTTAGGTAATTGAGAACCCGACACAAAATAAATTTGATACTCAATTCCCCGAAGTGGGGGTACTCCTTGGGAAAGCTCTTTTGGGAACACATCTTCATAGTTCTTCAAACCAAGGGAAATAAAATGAGAGATAGGATAAGTAGAGTGGTTAGCATAAAGAAAATGGGCTAGCAGGAGCATAGGTGTGTTGTCATCATGCTCTTTGAAAAGATCTTTGTTCCTAGTCAACATCACCAAGGGACTCTTCTTTTTCAACTTTCTCAATCTTCTTCTCTTCTTCATCCCTCTTCTTGGTTTGGTCCTTTTTCTCACTTTGTTTTTTACCCTTCTCTTTTAATTCTCTTAACCTTTAGTGACCCTCATTCACTTGAGATGGTAAAAGTGGGTGGAGAGTGAATTTTTGACCATTCAACTCAAAAGAATACCAATTGGTCCTCCCATAATGCTTGGTTGAACGATCATATCGCCATGGCCTCCTAAACAAGAGATGACAAGCTTGCATGGGTATCATATCACAATGTACCTTATTATGATAATTCCTAACTTTGAACCGAATCACTTTTTGCCTAGTCACCTTCAAATTACCATAATAATTTAGCCATTGAAGTTTGTATGGTGTGGCATATTTAGTTGTGGGCAACTTCAAGAATCCAACAAAAGTTTTGCTATCCATATTAACACAACTTCTGTTATCAATAATTAAAGAGCACACATTTTTCTTTATAAGACATTTAGTATGAAATAAATTCTCCCTTTGATTAAGATCATATATTGCCTTACTAATCATTGCACACCTCACAACAAAGTTTGAAACCTCATACTCTCCATCTTGAGGCCAAGAATCTTCATTATCCTTGTCTACTTGAATATCTTCTTTAAACCCCTCTCCATCTTAGGATTTTTCATCACTGTCATCTTCAAATCCCACCTCTTCTCTAAGGTAATATAATTTCCCTTCCCTATGGATCAGATTTCTCCAGTTGGGACATTCACTTAATTTATGTCCCCACCCTTGACATTTAAAACATTGAAAACTCTTAGGATTGAGAGTAGGATATTTGTTACCTTCATTCTTTGGTGGGTATTGAGTGATCTTCTCTACGGGCTTCTTATTATTGGACATGTAATCCTTGTTCTTTTTCTATCCTAATGGAGATTGGGCTACCTCTTTATTCTTACTCACAGTGTTGGTAGATGATTACCTTTTTGGTTTGTAAGCTGCTCTTTCTTTGATATCCCTCTCAATCTCCATGGCTACTTGGAAGATTTCATCTATGGTCTCAAACTTGTGGATAGTCATGCATGAGGAGATAACATTGTTCAACCCAACCTTAAATCATATGATGTCATTGTTTAAGTTCTCTTAATGGTAGAGCTTCAAGATCAATTGTTGGAATTCATCATAATAGGCCACAACACTCTTGCTACTGATCTGATGTGAATTTATGCACCTTAGTATTATTATCCTGGCTTGTTTAGCCTTGTTTAAAGGACTTATTGTGTGATTAATGAGTCAATGATGATATAAATAAGAATATAAGTGTTTAAATAGTTTATAACAATGTTTAATGTGTATTTCAAACAAGTTTGGATTCAAATTGATAATTTAGAGTTCATATGAGAAAACTAGTGTTACTAGCTAGAGCTAGGTGTCATTCTAGTTGATATCGATGAATTCTAATGTGTTTAATGAGTTAATAATAGTATTATTTTGTAATTATGTGTGGAAAAACTTGTTTATTGAGTTTAAAGTGAAATTGAATCAATCTAAGAGTCAAGACTAAGTGAACGATCAAAAGGGGCAAAACTAGTATTGTTAACTTAAGTTTCTAGTTCGTAGTCTTGGATGTTGTGTTGTTTTAAGCTCTAATTTGTTGTGTTTAATGATATAGGATTCTTTTTTAGTTGGTTATTATGATATATTAAGGATATAAAAGCTTAAAATCAAGTGTAAAAAACACAATAAGGCTTCGAATGGATCAACGAAAGCTTAAGACCCAACTTGACGTAAATTGGACACCTTGGATGGCAAGGGGGAGTAGCGGACCAAAGCAAAGGCCAATAGGCACATGATATGTGAAAGAGATTCCTAATGGTATCAAAACTAGCATATTTTTACACTCGGCCTCGTGCAAAAATATTCTAGTTTTGTCTTCCTATAAATAGGACTCTTTTACTTGATGTTAGACACCTTGGACGGCTTTGAAACTTGGAGGGTCTTGGAAAACGTCTCAATTAGAGGTTTTATTCTTTTACTTTAGTTTTAATGGATTCTTTTTGTTGAATGTTTTATTTTAGTGATAAAGTTGAGTTTGGGTTTAATTTGTGGGCTTGTTAATTTAATGCTGTTTTGTTGCACTGTCATAGGTATGATATTTTAGTGATAAAGTTGCTCCTAGGGGTAGTGCTACAACTTTTGTAATGCATTCTACCAGGTCTTGATCTTACTGCCACTTTCTTTCATAGTCTATTTGTAGATTAGTTCCATTCGATGAAAATAAAGCAGTGACAGAGGTAGCATATGATTGTTCTAGAATAGGATTGTTCGGGGATTTCCCATCAATTTGCTTCGAAATAATGGCATTAGCTCTAGCAGAAACTTGACATTGCCCAGTACTTCCTTTCGACGATAACAAAATCCTCGAATAAACTCTGTGTAACCCAGAACCAGAAGACACTTCCAGTAAATGGGTCATTTCTGAAGCATTAGATTCATCATTATTGTCACCAGAGTTTGTGGAAGAAGAAGGACGATTACATTTAACGTAGAGTTTCCAGAAGTAGAAAAGAGCACAAGGTATAACTGAACCTAAGAAAAGACCACCTCGGCCTTGCACTACACCTTGTAAGGGTACTATTACCCTCATCGCCGTCGTTGTGCCTCCTCCACCTCTATTGCTGCCAGTTATTCTTGTTGGTGAATGATCACATGAGTTTGTCATGACTGTGACATGGTGGTAATGACGTCACCCTTGTTGGAGTATGACAGAGAGTACAAAGGAAGGGTGAGTGATGTAGAAGAGATTTGGATAAAATGGTGGCAAAGAGATACTACTTGTATTTTTATTTTATCTTTTTGTCCGCCAAATTTATATATTTTTTGTATTTTTTGTGAATGGTTTTTATTGGGTTTTCAATTTTTTGGAAAATTATATGAAGGGAAATTTTCAAAAAGATTTTAATTTTTACGGTTTATATGGTTTGTTTTGTGGAAGGGGTGGGTGACTATAGACATATATGTAGTTGTCAAGATTTGTCATTTGTCCAAGGGCTTAGCTCACTTGGCAAAGGTTGACCGGTTGAGGTGTGGCTTAGTTCATAGTTTTGAGTCCTGCGTTAGGCAAACTAAATTTAATAATTAAGAGTTGACTTTAGATGAATTTCTTGATGTTATTGTTAGATTCTTTTTTCTGTTGTGTCATTATTGATTGATGTCTTATTTGTTTTAGTTAAGATTAAGAGTCTAGATATTAAGATATACGTTCAGATATAGTTATTTAAGAGATGTGTGTGTTGAGCCACTTCCTTGCATAGTCTGTCTAGGGATTAGTTGCATTCAAAGAAGATGGAGCAGTGACAGAGTAGCATAGGATTGTTTCTCTGCCATTCTATCATAGGGTGTAGTCATCCTCTCTGATGGGTTAAGATTTTCCTCTTTGTGGGGCACCCAGCGGCTCCATCATGTGGAGAGTTAAAGGGACGTGCTCTATTAGCTGTTAAATAGTGTCATTGTTTAGAGAAAATATTTAAGAGAAACTTTAAACTTATATCTAGTTCTTGTCCAAACTAAGTTCTTCTAGTCTTGTGACTTGCCTGAGATCCACTTTTTTAGGCAGTGTGTTTATTTGCACAATACTTATTCTTCATAAAATCAACCCAAAAAGAGTAAGCAGTTCTCAATCTCCACCACCTTTTAATAGCTAATGTGTTAGAGATATCAACCAAAACTTCTAGTACCTAAACCACCTTCACTTTTAGGGCAACACAAATTGGTCTATGAGCTCCAGTGGTACTTTTAGGGCAACACAAGTTGATCTTAGATCTTCATTTCCACTACTTTTAGCTTTTGAACGTGTGAGTTTTTGACTGGACAACACTCTACCCCTTGAAACATAGTGTATTCCTAATCTTTCTAATTTCCAGTAAAGACAATCGACGTCCAATGGTATACGAAAAGTTAATTGAGTTAGGTTTTCTAAATTGAAATAGATCATACAATGTGAGGAGAGGTACTATCTTTATTTGAATATTAAGGTTAAATCTTTATATGTCACCGTGGTAGGATTTTATTCTACTTTTTCCTGGTATAAGAGTGCTTGGAATATCTGGTACATAAATAGTGAACATGAAAACTTGATTAAGTCTTTTTACTGGTAGATGACCTACAATTTGGTTGTTATTTGAGAAATATAATTCTCTTTTTTCCTTTCTTTAGCTTAGAACTTCCCTTGTAAGTGGGATGTAGTTAAATACATTAAAAATCCCAGTATAGTTCTCTATCTGTCACTATCTATCTGTCACAGTACAAGTGTCGTCTTATTTTTATGTTTATCTTTATTTTATCCAGTAAATATACCAAACTATTGATTTTAAGTTTCCTTTTATTCTGAGGACAGTTATTAAGATAATTGCTAAAGTCTTGTTGTGTTTGAAATAAATGGGTCCTATATCATATTCTTTATCTTTCTTGTGGCATGTCCTATTTTTTTGGATAGTATTTGAGCGGTTTCAACTTCAACTTTGCAGGTGCATGACCTCTTGAAAACCTATACCGAAATAGAAGTGCCTCTAGAGCAGCGACTATTCAAAATTCCTGCAACTTGGCAAGTGAGTTCCATAAGACAATTATAATTGTTTCTGTCCTCTGTTGAACAACTCATGTTGAATCTAACTCTGTGTCTGAAAATTACTGAGTTCTGATTCTTCTGAAGGGTTATCCTTCTCATTTGTCAGTGTTTTATCTTTCTTCTAGGGAATTGAGGCATCAAGGATATTGGAAGCTGAGGGTATACAGACACATTTGACTTTTGTTTACAGGTATAAACTTTCACAAACAGATTGACAAGAGCTCATGCTCATGATCTATTTATGCATCTAATTTTTCAGCACCTACTTCCCCTGTACCTCTTCCTTTCATACCATGTTTATCAAATTAGACCAAACATTATTCTTTATGGACAATGACATTAAGACCAGCTAGCTATTTTTTGCTTTTTTCTAGGTCGTATTTCTCGGTCCTCAAGCACTTCACCTTTATCTTTGTCCATCTTCTTTTTGTTGAGTATTTTGTTTATCTTATGCAGCTCATTGGTAAGCTTCTGGTCTTTGTTTTGTTTCCCCGTCTTCCCTCCATCCTACATCTTCACTCCCAACTGTAATGTAGCTTTGGGCATTTCTTCCTTCTACTCATTGTATGTCGCCCATTCCTTTTCTGTCTCAAAGTTCCATCGACGAAGCCGACCTTTTTCCTGTTGAAAAATATTCTTTTATCAAATATTATCTATCACAATAGTGGTTCTGACCTGTAACTTCACATCAAGAAAACTTGCAATTGATTTCTCTGATAAGTATCATTGTTTAAGTATATAATTAAAATAAATGCAAATAACTTTTTTTATCATATTATGGTCTCATATGCTTATACAACTTCTTTTGCTGTACAAATTGTGCTGAACTTATTTCTACTAATTGATGCTGCAATCTGTGGCTATCATTTTTCAGCTGTAGAATGTCTTAAAGTCAAAAAAGAGATCTCACGTGGCATCTTGAATGAATTAAAAATACGGAGGCTCTGGTAAACTATTGTAAAATTTAGTCTGTAGCTCAAATTTACTCCATAACTTGATTCTTGAAAATGAAAGCATAAACAATGCTAGGTGTCTCCAACATGATCCATAAATCTACGTCCAACTAAAATGTTGTAATTTTATGCCATTAAAGTATCTTAGCTTAGTAGAGACATATGCTCCGTTAACTCCTTAACTTTGATAGAAAGATGCCTTATTCAATAATTCATACCAGAAGGGAGGTAGCATATATAGTGTAATTCTTTAAGATCTTATTCGACTTATGACCTCTTGTGCATTCACCGGACTTGATTTCACAACTTACACTGGATTTTTTACCATCAATAATATATTGTAGGATTCAGCTTGATGCTAAATTAGTAACTGAAAAATGATGTTCCTTTTGGAATTTTGTAAGGTTTTATCTAAATAGGTATTGTAATTTTCAAGATTGGATTTTTTCTTACGTTTACTTCACTTTACATTTGAATATTTTTTTTTAATTTTGGGATTTAAATATTAACTTCATATTTTAGCTTAGCATGAATCATAATTTTTATGATTTCGGTGTGTTATGTAGGATTTTAATGTAGCACCGTGGTCCTTCAAGATCATGAGCACCATGTGATGTTACATTTCTAGAAAATCGGGTCGTTACAAATTGGTATTAGAGCCTAAGGTTCAATAGTTTCCTAGGAGTCTGAAAACCCACATCTAATAGAGTCTTGTGCATGGGTGTGTTGCGCGCCACATTTATGTACAAGAAGCTGTAAGATGTTTTTAGGAGCAGTTTTCCTTCTTTCAGTATTCATGTCGTGCGAATGAGCATGAGCTCAAGTTGATCCTCAGTCTAATACACCTCTTTCTTCTATTTACAGAGTATGCCTCCTCGCGGAGATAGTGCCCATAGGGTTGATGACAAGCCACCTCAGCCAGTAGATCTTGAGAATGAGAGTGTGTCATATGCTGAGTTTTGGGCAGGTTTTCATGCGCTAGCCCAAGCTGTGACGACTAATGTTCAGGAAAACCATCAGGCTGTGACTCCACCTTAGCAAGATGGGGGTTCAGCCGCAGCTAGAATTAGAGATTTCATGAGGATGAGCCCACCAGAATTCTTTAGGTCAATAGCAGGTGAGGACCTACAACTTTATCTAGAGGAAGTAAAGAAGATCACCCAAATTATGCATATTTTTGACGAGGAGAGTGTAGAGTTAGCATCCTATAGGCTGAAGGATATTGCTCATGATTGGGTAGTGATGTGGAAAAAGGGTAGAGGGGAGGATGCAGCTCCCGTGACTTGGCAAGAGTTTCAGGATGCCTTTCTCGATAAGTTTTTCCTGCTAGAGATGAGAGAGGCAAAGGTAGAGGAGTTCATGAACCTAAGGCAAGGCTCTATGATAGTGAAAGAGTATTGTCTTAAGTTCAACTAGTTAGCTAAGTATGCTCCTGACTTGATAGCTGACCCTAGAATGAGTATGCGTAAGTTTGTGACTGGTGTATCTGGGTTAGTGTTGAAGGAGTGCAGGGCTGCTATGCTCAATAGAGATATAGAACTTTCTAGACTGATGATGCATGCATAGAAGATTGAGGCAGATAAGATGAAAGAAAGAGAGAGAGTGAGTAAGAGAGCCAGAGCAGACAGTCATGGTTTCTCTCAGGTAGGGTCCCAGGGTGGTAGTCGTTCTCAGCATAACCAAAGATTTTCAGTCCCAGCTCCATCCACATATAGTGTACCCACACCAAAGTTTGGGGATGTCAGTTATGATTGGGCGCCAGGTTCCAAAGCCCAGAGTAGTGCTAGTGGTGTTCGTACCTACCTGCTTTGTGGAAAGTGTGGCAAGAGCCACCTAGGTGTGTGTAAAACCGATAGTGATGTGTGCTTTGGGTGTGGTAATATAGGAAATAGAATACGAGAATGTAGATTGCTATCTCAGAGGGGTAGAGAGTTTCATTAGCAGAGTGCCCCTTCCGATGCCAATAGTGGCCAGAGTCAGAACAGACTCTATGAGCTTCAGACTCATCATGATCAGGAAAGGTTCCCTGATATAGATTCGGGTATGTTATAAGTCCTTCATATTTATGATATGTATGGTTAAATTCTTTGCCCTTATTTTGAGTTTATATTTCAGCATGATTCATGCGTTAATTTCATATCTCAGGCGATCAATCATGACCCAGTTCATTGGTTCCCCGTGCACTACCCCAGTATTTCAGCTAAGTGTTTAGAGGGACATAGAGTCCCAAGGGGAAGACCCATAATATTACGATGCTTTCGTGACCTTTGACTCATTCAGTTGAATGTTTAGACTTTTCTTACAAATTTACATCAATTATTGTTGCATAGCCAGTCATGCTTTTAAGAGTCAGTTCAGTCAGACATCCATGCATTAGATATGCATGTTCAGTAGAAGGAGTTCAGTTTTTTAGTGTATTTAGTCATGCATTCATGAGATCAACTCAATTACACATCCATGCATCAGATATGCATATCCATTATGAGAATTCAGCTTATGAGTAGCTTCAGTCTAGTATTCAATGCATCATATATGTATGTCCACTATGAGAGCTCAGTATATCAGTAGTTCCAGTTGCATGATTATGTTTTAGATGCTCCCGTTCCTTAAGTAAGTTCAATCAATCAGTATTTTTAGCCTATCAAGAGACATTCGAGGACTAATGTTTCCAAGGGGAGATATTGTAAGACCCCGCAAAATTCTCTTGTAGTCTGAGCCTTGGATGTGTTCAACGAAGTATAAAGCTGTCCCTAAAAGGTTGACAAGTGTCTTCCCAAGTGAGAAATATTTTGAACCATGTATAATTTACCTAATATCGACTTTTTGTTAAGTAGAGAATTGAATAATCTTTCCTTCGATACCAATTTCATCAAAATCTGACATTGAATGAGGAAGTTATGTCTGTTTTACAAAAAGTAGTCCGAACCGCCTAGGTGCAACGGTCGGGTTTATAGACCATCGAGCTTGCGATGGACCATCGCCTAGCCCGTTGCAACCAAGGTAGTGACTACCTTTCTTGGCCCAAGTGCGACGGCCAGGACAACGGACCGTCAAGGTTGTGACAGACCATCGCTGAGACCGTCGCCACTGAAGAGATGTTTTAGTGATTGTGATGGTGAATGAATGTCCATGGTCTTGATTATTCAGGAATGGTTATGTTTTACTTTTATGTTATCGAATCCTGGGGGTGTTTATACCCGATAAATTAGCTGCAGTCTAGAGCCCGTGTCAGTTTCCTCGATAATCTCGATTAAGCAACAATTCTCAGAACTCAGTGAGTTATAGAACTCTGTACTCTCAGATAGATACAGAACTTAAGACATCTCAAATATCTCAGTAATCTCAGTATCGCTAGTATTCTAGTCTCAATTCAGTACTCAACTCAGACTTAGTCGTATTCAAGTGTTCAGTTTGGAACTAAGTATTATGCAGTCAGATAATGAGATTCAATAGTACTCCGTCAGATACAGAACCAAGTGAATTTAGCATAACTCAGTTAGGCCATTCGAGAAATATGATCAGTAATAGATTCAGTTTAGTTAAGAATCATCTTAGAGTCTTTCAATTGGGAGTAGGAGCTAGTATCGAGCGAATGCAGGGATGAAGGCTCCCCGTTAGGGAGGTAGAGTCATTAGGAGCAATCCCTAAACTCCAGAACTATGTAGCCAGTGCAAGAGCAGGAGTCACCTATTAGAATAAGGCTTAACTATTATACTGCCTTAGGCTTGACTTGAGGGTCACCCATTAGAGAGGCTTGACTAGCATAGAGGTATTTACCCGTGGAACGATATTGTCACCCTTCTAGTTGGGGTTATAGGTTAGACCCCACCAGTTTAGATTCGGGACATATCATTTAAGCGAGAACTTCCACAGTTACAGTTTCAGTATCAGTCTTCATAGTAGAAATGAAAAATCAGGACTGTCAGATACAGTTACCTATCTTAGTAACGAACTTAGATAGTTCCATTGATTCATGGACCACCCGCTAGATAGGCATGGTCTTACATAAAGTTATTCAGTATCAGTATTATCAGATCCAGAGATCACCAGTTAGATAGGCTTGATCTCAGTCGCAGATTTAGTTGAACAATCTCATCATCAGATCCACAGATCACTCATTAGATAGGCTTGATATTAGTCTTATATTTAGTTGAGTAATCTTATTATCAGATCCAAAGATCACCCGTTAGATAGGCTTGATCTCAGTCTCAGATTTAGTTGAGTAATCTCATTATCAGATCCAGAGATCACCTGTTAGATAGGCTTGATCTCATTCTTATATTTAGTTGAGTAATCTTATTATCAGATCCAGAGATCACCCGTTAGATAGGCTTGATGTTAGTCTCAGATTCAATTGAGTATTCTCATTATCAGATTTAGAGATCTTCTAGTAGATAGGCTTGATCTCGGATATAATCTTTTCATATCATTGATAGTTGATTCAGGGATCATCCGTTATAGAGGTTTGATCTCAGATTCGGTTAGTTGAGAGTAGTAAGCTCAGCTTTTTGTAATTGATATGAGTAGATTCAGTTAATCTTCTTTAGTATCATCAGTTTTTGAGATCACTCGCTAGATGGGACTGATCTCAATTTCAGTACTCAGTTATCAATATCAGGAGATTCAGTTGTTCACTATCTCAAAATTAGTAGTAAGTTCAGGTGTTAGTAAAGCAGTATCCGATTTTCAGTATTTTGAGTTGCGATGTTTTTAGTTATGGTTTGTGCATTCATGCATATTTCCTCATTCAGTATTCTCATGATTATTCAGTTAAGTAATTTTTCATGCATAAGCCCTTGCATTTAGCCTTACCTCATCTTTAGAATCAGTACATGCCCGTACTGACGTATTTATGCTATGGTATTTTATTTGATACCATAGGTTCAAAGGAACGAGATCCAGAGTACCCTTAGCAGCCCAGTCCCAGTCAGCAGCAGTAGACGTAGTAGTGAGTCGTCTTTAGTCGAGGATGATTCTTCTTTTATTATCGCATTAGATTTAGTTTATTTTTAGTAGACGGAGTTAGTTGGGGACATGTCTCATCAACTCTACAGTTCATACAGCTTAGAGTCTTTTCGAACAGATATATCAGTATTCAGTTTTTAGTTTTGAGTATTTTAGATGTTGTGAACCTTATGGCTAGTTTTCGCCAGTTTTCCATATTTATTACAGATATTATATAGTGCTTAGGTATAGATATCAGTAGAGGGTTAGCTTTTGGTCCTTCGGGATCATGAGCACCGTGAGACGTTCCACTTCAAAAAAATTGGATCGTTACAAGATTCTATTACAACGGTTAGTAACCATTGCAATAGATGACAATAGGCATCTCAATAAGTAAAAAAATAACAGTCACCATAGGTCAAGCTATGGCTACGATTTTGTACCACCGTTGCCATAGCTTGACCTATGGCGACGGTTCAGACAACCATCACAGAAACCATTGCCATAGACCTATCGTAATGCCCACCTATAGGATTCTTGCTGAACCATTTTGGTAGAGGTATGGCAATGGTTTTCTTGTCTATTTCAACAGTTTAGCAACCGTCACCATAGTGATAATTTCTAGTAATGGGTTAAGGCCAAGAACATGTTTACTTTAACTTTGAATTGAGTTTGTTTGGATTACTTATCATATTTGGTTGTTTTATTATCCTTGTCTTAACTATTTTAAGGATTAACTTACCTTAGAATACATATAATGTCGACCTTGTGATTTGGAAGGGGAAATAAGAAGATAGAATATAGGGATAGATAGAACAAGGTTCTGAATTTTTTATAAAATAAGAAATTTGAATTAGCGACTAGGATAGAGATATACCTAAAAGACTTGTTTAGTTAACATGTATGATGATAGATTCATGTATCTAATTGGATTATTACATCCATGCTCAACGATGTAGTTATAATGTGTAAGTTAGGTAGACGATTAGAGGTCGGGAGACCATGATCATGAGATAAATCCTACGAATCAACAACCAAGATACGTAATCTAATGAATGAAGTTCATTAGTGTAGTATGATTGTTCACAATTCCTTAACCCTGTGTTTTCATCCATTTCTTTTCCAAAGTCTTACTTTTCCGCATTATTTTAGTTTACTTTTAGTTTACAAACTTTCAAAACTCTTTTGGTTACATTGCACCACTTTAATCTCAATAGTTGAACTTGAATTAGATAGTTGTTGATAGAAGTCTCTGAGGGATCGATATTCGACTTTATTTAAGAATATTGTATTACTTTTGTGAGACCACGTACACTTGTATGTGCGCTTGGACGCAATAAGTTTTTGGTACCGTTGCTGAACACTTGTAAATATGTAACTATTTTTTTTAGTTTAGCTATATTGAGTTGTACATAGTTTAGTAGTTTTTTCCTTTTTAGTTTTTTTATTATACTTGTTGATATGTCAACTTGGGATAGATGGTTTTCGAGTGATGACGATTCTTGTTGTTCTTATAGGGGACTCTATCGAGAGGCTTTTTGTCCAGATTTTAATGGAAGCACGTGGAAGGGACCTTCACAATATGAGTGGATACTGTCTTTTCTGTGAAGTAGACCACAAGTTGATGTATGGTTTGTGGTAACAGTGGTCATTCTGCAGCTATTTGTGCTGTCAATCCCAATTCAAAAATATTTGTGGGCTATGCTTAAAGGCCATATTATGTGAACACCTACAATCAAATGTGGAAGACGCATCCACCAATTAAATCATGGAATAATCAGCATCAATAGTTTTAATAGTAGCTGGTTCAAGGAAATCAGACCATGAATCACACTAGCAATATAGAAGAGATGCTGAAACAAATTTTAGTGTCTTATGCATAGTTGGAAGCAGACATGAAGAACCAACAGGTGGCTACAAAGTAGTTGGAGAATTAGCTGGGGTAGATACAGCAGGCAGAAAATACTAGGACTTAAGATGGTTTTCCAAGTAACACTGAACCTTCTAACTAACTAGTGGAAATTAATTTGAGGAATGATAAATAACTAAATGAAGAACCTCCAAAGACAACTAAGGAGGTAGATGTAGAGTTGACTCTCTAACTTGATGTAGACAAAGTTGCTGATAGTTCAAGAAAGTCTGAGTAATTAAAATTATTTAACAGGTTAAGGAGATACCACCTCTACCATATCCACAGAGGTTGAGTAAAGAAAAGGAAGAAACTATATAATGTGTGGAATGAATGCTAGAATCGCAGCCATTCAATTGTCATATTTCTTTTGAGACTAAAATTGAGAAGGCGAATAAAAGTGAGGGTGTTGTGGATTGTGTAAATTTTAGAGTAGGATTGGTTGGGCCTCACTCAAATCCCTTTTCGACATTATGTTTAGGTGATGTCTTCTTTGTGGAATTATCTAAAATAGTGGGAGAGTGTGAAGATGAGGAACAAGAATCCTGTATTCTTAATTTTACACTAGATAAGCAACGCAAAAGCATACCTCACTTTCAGGTCGAGTGGTTTACTATGCATCATCCATTACTCGATTCCTTAATATTTGTACTACCACCCTGTGAGTGAAGCAAGAAGATGGATACAAAGTTGGGGTGAAATTTATATCCTCCAGGTAGAGGAAAAAATTGATATGGGTCGTGCCGTGACACTCAATCAGGCGCTTCTTGGGAGGCAACCCAAGTTAAGGTATGTTTTATTTTCAGTATTTTTTATTTTTACTTCACTAGTTTTTATTTTTGTTGAGTCACAGGTTAATGGGAAGTTTGAGTACCGAAAAACTTGAGCTAAGAAACATGGAAAAGACTGAGTGTAGGGTCCCCCAAACCCTCTTCATGTGTAAAAATACTAATATCTAGGCCTAGAGACTTCAAGTAATATTTATATCTCTACTTTAAAGTACACTTTGGGGACAAAGTAGATGTTTAAGCGTGGGGTGGGAAAATTCCCATTTTTAGGATAAATTTAAAATTTTTTGTGTTAGGAATAAATAAGATATTCTTGTTGGTGCTATATTTGACTGCATGATGTAAGTGTTTTAGTTGTAAAAAGCATGTTGATTGTGTGAATTGCTATTTTTGAGACTCCTAGGCTCATGTTTATAGCTCTTGTACTTGTTGGCTTAATGTTGAATTCATTTGATTGTTTAGTTGAGAGTCTATGATGATCCTGCTTAAGTTAAGCATGTTTCATGTGCATGTGTGGTGTTTGTATATTACTTGTTTCATGTGATGTGTAGAACTTGCCTGGTATGTGTTCAAATCGAAATAAAAAGTGTGGGTTTAGGAGATGATATAGAACTTTTCTTTTATAGCCATGTTTCTTACCTTTTTTTTACCTACCCTTGCATAATCCTAGTTAGCACCATTGAGCCTTTAGCTTTTTCTTTGTCATCCTCATATATAGCCTAATCTCCTTCTTTTATTGACCTTAATTTGATCCAAGCTCCAACACACTTTAGTGTAAACTTAATTAAGTTAAGGAGTTGAAAATTCAAGTAGGAGAAACGTGAAATTGAAGCCCCAAAGTGATAGTAATTGGTGTGTGAAAATTATTGTAATATGGTTGGGAGTTAGAGAAATTTGTCCTAAACAAATTCCAATTTTTAGCCCAGTTGTGTTACAATGACCTATTTTGGCCCTGGTCCTCCTTGGACATTGTGCACCTCAGCTAAGGCAATTGCTTAAGTTGAGGGTGGCTATCATAGGGGTGCGTAAAACACAATGGGTGTGAAGAAGAATAAAATTAAATGATGTGTACATAGCATACTCCCCCATAGTTCATCATTAGCATACTCCCCCATAGTATATGTGAATGAGCCTAATGAGATAGGGAAAAACAAAAGATGTGGGTGGACAAAAGTGGTGTAAGTTGGTTGTTAGATTGATCTTAATTCTATAATGTGATGTATTGAAGCGCTTAGGGAGGATAGTCACTATTACTGGCTACAATAGTTCCTACCAGTCCCTTAGCCTACATTACAACCCATAAAGACCTAATTGATCCTAAGCTTAACATTCTGATATTTGTGGTGTACTACACTAAGGGCAATCATATGGTTCATCATTTGTAACTTGGGAATTTTTTGTGAGAGTGAACGCAATTTGATTTTGTACCAATTGTGTTATAAATTGCATTATTGTGAGTGAGTATGGGTAACACTTTTGTTGTGAGAGAACATATTTGATGAATGTTGGGTGATTTATATGATGTCTTAGATTGAGCAATATGCATAAGTTTTCCACTTGGGGAGTCAATTCCGAAGGCTAGGATGTTTTGGAGTAGTGTTCTTGAACTTTCAATTGTGTACATAACATGCTTAGTAAAGAACCTTCATTCTGTGTAGCCATTATAGTTTTAGCTTAAGTGTCTTACTTGTAGTATAAGTGTGGAGTCACCTCAGCTTATGATGCCTAGAGTAAAGATTTGTTCGATGACAAACAAGAATTTAAGTATGGGGTGGTGATCTAAGGTGAATTTAAGCACCTTAGTGTTGCCATCTTGGCTTGTTTAGCCTTGTTTTGAGGACTTAATGCGTTCTTAATGAGTCAATGATAATATAAGTGTTTAAATACTTGATAACAATGTTTAAGGTGTATTTCAAACAATTTTGGATTCAAATTGATCATTTAGAGTTGATATGAGAAAACTAGTGTTACTAGCTTGAGCTAAGTGTTGTTCTAGTTGATCTCGATGGATTATAATGTGTTTAATGACTTTATAATGGTATAATTGTGTAATTATGTGTGTATAAATTTTTTTATAGTGTTTAAAGTGCAATTTTATCAAGCCAAGAGTCAAGACTAAGTGAAAGATCAAAAGGGACAAAACTAGTATTCTTAGCTTAAATTTCTAGTTTGTTGTCTTGGATGTTGTGTTGTTTTGAGCTCTAATTTATTATTTTAAATTATATAGGAAGATTGGTGAGTTTATTATTATAATATATAAATTATATAAACTATTCAAATCAAGTGGAAACAACACAAAAAGGCTTGGCATGGATAAACGAAAGCACAAGACACAACTTGATGTGAATTGGATACCTTGGATGTCAAGGGCACGTCGCGGACCAAAGCAAAGGCCAATAGGTGCGTACCATACACCATGATATTACTAAGGGACCCAAAACATTGTGTATCCATGATAAGGGTGTGATACAGAGATATACGGACAAAATTTAAATCTGCGACGCGGCCTAGTGCAAAAATGCGATAGTTTTGTCCTCATTTAAACAGGACACCTGTATTTGATGTTATACACCTTGGATGGGTTTGAAACTTGGAGGGGGGCTGTAAAATACATCAATTAGGGGTTTCATTCCTTTAATTTTTATTTTTAATGGATTTTATCTTGTATTCAATTATCTTGATCACGGTTATGTCCGTGAGTGGTTAAAAACCCTATTCCAGGGTTAAGGCCAAGAACATGTTTACTTTCACTTTGAATTGAGTTTGTTTGGATTTATTATCATATTTGGTTATCTGTTTACCCTTGTTTAACTATTTTAATGATTATCTAACCTTAGAATACATATATTATTGATCTTGTGATCTTGAGATAGGGAATAAGAAGATAGAACGTGGGGATAGATAAAACAAGGTTCTTATTCTTTTATAAAATAAGAAATTTGAATTAGAGACTAGGATGGGGATATACCTAGAAGACTTGTTTGGTTCACATATATGATGTTAGCTTCATGCAACTAATTGGATTATTACACCCACGCTTAATGATGTAATTGTAATGTCCAAGTTAGGTAGACGATTTGAGGTTCGGAGACCATGATCATGCGATAAATCCTACGAATAAACAACCAAGACAAGTAATCTAAAGAATGAAGTTAATTAGTGTAGTAGGATTGTTCAGAGTTCCTTAACCCTAGAATTCATCCATTTCTTGTCCAAAGTCTTTACTTTTCTGCATTATTTTAGTTTACTTTTAGTTTACAAACTTTCAAAACTCTTTTGGTTACATTGCACCACTTTAATCTCAATATTTGAACTTGAATTAGATATTTTTTTATACAAGTATCTAAGGGATCGATATTTGAATTTATTTAAGGCCATTGTATTACTTGGTAACATCACGTACACTTGCTCGTGTGCTTGGGCGCAATAGCGACGTTGCCTCAAGTTGTACAACTTGGCATGTAGCTCATGTCTATACCTCTTCGAAACATATCTTTGTCCCATGAATACCTTCAAGGAATACCATGGAGGGGGTTGTCCTTCATTCAAAACATTTCCAAATCTTTTGATATAATCCCACCATGTATTGGTATATCCTTAAAAATAGGCTATGGCTATGTCATAATAACTTTTTTATCTTCGGTGATATCATTAACTTGGAAGATCCTTTCAAAAGAGGATTCCCATGAGTGATAAGCTTCGGGATCACTGTCACCTTTGAAATTTGGGAGACTAACCTTGATTGAATTAATACCCACATCTCGATCCCTATTACCTTGTTGGTTCCATTGTTCATAACCTTGGTGTCGGTTTTCCATGTTCCCTCTTCCATTAGGTGATAGATCGAATCTTCCTCCTCGATCTTAGTAACCTCATTAATCTGTTAGTACACCTCTACCAATATATCATCTTCATCAAATTCTCCAAACTCCATTGGTTGTTCTTTTCTTTCTTCCTTTACTATTTGGAGGGGTTGGTTTTGGTTAATGGGTGCTTGGAGTGGGGGAATTTGGTTTAGTAGAGGTTGGGGTATTCGGGTTTGAGATTCATCCTATTGTGTTTGGTTGAATTGAGGTTGGAGTAGTTGAATGGGATTTTGATTTTGTAGATATAGAGTGACGTGAGGAATGGAATCATGTTCTTGTATTGGTGGAGTGATCATTTAGTGACGATTTTCTGAGGAAATATAAACCGAAGGATTTGGAGCATGCCCTCAAGTCAAAGTATAGTAGTGTTAAGGTATGGATAGAGATAGGTTGTGTTTACCTTCCACGATATATACTCTTCCACCAATGAGGGATACACTCTTTTCAAGAGAATCCACCTGTTTCAATGGCCGCTAAGATAGCATTTGTTGGGTGGTTATCCATGATTTGTGGAGTTTCACCTTTTGTAGCCATTGTATCAATGAAGAAAAACACTCAAAAATAACAAACACGTTAGCGTTAGAGAAATTAGCCTCAAAAACTCTTTATACCTTTGTTTACCTCACAATTGGATCACAAATGTTGAAATATTGTTTATACTTCCTATGATAATCAAGGTGTCAAGTGCTACTCTTGATCAGATTGGATTCTTTCTGAAAAGATTCAAAGAAAATTTATACGTACTTGATTCAAGAAGTTGCTGTGAGTTAAAAATGAGAAAATCTTAAAAGGAAAGGAACGTTTAAAAAAATAGGAGTCAAGAACTCATCAATCAACTTAGTGGATGAATTACTTAGTTGTTGAATAGTTTACGAATCAAAAGAAGAGATAGAAATTAAGAAATTGAAACTTACGAATCAAACCTGAGCAAATTGGAGTTTAGAAGTATTAAAATTCATTTGGAAACTTGGATTGGTCTTGGTAAAGGCTGATCTGCATTTGAGGTGTGTTAGACACCTTGGGCGCATGTCAAGAGCAGGTTAAACGGAAGAGCTGTTATCTTGGCCTACTGCAGCACCTGGAATACAGGTACAGAGTAGGCTAGTCACACGTACAGTGTAGGAGGGAGACTAGTTACTATTTTGTTCTACCTTTTAGCTGCTGAAGCAGCTCCAACACACCCTAATCGCAGGTCAACAATAGATCAGCTGAAACTGCTCACTAGTGGTCGAATTGTACATTGTTAGTCCCTTTTTGCCCTCTTCTCTAGGAATACTCTTCGGATTTTCAAAGGTTATTGTACTAACACAATTTTACACATTTTTATTCTCTTTTTTGATCAAACTCTCACTTTTGGATGAACTTTCAAGATCAAAATAACAATCTTT
Source organism: Capsicum annuum (assembly GCF_002878395.1). Taxonomy (NCBI): domain Eukaryota; kingdom Viridiplantae; phylum Streptophyta; class Magnoliopsida; order Solanales; family Solanaceae; genus Capsicum; species Capsicum annuum. The sequence goes on along the minus strand of NC_061120.1, from coordinate 173,212,186 downwards.
TCAAGAACAACAAGAACATCTACTTTTCAAACTTTTTCTCCTTAGTTTGGAATGGGTTGAAATTTCAAACCTAAGAACTTTTCAACATTCTAAACTCATTTAAAACATTATTTTTCTCAAATTATTCACCAAAAACTTGAAATCTTGCAACCAACATTGAAATTAGTAATCCACTTTAAAGTTCATCAAACCCAAGCTTCCAATGAAAGTATAAGGCTCAATTTTACTCTGATTTAGCTCAAATTTGATATATGAAATCTAATAGTGTTAGGGAACGCAAATCTAACACTAGAAACACAAGAAAACACATAAATCAAAAACTCAGAATTTGACCTAAGACCTAAAACGTGAGTAGCAATTTTTTTTGTGATTTTTGATTTTTTGAGATGACTAGACCCAAGATTGACTTTGTAGGAATAAAATCAAGCTCAACTCTAATACCAAATGATACATAATTAAACTATGAAAACTAACTATGATACAAAAAAGTAAAATTAATCGATAAGATAGGTAATTAGACATAAGAAAAAAAGTAACTAAGAACAAAAGAGTATGTCAAACTCTAATACCCTCAATTACAATCTAATCGAACACCTAATTTCTATGGGACCAAGAGGGATATGAACGCCCTCTAAACCAATGTTTCTAAACCAAAGTTTATCAAAAGTAGTCCACTACTCTCAATCAATGGAGAAGCATTCATCAATTCATCTATCATCAAGAAAAAACTAAGAGAATGAGCTAGCCTAAATGCATTTTATAGTTTAGGGTTTTTATTACAATATTAGGGCCCAAAAGTGACCCAATTGCAAGAAAAGTCCCACTAAGGGATGTTTTGATCCAGAAAATTACATGTCAAAGACCCAAATGTTAGAGCAGATAAAAAGCAGATCCAAAACGCCTTTGGCGTAAGTCCTTTCCAAGGGGCTTTCTAGCCCGTTTTTCCTTTCCTTGCCTCATCCGACCATCCTTGAACCAATATGAGTGTGATCATCAACAAATGACACCCTCTTGATAGTAAAGAGGCTTATTCAAGTACCTCATACTTCATGAACAATCCTTGGATCCTTTGAAGCTCCCGGACTTTACTTCTAGTGAAAGGCTTGGAGCTAATTCGGATTATATCACAAAGTGTGCCTTACCTCCGTGGCACACCCTAATCACGGACCCTTATTGTTTTGGAATCTTGAAATATCCCGAAACTCATACCAAAAAGTCCAAAAAATTTCCAATGGTCCCGTTAATATTCCTTGCTATTATTCAACTTAAAAATCACCTTAAAACGCATAAGAGCTATCAAACTAAAATTATCTAAATTTTGGGGTACAACATTCACCTTTTAAAGATGCAAAAAGCTAACATCAAATTGAAGAAGGTAAGCTATGTTTCCTACATCTGTAGAGCCTTTTCCATCTTTCTACTGATGTTTGGCTTCTTTTAACTTTTGAATTCTTATTGTGCTTGCGGTATATTATTTTTCCTTTCAGAATAATTAATTTATTTGCTTAGGTGATTATTGTTTCCTCTAAACTTCATATAGCACTGTTGTAGCATTTAGTTACTTTAAATCACTTTTTTTTTTAATTTTCATTTTCTTATCCAAGTTCATATAAGTTTTGAATAAATAGTTTCATATTTAACAGTATATTATAATATGTTGCATACATATACATATCTTTCTATTAAATTTTGCCTCTTTTCTTCCTTTTAGAAAGAGTGTGTATGTCTATATATATATATATATATATATATATATATATAACTATCGTATTGAGGTAACAAATAACAATGTTTATTAGCTTATTATAATTCTTTTATTGAGGTATCGTTATACCATTGACTTGCAAGTTGCATCTCTGAGCCATTAATAGCTTGTTATAATTCTTTTATTTCAAAACATAAGGTTTGATACCACCATATTAATAAATCATTTGAAAGATCTCTTTCTTAAAACTCATGTAAACACATGAAAGAAACTTTTTTTTTTAACATTTCAAATATACAAGGTAGTCATGTCAAAGTTCTCAATCACATGCAATTCTTTCTCTTTAAAACAAGGATATAGTTATATCAAGAAACTACCTCTCATATCTCTAAATCATTTTCAAATACTATGATATTAAGAAAACCACTTTCAAACCATAAAACATGCATTTCAAATCATTCCTGATAAGATCATAAACTTCAATTCATAACAAGAGAGGGACTTCATAATTATGCTCTCAATCAATCTTAAAAACTCAATTTTATACATAAACATATGAGTATAAATCAATTTAAGGGGAAAGGCCTAAAGGCCAATTCAATAATAGCATTGAAAAATTTAGAATGCATAATTTAAAACATAGATTCCAAAACCCCTTTATAAATTCATGGTTGATAAACCTTAAATCATATTCAAGTGTTTCCATAAGCCCATGTAGTTTTCGAATAAACCCTGTGTACCTTAAGTTATGAATTTTGGATAAACGTTTGCTTTTCGAATTCTATTTGTGTTTCTAATGGATGATTATTTAAGCTTTCGAATTGGGAATTCCAATTCTTGAATCAATTTCGAGAATTCGCAGTTAAATCTTGAGTTCCCTTGGATTTTTTTGTTGAAACCCAAAGGAGTGTTCTTGATGAATTTTGAGGAAAATATCAATAAAGTGGTGATTTGGGAGTATAATCCCATGTTAAGGATTAAAAGGGGTAGGGGAAAATGACTAAATTACCCCCTTGGACGCGGATTATAAAAATTAAAAAAACTAGCCATCAGCGCGATAGGATACGCAGCGCATCGATGCCATCGACGTGATACCAGATGCGTCACGCCCTAATTACGCCAAGCCTCATTACTTTTTACCTAGAAGTTCCTGCACAAAATTGACCAACGCGATGGGCAACACGGTGTGCCAAGATCGCGTTGATCCTCTTTTTTGGGACACCAAACAATGTTTAAACGCGACCCAAAAAATCCAAAACTTGTTCGAGATGTACTATCAACTTACCCATCGTGAATCAACTTAAAAATTAACTATCGGTGGTCGGGAAGGTCATAAAATAACTCCTCAAAGATTTGAAGCTCAAAATAAGACAAAGTTCATTTGAAACTTAGAAAAATTTTCAAGTTTTCAACTTTATAATCATGATACTAGGAGATAACACATGGAGGACTTTTTCAGGGTGTTACATTATCCCCCTTGCGATTATTCATCCCCGAAAGATGATGCAAAAGCACGACTTCAAGCATACTAAGGGCATAGAAAGAACAAGGCAAAGATTTTACCTTCCGTTTCATTATCCATCGGATAAAAAAGGTTTGGGTAGCTAGACCGTATATCATCTTTTGATTCCCAAGTTGTTTTTTCAACTTTCTGATTTTTCCACAACACCTTAACCGAAACTATTTCCTTGCTCCTCAACTTCCGGACCTAATTCTCTTGAATTGCAACGGGTTCTTCCTCATAAACCAAGGAGTCTTTCACATTGATCTCCTCTACAGGCAATACAAAAGAATGGTCTCCAATATACTTCGTCAACATGGATATGTGAAATACGGGATGGACTGAAGCCAGACTTACGGGTAACTCTAACTCATAAGCAACCTACCATATCTTTCTCAAAATTTGGTATGGCCCTATATATCGAGGACTCAACTTCCTCTTTTTCCCAAATCGCATAACTTCCTTCATAGGGGAGACTTTGAGAAACACCAAATCACCAACCTCAAATTCTAGATTCATTCTTCTAACATCGGCATAGGATTCTTGTTGACTCTGAGCTATTTTAAGTCGCTCTCTAATGATTTTCACCTTTTCCATTGCCCAATGAACAAGATCAGGCTCAAAAAACCATGTTTCACCAACTTCATACCAGCCTATCGGTGACCTACATCTTATCCCAAACAATACCTCAAAAGGAGCCATCTTAATACTGGCATGGTAGCTATTGTTATATGCAAACTCTATCAATGGCAAGTGATCAACCCAACTACCTTTGAAGTCAATTACACAGGCCATCAACATATCCTTAAGGGTCTGAATGGTGCACTCAGCTTGCCCATCCATCTGAGGGTGGAAAGCCGTACTCAGGTTTACTTGGGTACCTAAACTCCTCTGAAAGGATCTCCAAAAGTGCGAAGAGAATTGCATACCTTTGTCAGATATAATAGATACAGGTGCCCTATGTAAATGAACTATATCCTCAATGTATAGCTATGCATAATCATCCCCCGAATAATTAGTCCTGATGGAAAAAAAGTAAGCTGACTTGGTCAGCCGGTCCACAATTACCTAGATAGGATCATGCTGGTTTCGGGACCGCAGAAGTCCCGTAATAAAATCCATATTGATCATCTCCCATTTCTATAGAGGCAAGGCTATCTCTTGGGAAGTACCACCTAGCCCCAATGTTCTACTTTAACTTATTGGAAATTCAAACACTTGGAAACAAAGTCAAAGATATCACGTTTCATATTATTCAACCAATATATAGTTTTAAGATCATGGTACATTTTAGTAGAGCTTGAGTGAACAACATACCTTGAAGTGTGAGCTTCGTCAAGGATTCTCTCCCGTAGACTATGCACATTCGAAAAACAAATCTTACCTTGGTATCTCAAAATTCCGTCACCATAAATTTCTAAAGACAAAACGTTTTATTGACCCACATCTTTCTTAATTTGCATCAAGATGGGATCTTCGGCCTGCTTTTCTTTAACTTCAGCACAAAGGAAAGATTTAGCTACCTCATGAACAACTACTCCCCTATCCTCGGAGTCTAAAAGTTGTACTCCTAGATTTGAAAGTCAGTGAATATCCTTCACCATTTCTCTCTTCCTTTCCTCAACATGAGAAAGACTACCCATAGATAATCTGCTAAGGGCGTCGATTACCATATTTTCCTTGCCTGGATGATAGTACAGACTAATGTAATAATCCTTCAAAAGTTTCAACCAACGCCACTGCCTGACATTTAATTCGTTCTACGAGAAAACATACTGTAAACTCTTGTGGTCAGTAAATATATCAACATGTACACCATAAAGATAATGCCGCCAGATTTTAAGCGCAAACACCACAACTGCCAATTCCAAGTCATGAGTAGGGTTATTTCTCTCATGCACATTCAACTACCTAGATGCATTAGCCACCACCTTACCGTTCTGTATAAGAACACACCCAAGTCCCACTCGGGATGCATCAAAGTACACAACAAAACCCTCTGTACCTTTCGAAAGAGTCAGAACAGGTGCATTATTTAGCTTGTCTTTCAACCTCTCAAAGCTATTCTCACAGGATTCAGACCACATAAACTTCACCTTTTTCTAAGTCAACTTAGTAAGTGGAGCATCTATGGAGGAAAAACTCTCTACGAACCTTCTGTAGTACCCTGCCAAACTCAGGAAGCTCCAAATGTCAGTTGAAGTCGTGGGCCTGGGCCATTTTCTCACTGCCTTAACCTTTTGAGGATCAACTTTAATTTCCTCACTATACATAACATACCCCAAGAAAGAAATAGAATTTAGCCAGAATTCATACTTGGAAAACTTTGCATACAACGTATGATCTTTGAGAGTCTGAAGGATAATTCAAAGGTGATTGGCATAGTCCTCCTCACTCTTAGAATAAATAAAGATATCATCAATGAAAACTATGATAAACAGATTTAGAAACTAATGAAACACCCTATTCATTAGGTCTATGAAAGTTGCAGGGGCGTTAGTCAACCTGAAGGACATGACTAAAAATTCATAGTGATCGTATTAAGTTTGGAATGCCGTTTTGGGAATATCGGACTCTTTAAACTTCAACTGATGATATCTCGAGCGAAGATCTATCTTTGAAAAACATCTAGCACCCTGAAGCTAGTAAAAAAGATCATCAATTCTAGGAAGGGGATAATTGTTTTTGATAATGACCTTATTTAACTGATGGTAGTGTATACACATATGGAGGGAACCATTTTTTTACGCACGAATAGTACGGATGTACCCCAAGAAGAAATACTAGGGCGAATAAAGCCTTTGTCCAGTAAGTCTATCAGCTGCTCTTTTAACTCTTTCAACTCTGCAGGAGCCATTTTATATGACGGAATAGAAATGGGATAGGTCTGTGGCAACAAATCAATACCAAAATCCTTCAATTTGCTCCAGCTATGAAAGAAAAGATCTCCCTATCAGGTGGTATTCCTGGGAGATCATCAGGTAAGACATTTGTAAATTCATTTACCACAGAAAGACTATCGGTACTTAAATATTTAACCTGTATAAGATGATACAAACAACCTTTAGAAATAAGTTTACGGGCTCTGAGGTAAGATATAAAGTTCCCTCTAGGTGCTAGAAAATGTCCCTCCCACTCTATCACTGGTTCATTTGGAAAGGAAAAAGTAACCTTTCGGGTTCTAAGTCTAATGTGGCATAGCAAGAATGAAGCTAGTCCATTCCTAAGATAGCATCAAAGTCAACCATCTCAAGCTTTATGAGGTATGCCACAGTATCCCAACTATAAAAAGACAATATTATTTTTATACACCCTCCTATCCATAACAGAATCACCTACCAGAGTGGAAACAGAGAAAGGTTCTGCAATTACATCGGTCTCAAACCCAAAATCGATAGTCACATATGGGGTCACATAAGACAGCGTAGACTCGAGATTAAGCAACACATACACATCATGATAGAAAATTTATAATGTACCCGTGACTACTTTTGGTGAGGATTCTTCCTTTTTGCGGTTTGTTAAAGCATACAACCGGTTGCGATCGCTTTCGGTAGTTGAAGGGGAACCCTTGGGCGGCGGTGGAGGAGCGGAGGAATTAGCCTGCGACTTAGGTCCCCCAACATTAACTCTCGCTGTCGGATAATCCCTTTGGATATGGCCTGGCTAGCCGCATAAATAACATACCGTGGCACCAAATTAACATCTTCCTGGATGATTTCTCCCAATCTTCCACAGTGCGGGTATGATCGAGGAGTATGAGATATACTCCCCTGAGACTGTGTACCCTACACTCTCGGGCCATGACTAGACTGAAAATTCTGGAATTACTGATCAACTGGAGGTTTGGGCACTGGAGCACTGGCTGCGGACTGAGCATTACCCTAATTTTTTTTCTTCTGCCACCCGTTCCCCAATTACCACCCTGTTGCTGACTATAATTCTGGTCTACTGGTTTGGCCGTCTTGGATTGCCTATCTTTTCCCCTTATCTCAGCTACTTTCTTCTTCTGATCCTCTACCTGCTGCATGTGGACTGACTGTTTGGAGAAGTCTATATCTCTATTCAGCATGGCCCCCTTGTATTCTATCACCAAGTCATTAGAAAGACCGAATATAAATTTCCCCATTCGGGCTCTCATATTTCCTTCCAACTCCAGAGTGTACTCCTTGACACTCATTTTTCCTTGCTTTAGATTCATGAATTCTTCGGCTTTGGCCTCTCTCAGCTCCTAAGGAAAGAATCGATCTAGGAAGGCTTCCATAAAATCACTCCACACTGAAGGCTCGGTATTCTCACCCTTCTTTTCCCACTCACTATATCATTGGTTTGCCATATCTTTTAATTGATACGCTGCTAACTCCACACCATTAACTTCATTCACTTGCATAACTCAAAAACTCTTTTCAACTCGTCAATGAACCTTTGAGGGCCCTCTTAAACTTTTTAGCTTGTGAACACGGGTGGGTTCAATCTCATGAACTGACCAACCCAATTACTTTAAGACATACCAGATATCGAAACCATATCTTCAGACCGATAGGTTTGAGAGGCTACCAGTTGTACAATCATATGAATAGACTGCCTAAAGTCAACATTCAAAATATCCCTCTGAGAAGGCTGGGGACGGTTAATATTTGTCCTTGGGGCCTGAGGAAGACCGGTCGGGACTAGAGGTACTCCAGGAGTAGGGACATATTTTGAAGTGTGGGCTCTATTACGGGTCCGTATTCCATGAGTTGGACAGATCTTTTTTGCTTGAGCATTCTTTTCGTTGGTTCTACGAGGAAGCATGGTGATTTGCTGAAAGACAAGAAATCATTGATTAGGGGACTTATAGACTTAACAACACGAACTAAATCACAAAAAAGAGAAACATTCCTAAACGCCTAGTAGTCTCCTGCCTATAAGTGTGGCACGCTATACACCCACAAACAAGACTCTACCTGGCCCAATTTCGCAGACACCCTGAAACCATGAACTGTGCTTTGATACCAAGTTTGTCACGACCCAAACCGAGGCCCTGTCCATGATGAGCATTCCAAACCATGAAGGCCCGGACGCCCTTCTCTATCTAGTAGTCATACACAATATTCATCTAATAAAAGAAGATATGGAATTACAACGTAATACGAAATCATGGTCATACTCTGAACTCAATTTAACAATAATGAATTAAAATCCAACAACTCTAGACAACTTCTAAACCATTCTGCAAAATCTCTATTATATGCTAGAATGACAACTATCTGAATCTGGGATGTGGCCCCCAGTGGACCCGAATCAAAATAAATAACATAGTATGAAATAAGAAGGCCTTCTAGAATAAAGAAGGCTCACCACTACACAGTCTCTTCTCTTTAAAATATCTACTGCATAGCCATACCTCTAGATTGAGCCTCAGACCCTGGAAGGTAGGGGGTCAATACAGTTGTACTGGTACGCAGAGCAAATCCAAAATAAAATTTTTTTAATTCAACATATATGAGAGAAATTTAAAATAGTTCATAAATATATCATATGGTAAGAATAATATGGGCATATTTAAAAGACTCTATAAAATCATCTGAACACTGTGCCACTCTTTATTTTACTTCGACGCTAGGTGGTATACCCTACAACTTTGAAATTTTGTGGGCTATATGGAATCTACCATTAACTCGGCAGCCAAGCCTCCAAACTGAGTTTTGCATAAGGGTCAGAGTCTCTATCTCTACTATGCTACAGGGCCATCGCCAGCGTACAATAATAATATACTTGTATCAGCAAAACACGGTTTTAGGAAATGAGTTAATTGACTCGTTCCTTCTTTGGGAAACAACCTAACCCTCTTTAAGACCATTTTTAACTCTTTAAAACATGTATTCTGTGAAATCAAACTCTAAAAACTCTAGCTTTGTTATGGCACACGTTTATATGGTATCGTCATATCATTGACTTACAAGTCGCATCTTTGAGCCATTAATAGCTTATTGTAATTCTCTTATTTCAAAACATAAGGTTTGGGACCACCATATCAATAAATCATTTCAAAGAACTTTTTCTTAAAACTCATGTAAACACATGCAAAAAACTCTCTTTTTCAACATTTTAAATACATAAGGTGGTCATGTAAAAGTTCTCAATCACATGCAATTCTTTATCTCTAAAACAAGGATATAGTTATATCAAGAAACTCCCTCTCATCATCTCTAAATCATGTTCAAATAAAATGATATTAAGAAAACCACTTTCAAACCATAAAACATGCATTTCATATCATTCCTGACAAGATCATAAACTTCAATTCATCACAAGAGAGGGACTTCATAATTATGCTCTCAATCAATCTTAAAAACTCAATTTCATACATATACATATGAGTATAAATCAATTTAAGAGGAAATGCCTAAAGACCAAATCAATAATAGCATTTAAACATTCAGAATGCATTATTTAAAACATAGATTCTAAAACCACTTTATAAATTCAAGCTTGATAAACCTTAAATCATTTTTAAGTGTTTCCATAAGCTCATGTAGTTTTAGGATAAACCCCATGTACCTTAGGTTATGAGTTTTTGATGAACGTTTGCTTTTGGGATTCTACTTGTGTTTCTAATGGATGATTCTTGAAGCCCTGGGATTGGGAATTCCAATTCTTAAATCAATTTCGAGAATAGACGGTTAAATCTTGAGTTCCCTTGGATTTTTGGGTTGAAACCCTAAGGAGTGTTCTTGATAAATTTTGATGAAAATATCAATAAAGTGGTGATTTGGGAGTATAATCCCGTGGTATCTATAAAAAGGGGTGGGGGAAATGACTAAATTGCCTCCTTGGATGCAGATTTTAAAAACCGAAACAACCGGGCATCAACGCGATAGGTGACGCGGCACGTCGATGCCATTGACATGATACCAGATGCGTCGCACCCTAATTGCATCAAGCCTCATTACTTTTTTCCTGGCAGCTCCTGTACAAAATTGACTAACACAATGGGCGATGTGGCGCGCTAAGATCGTGTTAGTTCACTATTTTGGGACACCAAACAAGGTCTAAGCGCGGCCCAAAAAATTCAAAACTTGTTCAAGATGTAATATCGACTAACCCCATCGTGAATCAACTTAAAAATTAACTATCGGAGGTCTGGATGGTCATAAAATTACTCCTTAAAGATTTGGAGCAAAAAATGAGACTAAGTTCTTTTGACACTTAGAAAATTTTCAAGTTTTCAACTCTATAATCATGCTACTAGGAGATAACACATGGAGGAGTTTTGTGGGGTGTTACACCATGAGCCATAAATAATATCCTCTGTCTCAAATCACCCATATTTAGAACACACAACCTACCCTAACAACGAAGGACACCATCTCCCCATTAGAAGAAAACCTCAACCTTCTGATCTCGAACTTCTTCCTTTAACTTAAGAAAACCTTTTACTTTACTTTGGCAACCAATGAGGATTTCAAACCATTCTGAATCCAAACAATATCTTGGAATGAATCAGTTACTCGAACTCCCAATATAACCAGCTAATGAATCTTGTGAACTAACTCTTTCTTATCATCCTTAACACGGGCAATACTTCCCATAGGCAACTTTCTAAGGGTATCATCCACAACATTGTCCATACCAGGGTGATACAATACACTCATATCATAATCTTTCAATAATTCAAGCTATCTTATGACAAAGATTTAGGTCCTTTTATGTGAATACATACTGTAAGCTCTTGTGATTAGTAAACACATCCACATGGACACCATAAAGGTAATTCATCTAAATTCTTAAGGTAAAAACAACTATAGGCAACTCAAGATCATAAGTCGAGTAGTTCTTCTCATGGGATTTAAGAAGTCTAGAGGCCTAGGTTATGACCTTACCTCGCTGTATCATCACACACCAAGACCAACTCCGAAAGTATCATAATAAACTAAGAACTTATATGAGCCCTTGGGTAGAGCCAATACTAGATCGGAAGTGAGCTGAGTGTTCAACTCTAGAAAACTATTCTTGCATGAATCAAACCACTGAAACTTGATTTTTTTCTGAGTCAGTCTGTATATAGGAGAGGAAATAGACAAGAATACTTCCACAAATCATCTATAGTAACTAACAAAACCCAAAAAACTCTTAATATCTGACGGAGAGATGAGTCTAGACCAGTTCTTCATTGCTTCGATCAGATCAACTTGAATGCCTTCACCAAAAATAATATGACCGAGGAAAGATATTAATTTCAACCAGAATTCTCTCTTTCTAAACTTGGAAAATAGTTGATGATTTTTAAGTGTCTGGAAACCAATTCTCAAATGGTCAGCATGCTCACCTTCACTACGAGAATAGACAAGAATGTTATCTATAAAGACTATGACGAACATGTCTAGATACTGCTTGAACATTTTGTTCATCAAGTCCATAAAAGTTGCTAGAGCATTCTTTAGTCTAAAAGACATAACTACAAATTTAAAGTGACCATACCGAGTTTTAAAGGCTTTTATCAAAATGTCACATTCTCTAACTCTAGGCTAATAATAGCCGGATCTGAGGTTTATTTTAGAGAAATAATTTTCACCTTAAAGCTGATTAAAAAGTCATCAATTTTGGGGAGAGAATACTTATTCTTGATTGTGAATTTGTTCAACTGACGATATTTGATGCACATTCTGAGAAAACCATCTTTCTTGCACACAAAGAGATATGGAGCACCCCATGGGGCAATACTAGACCTACTGAAATCCTTGTTTAAGAAATATTTTAACTGCTCCTTTAATTCCTTAAGCTCGATTGGAGCCATCTTGAAAGGTGGAATTGAAATAGATTGGGTTTCTAGAAAGAGATCTATTCCGAAGTCTATTTCCTTCTCAGGAGGAACTTCGAGCAGATCTTCAAGGAACACTTCTGGGACCCTTAGTCCTTCGAGACTTTAGTTTAGTGGATCCACACAACCATGTGTTAGTACCCACGATAAGGTACTGACACCCTTCCAACTGGTTTACAGGTTGGACCCTAATTATATTAGATTGGGGTATGTCAGTTACATGATATCTCCCACAGTTTCAGTCAGTATTCAGTATATCTCAGTTCAGGTTTGCTTGACCAAGTGCATAAATTTTCAGTTATTCAGTTAGACAGAATCCAGTCTTCCAAATTATAGATTAGCTGTGAGACATATTTTATGCTTGGTCTTGCTTTCTTAGATATTATATGTTCATGCATTCATGCTCACTTATCTCAGACATTTCAGTCAGTCCTTATCTCACATACTAATACATTCAAAGTACTGACCATATACTTTTCCTTTGTGCTATGTTGTATTATAACATAGGTTCGGATGGTCAGTTTCTCAACCGTTCTTGGATAGCTTAGCGATACTCAATATCAATAGTGGTGAGTCCTCTTCCATCGAGGACATGATGTGTTTTTGCAGTTATTTCAGTATTTCTTTATGGTCAGTCAGTCGGAGTTAGTTGGGGTTTTGTCCCATTAACTCCTCATGATGTTTAGAGGTTTTTAGATAGATAGTCAGTCAAATAAGTTAGATAGTCACTAAGTTTTCAGTATTATCAATTGTTTCAGACAGGCAGTTTAGTTTCCAATATTTATCAAATATTTTGGACGGTCACTGATATACGTATTTCAATATTTTAGTTGACAGTATTTTATCAGCTTATCTCCAACACAGGTTGTATTATCATTATTTTTCTAGGTGCTCACAGTTGGTACCAGCTAATGGGTTAGCTTATGGTCATTTATGGTCGTAAGAACCATGTAACGACTAGGGGTAGCCTCGGTTCATGACAAAACTTGATAATAGAGGCTAAGGATTTAAAGTGTCCTTGCATGTCTAAAAGCTGTGTTAAGTAAAGTCTTGTGCATGGGTGTGAAGTGTGCAACACATATAGACAAGAGCCTACGAAATATTCTTAGGAAAGTTTCCCTTCTTTTAGTGTTTATGTCATGTGAAAGAGCATGAGCTCTATTGAATTTTTCTTCTAACTCATCCTTTATTCTGTTTACAGATAATGCCTCCTATAAGAAACAAAGAAAGAAGGAACGGGGATCATCCCATACCACTACCTATTTAGAAAAATCCCCTGAATAAACATGTCTTTAATATTGAATTTCGGGCTACTTTATGAACTTATCCCATTCTGTATCTGCTCAGAACAACCAGCAGACTGTTGCCCCAGCCAATTCAGTGGTAAATACAACTGCAATTAGGATTTGGGATTTCACTTGAACGAATCCCCTTTTGTTTCTGGGTCCAATTCTAAGGAGGGTCCATAAGAGTTTCTGGACATGGTGCAGAAAGTGACAGATATCATGGGTGTCACTTCAAGTGAGAGTGCAAACTTAGTTGAATATCAGTTATAGGGTGAAGATCACACCTAGTTTAAGAAGTGGAAGGAGGACCGAGGTGTTGAGGTAGGGCTTGTAGAATGGGAGGAGTTTTCCATATATTTCTTAGACAGGTTCTTTCCCCTAGAGTTAAAGGAAGCTAAGATTCAGGAGTTCATCAACTTGAAGCAAGGTAGTATGAGTGTGAAGGAGTACTCGCTCAAGTTCACTCAGTTGGTGAGGTATGCTCCGACTATGGTGGCTGACTCTAGGTCTAAGATGAGTAAGTTTGTGTCTGGTGTATCTGATAGTTTGGTAAAGAAGTGTAGGACCGCCATTTTGATTAAGGAGATGGACCTATCTAGACTTATGGTTCATGCTCAGAAGATTGAGGAAGAGAAGTATAAGGAGTAGGAGAGGGAGAATAAGAGGGCCAAAATAGGTAGTTTTAAATTTTCTTAGCCGAGGTTAGAAGGTGGTAACCGTTCTCAGTTCTATCTAAAAATTTTATCCCTAGATTTGTCTTGAGTTAGTACAACAGTGCCTAATTTCAGGCAAGATAGTAGGGATAGAGCACCAGGCTTTAATCCCTAGGGTAGTCTGAATAGTAGTTATATAAATTCTCTCCGTAGGAAATATAGTAGGAATCACTAGGGTGAGTGTAAAGTTGGTAGTGATATGTCTTTTAGATGTGGAAAGCTATGCCATAGGGTCAAGGATTGCCCTAGGGCTATTTAGCAAGGTCAGTCCAATCATTCCTTAGCTCTAGCCAGTTGCTCGACTCAGCAGGGTGCCACTTCCAGTGCAACCAGTGGACAACGCTGGAATAAATTATATGCTCTCCAGACTTTGAAGGATAAGAAATGTTCTCCCGATGTGGTTATGGGTATGTTACAGGTATTTAATCTTCATATTTATATTTTATTAGACCCCAGAGCTTTACTTTCTTTTATGACTCCTTATATAACCGTCAACTTTGGTGTCAGTCATGAAACATTAGCAGAGCCTTTCTTATTGACTACCCTAGTGGGTAAATCTATTTTAACCAGACGTGTATACAAAAACAACCAGTCACAGTATCTCAGAAAATCACTTCAGTTGATCTTGTGGAGTTAGAGATGTTTAATTTTAATATCATTCTCGGCATGGATTGTCTTCTCTCATGTTATGCCTCATTTGATTGTAGAAATGGAATAGTTCAGCTTCAGTTTCCTAATGAACTAGTAATTGAATAGAGGGTAGTACTTCAGTGCCTAAAGGTCAGTTTTTTTTCCTATCTTAGAGAAAGAAAAATGATATCCAAGGGGTGTATATACCATCATTTTTGAGTCAAGGACTCTAGTTCTAAGACTTCGTGTCTTGAGTTAGTTCCAGTAGTAAATGAATTTCGAAATGTGTTCTCTGAAGATCTTCTTAGATTTTCTCTCAACAGGGAAATTGACTTTGGAATAGATCTACTTCCAGACACCCAACCTATCTCTATTATGACCTATAGAATGGATCCAACTAAGCTTAAGGAATTGAAGAAACAGTTAAAAAAACTCTTAGATAAGGGTTTCATTAGACCTAGTGTTTCGGCATGGGGCGCTCCAGTCTTTTTCATGCGTAAGCAAGACGATTCTCTGAGAATGTACATCGACTACCGTAAGTTTAATAAAGTAACAATCAAAAATAAGTACCCACTAACCAAAATTAATGACTTGTTCGATCAACTTTAGGGTTTCAGTTATTTCTCTAAGATAGACCTCAGATCTGGCTATCATCAGCTTATAGTTAGACAATATGACATTTTGAAGACATTTTTCAGAACTTGGTATGGTCACTTTAAATTTTTGGTTATGTCCTTCGAACTAACAAATGTCCTTGCAACTTTTATGGACTTGATGAACAAGGTGTTCAAGCAGTACTTAAACATGTTCGTTCTAGGCTTTATTGATGATATCCTTGTTTATTCCCGTAATGAGAATGATCATGCAAATCATATGAGTGTTGTGTTGCAGATCCTTAGATATCATCAGTTATTCGCTAAGTTTAGTAAGTATGAATTTTGGCTAAAATCTGTAGCTTTCCTTGGCCATTTAGTTTTTGATGATGGCATTCGAGTTGACCCTAAAAAAACCAAAGCAGCGAGAAATTGACCTCTATTAGATATAAGGATTTTCTTGGGTTTAGATGGATATTACAGATATATTGTTAAAGGGTTTTCTTTTATCATGTCCCCATGTCTCGATTGACTCAGAAGAAGGTCAGATTTTAGTGATTAGATTCATGCGAGAAGAGTTTTTAGGAGTTGAAGACTCAACTCACTTCTACCCCAGTCTTGACTTAGTTCATATGGATTTGTAGTTTACTGTGATGCTTTTAGAGTTGGTTTTGGTTGTGTTTTGATGATGAGAGGAAAGGTCATAGCCTACACCTCTAGATAACTTAAACCCCATGAGAAGAATATCCAACCCATGATCTCGAGTTGGTAGCCGTAGTTTTTGCCTTAAGGATTTAGAGGTATTTCCTTTATGTGGTTCATGTTGATGTGTTCAAGAATCATAAGATCTTATAATATATATTCGCGAAGAAAGGTCTGAATCTTCATCAGAGAAGGCAATTTGAGTGCCTGAAAGATTACGACATGAGTAACTTGTATAATCTGGGCAAGACCAATGTAGTGGCGGCTGCCCTTAGCAGGTTGTATATATGTAGTGTTGGTAATATTGAAGATGATAAGAAGGATTTAGTCCGTGAGGTCATTAGCTTGCTAGGTTAGGTGTTCAATTGGTCGTTACAATATGTGTTCTCGCAGAAAGATTTGAATTTGCATACAAAAAGATAGTTAGAATTGTTAAATGATTATGATATAAGTGTTTTGTATAATCCAGGCAATGCCAATGTAGTGGAAGACGGCCTCATTGGGTTGTCCATGTGTAGTGTTGCTTATGTTGAGGATGGTAAGAAGAATTTCGTAGAGGAAGTTCACTAGTTTACCAGGTTAGGTGTTTGTTTAGTTGATTCAGCTGAGGGTAGCATTTGGGTGTAGAATAGTTCAGAGTCTTCTTTAGTTGCCGAGGTAAAAGAAAAGCAGGACAGGGATCACAGTTTGGTTTAATTAAGTGAGTCAGTTAGAGATCAGAAAGTAGAGGGAGATAGCGTGTTGTGTTTCCAGGGTAGACTATGTGTGCTGTGTGTTGATGAGTTAAGGCAGTGAATTCTTGCAGAAGCGCATGGTGCACATTACTCTATTTATCCCAGGGACACTAAGATGTACCGCGACTTGCGGGAAGTCTATTGGTGAAGTTAGATAAAGAAGGACATTTTAGAGTTTCTGGATAAGTGCTCAACTTATCTGCCGGTTAAGATTAAGTACAAAAAGCCTAGTGGGTCTATGCAGGATTTCAATATTCTCACTTGGAAGTGGGAGGAAGTGAACATGGATTTTCTGACAGGTTTGCCTCGTACTCGTCATTAACTTGATTTGATTTGATTCATTATAGACAGGATAACCAAATCAGCCTATTTCTTGCCAGTCCATACTTCCTTTTCAACTGAGGACTATGCTAGGCTCTATATCAGAAAGTTGGTTAGGTTGCATAATGTCCTGTTGTCCATCATTTCAGATAGAGGTATGGAGTTCATCTTTTACTTTTGGAATACTTTTCAGAAGGGTCTTGGTACCTAAGTTTACCTTAGTACAACCTTCCACCCTCAGATAGATGGTCAGGACGAAAAGACCATTCAGACCCTTGAGGATATGTTGAGAGCATGTGTAGTTGACTTTAAGGGTAGTTGGGATGATCACTTTCCTTTGATTGAATTCACGTATAATAATATCTATCATTCCAATATTCAGATGGCTCCGTTTGAGGCCATGTATAGAAGGAGATATAAATCTTTGATTGGTTGATTTAAAGTTGGTGAGGCCGCGGTAGTGGGGCCTGACTTGGTGTTTGATGCCTTAGAGAAAGTACAGTTAATCAGGGATAGACTTAAGGCTGCCCAGATCCAGAAATCGTATGTAGATGTGAGAAGGAAAAACCTTAAATTTAAGGTTGGAGATTTTATGTATTTGAAAATCTCTCCCATGAAGGGAGTAAAGAGGTTTGGAAAGAAGGGGAAGCTCAGTCCCCGGTATGTGGGCCTTTACAGAACTCTAAATCATTTTGCGAAGGTGTCTTATGACCTTGAGTTACCTGTACACTTAGCATCAGTGCACCCAGTGTTTCATGTATCCTTGCTAAAGATGTGCATTGGTAACCCAGTTGTAGTTGTTCCCTTAGGAAGCGTAGATATTTAGAATTTCCTTTCTTACGAAGAGGTCCCAGTCAAATCCTCAATCGTAAGACTTGCAAACTAAGGAATAAGAAAGTTTCCTTGGTCAAAGTTTTTTGGCTGAACCAGTCCGTTGAGGGAGCCACTTGGGAAGCAGAAGAAAATATGCAGACCAAGTACCCTCTATTTTCTCCGCAAACTCAGACTTAGCTTAAGGTAACAATCTTTTTAGAATTTCTCTTTTCCATGCTCAGATTTAGCTGCATATCATTCTCATGTCAGTCATGCATTCACAAAACCTGTTTAGTCATGTGTCATGTTTCAGAATCGGTCATGTAACCACGTTTTCATCGTGCATATTCAATATGTATCCAAAGTTCCTTAGTGATTTTAGTCTAACCGGTCTCCTTCGAGGATGAATGTTCCCAAGGGGGAGATATTATAACACCCCAAAAATCCAAACCAATGTTAGTGCCATATTCCAAGCTCATATATAATACCTTATAGTTCTTTGGTAATTTTACAAGTGAGTTTGATCTATATTAAGGCCTCAAATAACTCCCAAGTATTAGACGAATCAAAATAATCCTTACCGATTGAATTTTTGATAAGAATGTTGCTTTATTCAAATTCAAACGAGCATATCCTTTATTCTACTAAGAATTTTCTACCTGAAGACGCACCAAATTGTAGTAAATTAAACTAGCTTTCCAACGATACCAATTTCACTTAAATCTGATAGTCGGGGAGAAGTTATGACATTTTTAGTGTAGAACAGTAGCCCAATGCGATAAGGCCGCGTCGCGGTGATAGTCAAAATCACGTTTGTCATTTTTGAGTGTGTCACCGTGATAGGCACTGCTTCACACCAAAGGGCATTTTCGCGCTCGTCACTTTCCAGTGAGGCACTGTGATTGGCACCATGTCGCGCCAAGGTTCTATTTCGGAATTGTCCTTTTTCTAGTAGTGCAATGCGATAGCACCGCATCACGTCGGAGCCAAAAATTGGGATTTCCAGTCCACGGGTAACTATAAAGATAAGAATAGAATACCAACATTTCTTGTACTTATAGGATCATGTACATTACATCCTTTACTTTGTTTTATTCCTCTTTACTTTATAAAATTATAAGGCATGATGCAAATGACCAGCTGATCAGTGGTATAAGAGGATGACCCATGCTAGGTATTTTAACCCCTGGGATACGATCCTCATAAGTACACAAATCGAGATCGACCCATGCTAGGCTTTCCTTTCACCCCTGGAATACCCCCCAAAATATTAGGATCGACCCATGCTAGGTGTTTCTTCCACCCTTGGGATACCAACCAAGAATATATAGAATCACTTTAGATCATTCTTTTCATCTTTAAAGTTGTTGTTTTGGTGGTCATGAAATAGATTTGGAACTTTGGACTTGTAGAAAAAGGTATACAAATATGCAGTAGATGCAGTAGCAATGAGGTAGGATACAATAGTAATAGGAATATAACATATAGGAGCTTAATTAACACCATAGGTCATGTTGAGTAAGAGAACAACTCATAAAACTTATTGCTGAAAACATCTATATAATACTAGTATTTAGAAGGGAAAATGGACATATGTAGTAACAAACACATCTTTAGGAGCTTTAACAACCTAAAAAGTTGGAATAAGGTTGTTAGCCACCTTGGAGGTTGTACGCTGCATTTAAGTATAATTTGAAAGGAAGAACACTTAGAAAGCTTACTTTGTAACCAGGGAGTTAGATTCATGCCAAAGAGTATAGGATTGATGAACCATACATACCTTGCTATACAACTGATCATACTCTTTCTTAACGTCCTCCCCTTTTATATTACTAATCTACAATAGCATAAAACTAGTATTAGTAGCTAATTAACACATTCACACCATTTAAATTTGCAAAAATAGTAACAAGGTAGTAACCCACAATTAACAAAACCAAGGGTGTTCTTTAAACCTCATTCTTGTACAATTACATTCGCATGCAATGTAACTTCTTATAAGATACCCCTTAACAGTTTTGTCTTTATTGTACTCTCAAAATATTATATCAAGCAGTGTGGGCAGTAAACTTACATGACTTTTAATTCGGTGGTGTACCACTATACCCTTCTTCTACCTTTTCAATGAAAACTATTTACACCTTTCCCCCAACATCAACTAAGCAGACCCCAACATATATACTTAAAAAATATCCAAAATAGCCCCAAATATCCCTTAATATGGCAACCAAAAACTGAACTCACCATCCCTTGGGTTCTTAACAACAATATATACACAATTTTCTAACAACACATGTATATAGGAAAAGGAAAAAATGGATAGTAGCCTTACCTTAATTTCTGTGGTAGTTTATTCTCTAATGTATACCTCTTCAATAGCCTGATTCCTTTAGCTTCAAATAAAGGTATATTCCAAGAACCCTAGTGGAATTATAGGACTGTTGTATAGCTAAGAGAGAACAATAGATAAAACCTAGAAAGCTATTTTTTTGTTTTAAGTTAAAATGAGCTAAAGAATCTGGTTTTAATCCCTTTAAAAAGAGCTGCTCTTGGCCGAATTTCTTTGCCATTTTTCGGGCCATAATTTTTCAAGTAGGTGATACACCTACTTGCCTTTTATATTGGGCTTTTGTGGATCATAAACTATTAGGCCTTGGCTGCCCATTCTCCTCCTTTTCTTTTCTTTAATTTGGGCCAGAATTAATTTAAGTAGGTGGTAGTGTATTTGGCCCAATAAGTGGGTCAAGGGAGCCTTAATAGGTGATGCACCTACTTAGTTCTTAGGTTGGTCAAAAGTTCAAAGTAGGTGATGCACCTACTTACTTTATTCAAGTCTAAAATGGGCTTTTAATGTATTAGGATTTTGGAATAGATTTGGAATTGGGTTGCTCATTCTATTCAACAATTATTTTACTTAGTTTGGGGCCTTAAATTAGTCCTTTAATGTAGGCCCTAATTCTGGTCCATTGGTAACTTGATCTACATGGCTCAAGTAGGTGACTCACCTACTAGCTTAAATAAGCCAAGTAAGCACCTTAATATTTTATTCCCTTTTAAGATCAAAATACTTTTAGTTAAACTTAAAACTTATGTACAATGGGTCACTTCATCATTTAGACTCAAATACTTACTTACGAGCCCAAGTTTAAATGCTCTTGTCGACGGTAACTTGATTGTACCATGTTTGAATATATGTGGGGATTCTGAGCCCATTGCCTATCCCGTAAGTCTATATCACATAGGATACCGAGCCCATTGCCTATCCCTTAAGTCAATATCAAGTGCCACATAAGTAGATCTAGTACATGCAAAATATAGGGTGTTACATTGGCATTACATATTCCTTATGTTCAGTAGTCCCAGTTTTGAATATATTCTTATCCAGTCACTTCATGATATTTAGTTATTATTATTCATGCACATGAACCCATGCATATTAGCCTAACCTCACCTAGCTTACCAGTACATTCAAAGTACTGATGCATACTCGCTCTTGAGATTTGATGTCTCATATCATAGGTTCGGATGCTTGGTTTCCTGATCATACTTAGCCAGATTAGTCGATCTGCCGCAGTCACAGTAATGAGTCCTCATCCCTCGAGGACGTGATACTTACTTAGTCATTGCATTATTTTAGAATTTTAGTTATTTCAGACACCAGTTTTAGGTTAGTTGGTGCTCGTCCATCAACTCTTTTATTTTAGATGTGTTACAGGCTTTTAGACATTATAGGTTAGTAGTTTATCTACTGATGTAATAAGTATTGATTAAGTTTTATGAACCTTATGGTATTTTCAGTTTTACTTCCATATATGTTTTCATTATTATTATTCAGTGCTCACATTAGGTACCAGTCATAGGTTAGCTTGTGGTCCTTCGGGATTATAGGAACCATATGATGCCCAGGGTGTAGTCTCAAGGCGAGACAGCAACCCAAGTCCGACCAGGCCTGGAGACCACCTCCGTTACCCAACCCAACCTCCAGCCGCTTGCCGTGAGTTGGCTGAATTTCAAGCATGTATCAAGATAGAGTAACAATTTACCTAAAGACTCTAGGATAAGATCACAACCGTGACCGTCGTAACCGAGTCTAACCATCCCATACCAATGATTGAACCATGACAAAGGATGTTTCAAAACATAATATAATTAATCCCAAAATTAAATATGACAGAACAGTGAGACATCATGTCTAATGATGCTAGCCTCCCAGATTATTCCAATGCTAAGGCTGACAACTATACCAATCCCTCTCATTCTAACCCATAGAAGTACCACAAAGCCTCTAAATAAAAGGTTAATGAAATTCAGTTGGGACATGCCCCAAACCATAGCCAAAACCAATACCCAAAATAAAATTAAAGTGTCTAGAAATATCCATAACATGAAATGGAACCTTCAAAAAAAGATGGAAGCTCATTACTTCAGTCCAAATTGTATCCCTGAGTCAATCACTATATAGAAAGAGAAGAACGACTGGTTTTTTTAGAGCATGGGTATACAGCCGCCAGTAGGCAGGGTTCGCGAGTGACCGCTAGCATGATCTTAGGGTAAGGATAATGTCATTTATAAAATCAAGTAAAACCATCCATATGCACACAACCATACATAGATATAGATATATATTTAACCATGTCAAGAAAAGGGAACGGGTTTAGCATGCCTTTAAAACCCTTACATGGGCTGTGTAGCTTTGCCATCCTAAATCACCTACAGTCTATATGGGTTTAGCTCCCCCTGCTAAAAGGGACCCAGTGTGTGTGGCCACATGACTAGGGAAGAAACCCTTAGGATGACTAGTACATCCCCAAATATAGTATGACATCATGCAAATAGTCACAAAGACCAACCTCATATTGGCAAATACGATTTTTAAGTTTTGGTCCCCCACGGGACCTCCACATTCCATGGCTTTGCTACACACCCCGCCATTATTTCCTCATTAAAACTAATTTCCAAATAACCAAAGAAAATTCCATTTATTAACCAAGTCCATTGATATTGGTATCGTCATACCAACCCTTACTTGCAAGAATCATCCATAGTCAACCATTTATAGGTTTAAGGGGACTTTCAAGTGCCCTTCCATTTACCATATTAAACCACTGGGGGGATTCTATGTGCCCCTCAAGCACAACAATTATCCATTTACCATTCCAAGCCATTTAAACCATTCATAATTCCTTTACCAAGTTTTAAAACAACTAAGAGTTCCTTCAAAAGTTGTCAATGCAATGAACATATCTTTATAAGCATTTTGTCAAACACATTGGGGGCATAATATGACCAAAACCAATTCCAATTACCACTAAACCATTTTCATGCAATCCAATTATCCAAAACCATCATTTATGCAGATAAAAGCATAATTAAAATCATGGGAAACCATAACCAACCATTTGATATCAAAAACCCCAAATCATATTTGAAAACCAAATCATACAATCAATGAAATCATTGAAACATTCTTAAAGCCCATGCCTTTTGATAAAATTAACAATGAGGGAAGAGAACATGCCTTAAACCAAGTTGATTACGGAAATAAATCACCAAGACAAGCCCCAAATTGATCCTTTATTTGAACCCTAGTTTCCCTTACCCGAAAGCTTTTAAGAGAATTTTAGAGTGTCTAGAAGAGTTTCTAAGTGTTAATGAATGGAATAATAGGGTAAATAATCTTCCAAGTTTGTAACAAGTCATGGGGACTTATTAGGATAAGTGGGGAAATGTCCAAAATACCCCTACTTAAGTTGCAGCAAAATCCCATCACTGGGGTACGACTGACCCACATGAGTCGTACCCTCCGATACAAGTGGTACCCTTCAGTCGTACCCTAAGCCTCAATCTTTGGATCAAACACTGTCCAGCATACAACTCATCCAAGCAAGTCATATCCAAAGAATACATTTTGTACCCTTTATTTTTACCTCTGGAAGATTAAACCAAACGAAGATTTAGACATTTTCCACCATACGAGTCCTAGGTACCACTCGTACCCTGGCTTACGGTTCATAGTGAGAAACTCGTACTTAGATCCAACCTAAGTAAACAAGTATAAGGTTAAGCTAAGGAACCAAACAATCTATAACCACCAATCAACTCGTACCCCTAAGTTGTACCCATTTTAGTAACTAAAATTCACCGCACCAACTAATATTGGTCAGCATACAACAGGAGTATACCATCCATACCCAAACATACGGCTCATACCAATGAGTCGTATTGGATCCAAAGACCAGAATTCTAAGAAAGTTTCTAAGGATCAAAACCCAGGTGTTTTAGTCTCCTCCACTAGGAACATTCGTCCCCAAATGATGGAAAAGATAAGGGAAACCACACGCACAAGACATTTACATTATCAAACAAATTCACAATCTTTAATAAAGCTTGGAAAAAAGAGGCAATGATATTAATCTTTCCTTTAACAAACTCTGAAAAATTAATAAGTACTGGAGACACATACCCTCTGCATGAATCACAGGAGCAGGAAACAAATGCAAATATTTGGACATCATGTCCTCCTCCGCTTCCCATGTAGCTTCTTCCACCTTATTGTTCCGCCAAAGAACCTTAACCAAAACCAAATCCTTGGTCCGTAACCAACGAACCTGTAAAGGCCCAAGAGTATACCCTGGACACCAAACGGGGCCTACAACCCTAAAGGACCACAAGCTAACCCATGTTGGTACTTTTTGTGAGCACTGAACAAAATAATAGGGAACATGTGCAGAATTCAACTTAAAATGCCATAAGGTCTTATATATGAAAACAAAACTAAATCAAAATACCAAAAATGTCCATCTAAAAATAATATTGTATGACGGTCAATAACAACTGATAACTAAATAACTGACTAAAAGTGTCCGAAAGCCTCTAACTGACTGGCTGTAAAGTTGATGGGGCAAGTCCTAAAATAACTTCAACTAACTACTGAACTGAATTAAAATAAACATAAATGGTCATTTAAACATAAGGACTCACTACTACTACTGCTGCGAATACGCTGGAGAGGTCTAGCTATGGCCAGGAACCTGAGTGTCTGAACTTATCATATGAGACATCATAGTGCTAGAAACGAGTATACGATCAGTACTTTTAATGTACTGGTATGCTAAATAAGGTTAGAATGATGTGCATGGTTCATATGGATAAATGATACCGACTAAACACATAGCATGAGATAACTGATGTATAGTATGCGAGAAATATTGTAAAATCTGATAATGTATGACCAAGTATTTGACATGATACTTAAGTAGTCTATAAATAGAAATACTAAAATAAAGATGCTGAACAACTAGTAACTATAAGCCATGGTCAAGAAAGTCTGAAAACTGAACTCTAAACTGAATACTAGACTGAGATTGTGGGAGCTATCATCTAACCGACATGCCCCAATAAGGTAAATTGGGGTCTAACCTATAACCCTAGTTGGAAGGGCGTCAGTGTCATGCCACGGGTACTAACACTGGTTATATGGATCCACTGTAATGGTTTCTTGAAAGACAAAAAAGTTACCCTCTACTGGAAAGTACTCTAGTAAGATATGTATCTACCCTTAACTGGCAGGTTAACATATGTAACTTACATTAGCTACGTAGTTCTGGAATGCGGGGACTGCAACTAAAGGTCACACCCTCAACTAATAGTCGAGCCCCCACCCCTAGGTGCACTTTGTGCTGAATTGTACTCCCAACTGAGCTGACTCAGACTACTGAACTAGAACTAATCTAACTTGTTTGATTAGACAACTGGCTGAACTGATAATACTTATTCATGCTTTGAAAACTATTCTAAAAATATAAGACTAAGTAAACAACTAAATTTCAGATATGAATAACCCCCAGGACTCGATAACATCAAGAGTGGGAGCATACCAAAGTTTTAAATGCATAATTAATAGTCATTGTTCAAAATTTATCTCTTAGGCATTTCATCACACACTTGCAAGTCATGGGTTAAGCATGGCAGTAGTTTTTAAACATGGGGTAATATCATGATTGCAATACCAAAATCACAAATTAAGGTAATGACCAACAAATACACATCATTCAACATGTTGGGTTTAACTTCAACAACAACAACCTTGTCATCATGATTCATACACACATACAATGAATTTTCATGAAGGGTCTTGGATATATCTCATAATATCATATAAATATCATAGATTTAAATTTATTTTTAAACTTGAAAGTCGGTACTTGAACTTCTTGGGTAAGAGGAACCCACGAATAAACATCTAACATATCGGGGTTGAAGAATTCGTGAAGGTTCTAGGAGGATTTCTTGAGAATTAAACTTGAATGTAAAAGGGGATAGGGTTTGTTCTTGGGAGAGAATTTTTTTCTTGGAGAGAAATTATGGATAATGAGTCATATCATGCTTTTTTAGGGATTTAATTCCATATTTTGGATGAATTTGGGTTATGGAAAAGACCGAACTGCCCCTTGGGGATTTAATCCTGTAATTGGAATACGAATTAGAGATTTACCACAATTTGATGATGCTCTCACCGCTATACCCACCGCGATGCGGTGTAATCGTGGTGGATTACTAAACTTGACAATTGTGGATTTAGCCTCCACCACGATGCGGTAAGGCTTTCATCGATATTTCCACTGTGATGTAGCGGAATCATGGTGACTGATAACGCTTAAAATACACCTCTCTTACGAAAATGTAAGCGATTGTTGTCAATATATAACCCAACTAGGTTACGGTCGAATCCCACAGGGAATAGGGTATGAATTTGAGTTATCGATGGGTTAATCAACTGATAGTTACCAGTTTCCTATGAATGGGTTTTTTTTGTAAGTGTAACAACTAATTACTTCTCAGTTCAGTGTTTGAACTCAATATGATAAGGAAAACCAGAGTTATGTGCACTATAGGTATTGGGATTTGACAGGCGCTAGTAACGATTCAAGATTCTTGTGGTAGGTGGAACAACAGACTATTCTTGTTGAAGTTATGTCTAAATGTTTCTCAACCTATTTAGACATTTAATTACCTAATTCTTTCAAACATAGGGAATTTATATTTAATAACAGGATGTTATCCCAAGTTAATTAATCTTGTTACAACATTAATTATTAAATAGAATAATGCTTCGAAGTCCCTATTGATAATTCACTTCTTACTAGGGTTGATTTCTTATCTCAAGAAAATCACCCGTAAGCAAAGTCTATTGTTTGCAACCAATAGTCAGCATGTAAGATAATGGAATTAACAAGAAGTTCCTACCACCGTTAGAATCTTGAACACTTAGTTACATTGAAACCCAAACCCATAGATCCCACAACTCGGGTTAAGAGAATTTAGCTATTCATAATAAAATAAGCAAGACAACAAGTTGAATACATACTTAGATAGATGATTTTATAACAATATGAATAGCAACAAGTGTTTCTTATATTTGATCCTGTAGAAAATCCCAAAAAATTGTAATAATCTCTTTAAAGAATTAAAGTCAGAAGATAGAGAGAAAAGTGCTCAAAACATAAGTTCCAGATGTCCAAGATACTGAATAAAAACCCTAACATATGCTTTAAATACTTTTGTCTAATTATGGAAGCAAAATCATAGATCATAGTATTTTCTCGAATAGGTGACGACGTGTGTGATGGCTTATCAAGAGTCTGACGGGTAATGAGGAATGTCATCAGCTTCTTTTCACTTTGATAATCTCTGCCTTGGGCCGACGATGAGGTTTGACGGCTTATCAGACATATGACGACTTATCAGAGATATCATCACTTCTTCACTTCAAAATCCATTCCCTACCTAAGCCTGACGACGAGCCTGACGGCTTATCATACTTCTGATGGCCTATCACAGATGTTGTCACACATTCCAATTGAAGACCATTCTCTGTCTAAGCCTGACAACAACTTTGATAGCTTATCACAAGGCTGACGACTTATCAAATAGGTCGTCAGCTATTCTTCCTTCTCTACTTGCTCAGAAATCAACTTTTTTACTCCCATAGTTGCTGATTCTCTTGTATCTCGACTTTTACTGCAATATCAAAGAGAAAATAATCAAAAACAACAAAAGTTGCTTAAGACTTTGCAATTATTCTCAGTTAAAAGCCTCAAATGTGTTAGAATCTGCTCACACATCAACACCCTCAACTTAAAACAATTGCTTGTCCTCAAGTAACTAAAACACAACCAAGAGGATACAATGCATATTCAACAGTCATCTATCCATATTATCTGAAAACATCTTCACCATCTCTAAGGTCAATCAATTTAAAAACAACTATGTATGTTATTGAAGAAAAACAATGTGTCACATAGGAATCAAGATATGGCATCAGTTCAGCAACAAGAACCATGAATGTACCAAGACTACACTATCTAAACAAGTTAGCACTTAGCAATGTAACCAGTGTGCCCTCACTACAAAGAAGTCCCACTTCACTTATATCATACATCACCTATGTAACCATGGGGACAATCAAAAGACACTCACTCTTAAAATGAGGTTCCAATTAGTGTATGCCGAATACCACAGGCTTTCCCTTATTTTCATTACCAAGATTTCCCGACAGGTCAACTAGGATTACTATTGGTCTTCTCTTTGGCTTTTAATGTAGGCGAGGGGCTAGTATGATAGTCGATGATATTTAAAGTGACTAAGCCTCCTTGACACTACACTAGATTTTGGCATCTCAATAATTAGCCTTTTTCTATTCTTCTCTTTTCTTGATCACACATATTCAGGATGGATGCGGTCCTTTCTATAATCACATCTTTTTTTCACAACTTTTCTTTTCTTGTTCTTTTCCACTGCACCGAGCTTTTTATTTTTTCTTTTATTCTACCATTCTTTATACTCATTTTACATCACACACCCCTATGATAGCCACCCTCAACTTAGGTTATTTGCCTAAGTGTCAAGGTGCACAATGTCCTAGGAGGACCAAGGCTAAAATAAGTTTATTATGATATAAATGGGACGGTAATCGGTGTCATAAAAAGAAATAGGCTATTCAGGCTCAAATAGGGATCAAGGAATATTATGCATACATGAAAGTCATTTAGGCTAAAGTGGGCTAAAATTAAAACAGCGTATGATCCTTTCCTAACCCCTATCCTTCAACCTAGGTAAGACTAATCGGGCAAGTTCTGGATTCAACATACAAAGGAAACTAAGTAAAATCTCAGACATAGATGGCACAAAAGTATATCACAAGTTACTGCTCATCCAGCTCATGCAATTGTTTAGAAATGGTCCTCGAGTCATTAGAACTAATACCATGCAAAGATGCACAGTGGTCATAATTAGATATAAATTACACAGTTAAAGAATTAGACCATTTGAGAGGTTTCCACAAAATAATAAAACCATGTTAATTGCCTCAGGTACTTGTATTTCTCCTAGTCAACTACAAAATGTTATAACAACAACTCACTCTACACCCTCAACTTAACATCAACAAAAAGCTGAACTAAGGTTTAGGGTATACCTGGAGTAGATCAAGCTCAGGGATCATGGTTTGCCTCCCATGTAGTGCCTAATTTAACGTCGCAGTGCAACTCAGGTATCTTGATTACCTCAGACTTCATCGAGATAGATAGCAGCAATACTTTTCATCGAGTCTTTTGGACCGATATAGAGTTTGACTCATTTCCCATTTACCTTTAAGATGCTACCGTCTTTATTTTAAAAATCTACTACTCCAGATGAGTAGACTTTACTAACTCTAAATGGGCCTGATCACTTGGATTTAAGCTTACCTAGGAACAGTTTGAGTCTGGAATTGAACAGAAGCACCAAGTCACCTTTTTGGAAATCTCATTTCTCGATCCTCCAATCATGATACTTCTTCATTTTTTCTTTATATAGGTCTGCTCTTTCAT
Source organism: Capsicum annuum (assembly GCF_002878395.1). Classification (NCBI taxonomy): domain Eukaryota; kingdom Viridiplantae; phylum Streptophyta; class Magnoliopsida; order Solanales; family Solanaceae; genus Capsicum; species Capsicum annuum. Next base: position 173,182,515 of record NC_061120.1, on the reverse strand, counting down.
ATGCCCTGAGACAGAATTCATCCATCTCATTTAGTTGTCCAAGACTTAGCTCTGCTGCCTTCTTCCAACTCAAATTTAACCTTTTGAGGGCCCATAAAGCCTTGTGTTCCAGCTCTATTGGTAAGTGGAATGCTTTTCCATAGACTAACTGGAATGGTGACATGCCAATGGGTGTCTTAAAAGCAGTCCAGTATGCCCACAAGGCATCATCGAGATTTCGAGACTAGTCTTTCTGACTAGCATTTACTATTTTGGCTAGGATGGTTTTAATCTCTCGATTTAACACCTCTGTTTGCCCACTAGTTTGTGGGTGATATGGAGCGGCTACTATATGCTATTTCACCCCATATTTTACTAAGGCAGCTCGAAACACTTTATTGCAAAAATGAGATCCTCCATCACTTATAATAGTATGTGGTACTCCAAAGCGAGGGAAGATTTTCTTTTTGAGAAAAACAACAACCCTCTTTCCTTTATTATCAAAAAGGCAAAAGCTTTGACCCATTTCGATACATAGTCAACAGTAACTAAAATATACTTTATCCCATATGAGCTTACAAAAGCACCCATGAAATCGATGCCCCAAACGTCAAACAACTCCACTTCAAGCATCTTAGTCAAAGACATCTCATGTCTTTTGGAGATCAACCCCTGCCTCCGACATTGGTCACATTTCAGCACAAACTCATGAGCATCCTTGAGCAATGTTGGCCAATAGTAGCCGTTCTGCAACACATTCCTAGCCGTTCGATCACCTGCATGGTGACCTCTAAATGGGGATGCATGACATGCTTCCAATATACATAATACATCCACTTCTGGAACACATCTCCTTATAATATTGTCAACACATCGCTGAAAAAGATACGGTTCATCCTAGAAGTAATGAGTCACATCATGAAGGAATTTCTTTCTTTGTTGGATAGAAAGATTTTCAGGAATGAACTCACTCACAACATAATTTGCAAAATCAGCGTACGAAGGTATTTTCTCCATAGCAGTAACCTAGACCTTCTCATCAGGAAATGCATTATTTATCTCAATTTCATCACTAACTTCCTGTTCCCCTTCTATTCTAGACAAATGATCCGCCACTTGGTTTTCACAACCTTTCCTATCTTTGACTCACAGTCAAATCTTGTAGCAGCAACACCTATCTAATCATCCTTGGTTTTGCATCCTTTTTAGCCATAAAATACCTTAAGGCTGTGTGGTTAGTGTGAACCACCACCTTGGTCCCAAGCAGGTAAGCCCTAAATTTTTCAAAAGTATACACTATAGCCAGGAGTTCCTGTTCAGTAACGATGTAGTTCTTTTGCGCTCTATTCAGTGCTTTACTGGCATAGTATATTGGATGAAACAGTTTGTCCATCTTTTGTCCCAACACAGATCCAAGGGAAACACCACTTTCATTACACATGATCTCAAATAGTTTTAACCAGTCCGATGGAACAATGATAGGGGCCTCGGCCAGCTTTTTTTTAAGGCATTCAAATGCCTTCAAGCAATCATCATCGAAGGATAACTTCACTTATTTCTCTAAAAGTTTGCAAAGTGGATTCGCAACCTTTAAGAAGTCTCTTATAAACCTCCATTAAAATCCAGCATGTCCAAGAAAACTAAGTACTCCCTTCAATAAAATGGGAGGTGTTAGTTTCTCAATAAATTCAACCTTGGCTCGATCAACCTCTATCCCTTTTTTCTGAAATTTTGTACCCGAGAACGATGCCCTCCTTTACCATAAAGTGGCATTTCTCCCAATTAAGTACCAAATTGAATTACACATATCTTTGCAAGGCCATACTCAAGTTTGCCAAACATAGATCAAACGAATCTTCCACCACGGAGAAATCATCCATGAATACCTCTAAGGTATTCACTACCATATCTAAGAAAATAGACAGCATGCACCATTGGAAAGTAGCGTGTGCATTACATAGACCAAACGATATCCTCTTAAATGCAAAGGTACCATATGGGCATGTGAATGTCGTCTTCTCCTGATCTTCAAGAGAAATACAGATCTGGTTATATCTAGAATACCCATCCAAGAAGCAATACCATCCCCTTCAGACCAATCGATTAAGCATTTGGTCCATAAAGAGCATTTGGAAGTGGTCTTTCAAAGTCCATGAGTTTAGTTTGCAGTAGTCCATGCAAACTCTCTGCCCAGTCACAGGCTCGAGTGGAATCAACTTATTTCTTTCATTTGCAACACTAGAGATGCCCCTTTTTTTGGGCACGCATTGGAATGGGCTCACCCATTTACTGTTAGAAATAGGGTAAACCACTCCTGCATCCAACCACTTAATAATTTTCTTCTTAGCTATCTCTTGTAATAGTGGGTTAAGACGGCGCTGATGCTCAATGGTTAGAGTACAATCTTCCTCAAGTTGTATTTTATGCGTACAGATGCCAGGAGGAATGCCAATAATATCTGTGATAGTCCATCCTATTAATTTCTTGTACCTCTGAAGTACTGAAATAAGTGCTTATACCTGCTGCTCACTCAAATCAGCTGCAATAATAATGGGTAGTATGTTTCCGTTGCCCAAAAACACATACCTTAAATGCCCAGGCAGTTCTTTCAATTCCAACACTAATGGCTCTTCAATGGATGGCTTAGCCGGTGGTGTTGGTCGATTAGCAAGATCTAGATCTAGCTTCTTAGGAGAATAAGAGTATGAACCCATTCCTGACAAAGAACAAGTAGTCTCTTCATACTCTTCAATGCTTTCACGATCAAAATTCATCAGAATTGCGGCTAAAGGCTCAACAACAAGTTTCTCCTCTAGTGATACCTCCTGGTCATCCTCATAATACATATCAACAATTGAGAACACACTTATTTCTTTATGCTGCTTCATTGATTGGCACACATCATATCGCACCACCTCATCATTCATCCTAAATAAGAGCTCATTAGCTCACAAATGAATCAACACACTTCCAATTACGAGAAAAGGTCGACCCAAGATTATGGGTACTTTGAAGTCAACCTCGCAATCCAGGATGATGAAATCCATAGGAAATATGAAGCTAGCTACCTTCACCAGCACATTATATAAAATACCAATAGGTTATTTTACTAACCTATCCGCCATCATGAGTTGCATGTTAGTAGGTATAGGATTTCCCAAACCCAGCTTTTTATATACAGCCAGCGACATCAGGGGTCTAGGTCTGCCTTCTTCTGCACCAAGGTCCTCGTAAAAATAACGCTACAATGATGGAGATTATCCTTCGATTCGTAGCTCACCACTCTTTTCTTCGTCACAAGGTACTTTATGAATTTAGCATACCCTGACATTTGCTCAAGTGCCTCCACTAAAGGCACATTTATTGTTAACTGCTTCAATATTGCCATGAATTTACTAAATTTTGTGTCCTCAACCGTCTTCTTCAATCTTTAAGGAAAGGGAGGTGGTGGTCTTGGGAGAGTTTTCACCACTACTTCCTTTTTCTTCTCTTTCCCTTTTTCTGAAGCAACATCAAAACCATTTAGTTTCTCAGACTCCACCGAACATTTTTCCTTGGGTTCATTCTCTGTTTCAATCATATCTTTAATCAATCTTTTGCCCATAGAAGGGGCAGATAATATCTTATCACTTCTAGTGGTAATTACCATACATGAGCCATTATTCCATGGATTCTAGACTGTATCACTAGGTAATGTTTCACTTTTACTCTGGTTCAGCGTTGCAGCGAGTTGACTTATTTGCTATTCCAGCTGTTTGATTGCAATGGAGTGTGAGTTTACCAACTGACTAATAGAGGACAGATCGATCTTCATGGTAGTCACCCCTGCGTTGGTCTCCACTCCCTTTAGCAATTCAGCAATCATGTACTCCATGGACATCTTTTAAGAGCTTGTTGTAGCAGCCTTACAATTTCTAGGAGGGACATATAGCCCACTCCTATCATTATACTCCTCTAATTTTCTTGCTTCTGATTCTTATATCCAACCTTGTCATAGTAAGTACGACCTTGATTTCCTTGTCTATTGCCTCGGAAACCCCCCTGATTGTTTACATAGTTTGCCTTTTCTTCTGAGTCAGATTCCACTTTGCCCTGCGATCCCACAGCCTTTACTCTCTCAGTTTTACCTGATAGTAAATGCTTAGTTTGCAAGTCCATCTGTGTTTTCAGGTGAGCTATGTTTTGATCACGCTCCTTATCTCTTCTGCATTGTTCTACAATTATACCCATAGAAACACTAGGGCTTGCTACCATAGACTCTCTGGTATGCCATGTCCGACTATGTTTGTTCATTCTCTCTAGCATTTTTGAAGCCTCTAGGAATTTAAGATCAACAAAAAAACCACTAGCAACATTATCTATAATTTTTTTTGTCACATAGTAAAGAGCTCTATACAAAGTCTCCATCAAGTGTATGTCCGTCATAATGTGGTTCGAACACTGCGTCAGTTTCTTTTTGAATATCTTCGAGGTTTCATGCAAGGCTTCAGTTGGGAGCTGTCTAAAGTTACTAATCTCATTCCTTAATTGTACCCTCGTAGAAGGTGGAAAGAACCTTTCTAGGAAATCTCCATTCAACTGCCTCCAGTTGGTGATAGAATCGGGTATCAGCTCATTAATCCACAATGTTGCCTCCCCAGACAGAGACAATGGAAATAATCTCTAACAGATAGCATTCTGACCCACTCCTGGGTTATCCAAAGATTTATAGATGGTGACAAAGTTCAGCAGATGAAAGTTCGGATCATCCCCTGGAAGGCTACCAAACAACCCCATTAAATTAAGGAGTTGAATCACAGTACTCGTAATGATGAATTTTTCCCCAGGTGCTAACGGTGGAGGAATTATTGTACCCGTTTCACCAGCTCCATTTATTCTATCATCATAATCATTAAGGTCATACTGGACCAACTGGTGATCTTGCCTTCCTCGAAATGGACGATTCCTGTTAGCATTACGCTGTACTGGTGCAGCTATTTGCTCCACACGCGTTGGGTTACCAGGGTTCAGCAACTCCTCATCTCCTAAATCTTTATCCTGAGGATTTGGATTCCGTACTTGTTGACAATATTCTACATATTCACCTGAGCTCTAGCTAAGGCTGCTAATCGTCAGCCTCTTGCTGGTCTGCCATTCTGCCGATTAGTTGCGATTTTAGATTAAATTGCAATAATAGTCCTCCGAGACTTCTGGATCTTGTTATACACCACCAAAGTCCTGTAGAAAACAAAAACAACAAATAAATGTAAAACTAGGAAAATTGACTAACAGTCAATTAGCGTACACAAACTTCAATTTACAACTGTATTCCCTAGCAATGCCGCCATTTTTGATAACGCTCAAACTACACCTCTCTTATGAAAATGTAAGTGATCGTTGTCAATATATAACCCAACTAGGTTGGGGTCGAATCCCACAGGGAATAGGATATGAATTTGAGTTATCGATGGGTTAATCAACTGATAGTTACCAGTTTCCTATGAATGGGTTTTTTTGTCAGTGTAACGACTAATTACTTCTCAGTTCAGTGATTGAAATCAATATGATAAGGAAAACAAGAGTTATGTTCACTATAGGTATTGGGATTTGACAGGCGCTAGTAACGATTCAAGATTCTTGTGGTAGGTATGAACAATAGACTATCCTTGTTGAAGTTATGTCTAAATATTTCTCAACCTATTTAGACATTTAATTACCTAATTCTTTCGAACATAGGGAATTTATATTTCATAACAGGATGTTATCCCAAGTTAATTAATCTTGTTACAACATTAATTATTAAATGGAAGTTTAATGCTTCCAAGTCCCTATTGATAATTCACTTCTTACTAGGGTTGATTTCTTATCTCAAGAAAATCACCCGTAAGCAAAGTCTATTGTTTGCAACCAATAGTCAGCATGTAAGATAATGGAATTAACAAGAAGTTCCTACCACCGTTAGAATCTTGAACACTTAGTTACATTGCAAACCCAAACCCATAGATCCCATAACTCGGGTTAAGGGAATTTAGCTACTCATAATAAAATAAGCAAGACAACAAGTTGAATTCATACTTAGATAGATAATTTTACAACAAGATGAATAGAAACAAGTGTTTCTCATATTTGATCCTGTAGAAAATCCCAAAACAATTGTAATAATCTCTCTAAATAATTAAAGTCAGAAGATAGAGAGAAAAGTGCTCAAAACGTGAGTTCCAGATATCCAAGATGATGAATGAAAACCCTAACATATGTTTTAAATACTTCAGTCTAATTATGAAAACAAAATCTAACGGCTTATCAGGAATATCGTCAGCTCCTCTTCAGTTTGATAATCTTTGCCTTGGGCTGGTAATGAAGCTTGATGGCTTATCAGACATGTGATGACTTATCAGAGATGTCATCACTTTTTTACTTCAAAATCCATTCCCTGCCTAAGCCTGACGATAAGCCTGATGGCTTATCACACTTTTGACGGCCTATCATAGATGTTGTCACACATTCTAGCTGAAGGCCACTCTCTGTCTAAGCCTGATGGTAACTTTGATAGCTTATCACAAGGATGCTGACTTATCAGACAAGTCTTCAGCTATTTTTCCTTCTCTACTTGCTCAGAAATCTACTCTTTTACTCCCATAATTGATGATTCTCTTGTATCTCGATTTTCACTACAATATCAAAGAGAAAACAATCAAAAACGACAAAAGTTGCTGAAGACTTTGCAGTTATTCTCAGTTAAAGCCTCAAATATGTAGGCATCTTCTCACACATTAGTGACTTACTGGTATGAAAATCCAAATGTTGTCCGAAACTCGTCCGAAAAATTTAAAACCATTCGAGACATGCTACCTACACCCCCGAACATGAATCAACTCAAAACCCATAGTCTCGGTGCCCGAATGGTCAACTTAAAATCCTCGAAGTTATAGGGAGTTAAAAGTAACTAAGTCAACCAATATTTAGTACTCTTCTTAAGAAATAAGTATTGACTTTGTTAAAGATACGAAATTACCCTACTTAAAGAAAGGAGTAATAGTATTTAAAATCAAGTGGAACCACTTTTAATTGAAAAGACAAATAAAAAAGGAGTAATAGTATTTAAAATCAAGTGGGACCACTAAGGGTAAAATTGTAATTGTGTCTTTAAAAACTTTCCAAATAAGGAAAGGCGACATTCGTTTTGGGACGGACCAAAAAGAAAATAGCGACACATAATTTGGGACGAAGGGAGTATTATTTTAAGGTTCTAAGTATCTTAAGCAAATACAAAGGGCTGAGCTGAACTTAGAAACGTATGAGGTATTATAATATCTTCCCTTTGGGAGCATTTATCCTCGATTGAGACTGATTAAGCTGAGGATACCGAGGGACTAAGATTATATACTGATTATGAATAATTGAAAAACGTGATTATATGACTGAGTCTAATAGTTGTCACTAACTGAACTGATTCTTGAATGCATGCAATAACATGAACATATTTTATGCCTAGAACTGTGAATGAAAAAAAGGAACTTCAAGGAAAACTATTACCTTAAGCTGAGTCTGAGTTTGTGGAGAAAATGTGAGGTTACTTGGTACGCATGTCTGCTTCTACTTCCCAAGTAGCTCTCTCAGCGAACTGATTCCTCCAAAAAACTTTGACTAAGGAAACTTCTTTGTTCCTTAGTCTACGAATCAAGTGATCTAAGATTTCAACTAGGAGTTCTTCATAAGAAAGGCCGTTCTGGATATCTAAGACCTCTAAAGGAACAACGATCGCTGGATCACCAATACACTTCTTTAATAAAGAAACATGGAACACTAGATGAACTGACGCCAAATCTGCAGGAAGCTCAAGCTCATACGCTACTTTTCCAAAACGACTCAAGATCCTGAGAGGGCCTACATATCGGGGACTGAGCTTCCCTTTTTTGCCAAATCTCTTCATTCCCTTAATGGGAGATATTTTCAAATTTACAAAATCACCAATCTCAAATTCAAGATCCTTTCTCCTCACATCTACATAAGATTTTTGTCGGCTCTGGGCTGTCTTAAGCCTTTCCTTGATCAACTAAACTTTCTCCAAAGCAACAAACACTAAATCTGGCCCTATTAACGAAGTCTCACCTACCTCAAACCAACCAATAGGAGATCTATATCTCCTCCCATACAGAGCCTCAAATGGAGCAATCTGGATACTGGAACGGTCGCTGTTATTGTAGGCGAACTCAATCAATGGTAAGTGATCATCCCAACTACCCTTAAAGTCGATAACAAAAGCTCTCAATATGTCCTCTAAGGTCTAAATGGTCCTCTCTGCATGACCATTTATTTGAGGGTGAAAGGCTATATTGAGACGAACTCTGGTACTAAGACCCTTCTAAAAAGCCTTCTAAAACTGAGTGGTTAACTGAGTACCTCTATCTAAAATAATCGATAATGGGACTCCATGCAATCTAACGAAATCTTTAATATAGAGCTTGGCATAGTCCTCGGCTGAAAATGAAGTATGGACTAGAAAGAAATAGGATTATTTGGTCATCCTATCCACAGTGACCCAAGTCAAATCATGCTGATGACGAGTGCGAGGCAAACCCATCACAAAGTCTATGTTTACCTCTTCTCACTTCCAAGTTGGAATGCAGAACTCCTATATAGAGCCACTAGGCTTTTGATGCTAAATCTTAACTTGCTTACAAATAGGGCACTTATCTATAAACTCTGCAATATCCCTTTTCATACTGCTCCACCAATAGATCTCCCGCAAATCACGGTACATCTTAGTGGCCCCTAGATGAATAGAGTAGCAAATACCATGCGCTTTTGCAAGAATTCGCTATCTAAACCCATTTACACACGACACAAATAGTCTCCTATTGCAATGCAACACACCATCCCCCCTTAGGAGAAAACCTTTACTTTCTGATCTCTGATAGACTCCTTCAACTTTACTAGACTGGGGTACCTATCTTGCTTTACCTTTACTTTAGTAACCAATGAAGATTCCACATTACTCTGCACCCAAACACTACCCTCAGATGAGTAAACCAAATGAACACCTAATCTAGACAACTGATGAACCTCCCAAACCAAGGACTTCTTATAATTCCCTACATGAGCCACACTACCCTTAGACAATCTAGTACGAGCATTTTCCACTACATTGGCCTTGCCTGGATGATACAAAACACTCATATCATAATTCTTTAACAATTCTAGCCACCTTCTTTGATGAAGATTTAACTCTTTTTGTAAAAATACATACTGCAAACTCTTGTGGTCTGTGAGCACATAAACATACACCCCATACAGATGCCTCCAAATTTTCAATGCAAACACAATAGCTGCTAACTCAAGATCATAAGTAGGATAATTATTTTCATAGGGCTTAAGCTGTCTAGAGGCATAAGCTATGACCTTACCTCTCTACATCAAAACAACACCCACACCATCTATGGAAGCATCACAATAAACAACAAACCCATCTAAACTATCAGGCAACGTCAAAACCAAGGCTGAGGTGAGTTGAATATTTAACTCCTAAAAACTCTTTGCGTATGAATCTGACCACTGAAACTTGAATTTCTTCTGAGTCAATATGGACATGGGGGATGAAGTAGATGAAAACCCTTGAACAAACCATCTGTACTAACAAACCAAACCCAAGAAACTCTTGATATTTGATAGAGAAATAGGTCTAGGACAGTTTCTCACTACTTTGGTCTTTTAGGGGTCTACTCTAATGCCATCACTGGAAATAATATGGGTAAGGAAAGGTATTGATCTTAGCGAAAAATTACACTTACTGAATTTAGTAAACAACTGATGGGCTCTAAGAATTCGTAATATGATTCTGAGATGGTCTGCATGTCGTTTTCACTACGGGAATAGACAAGGATATAATATATGAAGACTATGATGAACGTGTCCAAGTACTATTTGAACACTCGGTTCATCAAGTCTATAAAAGTTGTTAGGGCTTTGTAAGACCAAATGACATAACTAGAAACTCAAAGTGACCATACCTAGTTCCTAAAGCTATTTTTAAAATACAATATTCTTTGACTCTGAGTTGATGATAGACAGATCTAAGGTCTATTTTAGAGAAATAGCTGGCACCCTGAAGCTGATCAATAAGTCATCGATTCTAGAGGGCGAATACTTATTCTCGATAGTGACTTTGTTCATTTGGTGGTAATCGATGCAAATTCCGAGAGAACCATATTTCTTAGGCATGAAAAGGACTAGAGAAACCCATGGGAAAAAACTAGGCCTAATGATTCCTTTATGTAGAAGGTCTCTTAATTTCTCTTTCAACTCTTTAAGTTTTATTGGAGAAATTCTATATGGCAGAATAGTTGTAGGATGGGTATCTAAAAGAAGGTCTATTTATAAGTCAATTTCCCTTTCGGGAGGAACTCCAGGAAGATCTTTGGGAAATATTTCTGGGAATTTCCTTACTACCGAAACTGACTCAAGACTAGGAGTCTCAGAATTAGAGTTTTTAACTCGAACAAGATTATAGACACACCCCTTTGATATCATCCTTCTTGATCAAAGGTACGAAATGCTAAAATACTTCCTTTCCATTCAAGGACTGGTTCATTTGGAAACTAAAAATGAGTAACTCTATTTCAATAATCAACTGAGGCATAGCATGAGACGAGCCAATCCATGCTGAGAATGACATCAAAATCAGTCATCTCTAACTCCACAAGATCAACTAAAGTGACTATTTTGGATATTATCACTGAATAGTTCCTGTATACCTGTCTGGCTATAATAGTAACACCTACTAGAGGTCATACTAAGAAGGGTTCTGCTAAAGTCTCAGTAGTGACACTAAAATTAATAACTATGTAGGTAGTTACAAAAGAAAGAGAAGCTCTGGGTCTAATAAAGCATAAAAATGTAAATAAAAGACCTGGAATGTACCAGTAACCACATTAGGAGACCTATCCTGATCTTTTCAAGACTGAAGTGCATAAAGCTTATTTGGGCGTTGCCCATTGTTGGCACTGGAATTGGAACCCTGATGAGTCAGGCAATCGAATGGTATTGGGGGAAAATTGGAATGAACCTACTGACCACTCTATGGGCATTCACTAACCCTGTGGCCCAGATTATCTCACCCAAAGTATACATCACTACCAGCTCTACACACACCTTGATGGTTTCTACCATATTTTTGACAAAGGGGATTTGTGCGACCAATTTTCATACTTCCCTGGGGTCTAGGGCCTGACTTCCTATACCGATTATCATTTCTGGTCTTTGGCACTAGTGCACCAGCTGAAGATGGAGATGGGGCTAAAGTTTTCTAGTGAAATTAAGGATGGTTACCACCGTCCGACCTTGACTGAGTAAAACTGAAGCTAGTCATTCTGGCTCTCTTATTCTCCCTCTCTCTTTCTTTATACTTATGCTACTCAATATGTTGAGTATGGACTATCAACCAAGACAAGTACATCTCCTTAATCAACATCACAGTCCTAGACTCCTTGACCACGCTATCAGCTACACCAGAGTCAAACTTACTCATCCTTAATATGTCATCAGACATAACATTTGGAGTATGCCTAGCTAACCGAGTGAACTTAAGAAAATACTTATTCAAACTCATGTTTCCCTGTCTTAGATTAATAAACTCATGCACCTTAGCTTCCTTTAAATCTAAGGGAAAGAACCTATTTAGAAAAGTGGTAAAAAACTCATCCCACTTAATTGGTCTTGTATTTGCCCCACTATCTCTATTCCACTGCTTATAGCAGGTGTAAGAAACATCTTGTAACTAGTAAGAACCCAACACTGCACTCTCACTAGAAGTCACACCAATAATATCAGTTACCTTCTGAACTATGTCAAGGAACTCTTGCGAATCCTCATCAAACTTAGATCCCAAAAGCACAGAATGGTTAATTCGGGTGAAATCCTAAATCTTTTTTACCATAGTATTAGCCACCAAAATGGTAGCCGACTGATCATTCTAGGATCCCACTAAGTGAGATAGTATTAGCCACCAAAATGGTAGCCAAATGATCATTCTAGAATGCCCTCTTAAATTCAGCATAAGAGATCGACTTATTTCAGGGATATTCCTGAAGAGGTAGAGGTGTGGGTTGATTCTCATTTCTCTTTCCGTTAGTCTTTCTGGGTGGCACGTTCTGTAAATAAAAAGGAAATTAGATTAGAAAGGGATTTTAAATTTCCTCATTCTCAATCGCACGATATGAACACTAAAAGAAGAGAAATATTTACTAAAACATCTTGTAGCTTTTTGCTCGAAAGTGTGGCACGCTTCACACCCATGCATAAGAATCTACTCAATTTGATGTTTAGACTTCCTAGGACACTTTAAAGCCTTAGGGTCTAATACCAAGTTTGTAATACCCTGACAGTACATCCTAGACTCCTCACAGTGCCTACAGCCCCGACGGACCACAAGCTAAACCATGCTAGTACTTGCTGTGAGCACTGAATAAAATAATATAGAACATGTGTGAAATTTAACTAAAAATTCCATAAGGTTTTATATATGAAAACAAAACTGATAGTTGAATAACAAACTGAAAGTGTCTAAAATCCTCTAACTGACTGGCTATGGAGTTGATGGGAAAAGTCCCCAACTAACTTTAACTAACTAATAAGCTAAACTAAAATAAATATAAATGGTCTGTGGAACATGAGGACTCACCACTGTTACTACTGTGGATATGCTGGAGAGATCTAGATACAGTCAAGAACCTGAGCATCCAAACCTATGATATGAGACATCATAGCATAAGAAATGAGTATACGGTCAGTACGTTGAGTGTACTGGTATGCTAAATAAGGTTAGGCTAACGTGCATGGTTCATATAGATGAATGATACCGACTGAACTTGTAGCTTGAGAAAACTAATGTATAGTATGCGAGAAATATTGTAAAATATGAGAATACATGACCAAGCATATAACATGATACTTAAGTAGTCTATAAACTAAAATACTAAAATATTGATGCTGAATAACTAGTAACTGTATGCCATGGTAAAGCAAGTCTGAAAACTGAACTCTGAACTGAATACTGGACTGAGACTATAAGACCTATTATCTAACCGACATACCCCAATAAGGTAAATTAGGGTCCAACCTATAATCCCAGTTGGAAGGGTGTTAGTACTATACTACGAGTACTAACACTAGCTGTGTGGATCCACTGTAATGGTATCCCGTAGGATTAAAGAGTTACCGCTACTAGAAGGTGCTTTGGTAAAACATGTGTTAACCCTCAACTGGCAGGTTAACATCTCTAACCTATTTGGCTACATAGTTCTGGAATATGGGGACTGCTACTAAAGGTCACACCCTCAACTGGCAGGTGAGGCCCCATCCTTGGGTTCGCTCGGTGCTGAATCCTACTTCTAACTAAACAGACTCAGTCTACTGAACTGGAACTGTTCTAAACTAACATTTTGGGTTTGAACAACCCCCAGGATTCGATACCATCAAGAATGGAAGCATACCAAAGTTTCAAATGCATAATAAGTAGTTATTGTTAAAAATTCATCTTTTATGCCTTTCATCCAACACTTGCATGTCATGGGTTAAGTATGGGAATAGTTTTTAAATATGGTGTAATATCATGATTGCAATATTAAAATCACAAATTAAGTTAATGTCCAACAAATACGCATCATTAAACATGTTGGATTTAACTTCAACAACAACAATCTTGTCAACATGATTCGTACACACATACAATGAATTTTCATGAAGGGTCATGGATATATCTCATAATATCATGTAAAGATCATAGATTTAAATTTCTTTTTAAACTTGAAAGTGGGTACTTGGACTCCATAGGTGAGAAGACCCATGAATGAACATCTAACGTACCTGGGTTGAAGAATTCGTAAAGGTTCATAAGTATTTCTTGGGAATTGAACTTGAATGTTGAAGGGGCTAGAGTTTGTTCTTGAGAGATAATTTTTTTTGGAGAGAAATTATGGCTAATGAGGCATATCATGCTTCTATGGGGCTTTAATTCTACATTTTGGATGAATTTGGGATATGGAAAAAGACCGAACTGCCCCTTGGGGATTTAATCTTGTAACTGGAATGTGGAATAGAGCTTCACCGTGATGCGGTGATGGTCTCAGCACTATACCCAATGCAACGCAATGCAATCACGGTGGGTTGCTGGAATTAACAATTGTGGATTTTTCCTCTATCGCAATGAGGTGAGGCTTTCACCGCTATTTCCACTGTGACACAATGGAATCACGGTGACTTGCTGGAACGAAAATCCAAACACTGTCCAAAATTCATCCAAAAAATTCAAAACTTACTCGAGACATGCTACCTACACCCCTGAACATGAATCAACTTAAAACCCATCATCTTGGAGCCCAGAAGGTCAACTTAAAATCATCAAAGTTTTAGGGCGTCAAAAGTGACTAAGTCCCTCATCGCTTAATTTTATTTTCAGGTTCTAAGTGTCTTAAGGAAGTACTAGGGGCTGAGATGGACTTAGAAACGAACGGGGTATTACAGAACCTACCTATCCACAATCTCAATCAGGACATATTCATAAGAGAAAGAATTAGTGATTCCAAATCCTTTCAAAGGAACAACTAAAGAAGGATCACTAATGCACTTTCTCAACATGGAAACATGAAAAACCGGATTAACCAAGCTCAACATAAAAGGCAACTCCAACTCATAAGGAATATTACCAATTCTTTGCAAAACCTTATGAGGACCCATATACCGGGGACTGAGCTTTCCCTTCTTACTAAACCGCACTACTTCCTTCAAGGGATATACCTTGAAGAAAACCTTATCCCTAACCTCAAGCTCTAAGTCTCTATACCTAACATCTGCATAGTACTTTTGACGACTTTGGACAGCCTTAAGACTCTCCTGAATCACCTTTACCTTCTCATAGCCTGGTAAACCATGTCGGGACCAAATATATCTACCTCACCAAGATCAAACCAACCAATAGGAGATCTATACATACAATGCCTCAAAAGGGGACATACTAATGCTAGAATGATAGGTATTGTTGTAAGAAAACTCCACCAAAGGTAGATGCTCAACCCAATTGCCACTATAATCAATCACACAAGTCCGAAGTATATCCTCTAGTGTCTGAATAGTTTTCTCTGCTGGCTTATCCATCAGCAGATGGAAAGCAGTACTCAAACTAACCTTAGTAACCAATTCTTTCTAAAAAGACCACCAGAAATGAGACATAAACTGCGCGTCACAATCAGAAATTATCAAAATAGGAACCCCAAGAAGCTTCACTATCTCTTAAAGATACAACTTTGCATAATTCTCCATCGAGAAGGTAGTCTGAAATGGTAGAAAGTGCACAGACTTAGTAATCCTATACACGATGATCCAAATCAAATTAAATTGATTTCGAGACCAAGGAAGACTGGTAACGAAGTCCATGTTGATCACTTCCCACTTTTATTCGGGAAAATCAATATCTTGATACAACCCTTCAGGCTTGATGTGATCACCTTAATATGTGGACACACCATGCACTTGGCCAAAAAATCAACCATATCTCTATTCATGCTATTTCACCAATAGATCTTCTTGAGATCATGATACATCTTAGTCGAGTCAGGATGAAAAACATAGTGCTACTCAGCCAAAATCCTTTGTCGCAAACCATCGACATTAAGAACACATAACTTTCCCTGGTACCATAAAGTAACATCACCACCATCTCAAATAAGACTGCCTTTTTCCCACCAACGTCACTCTTGATTTTCATCAACATAGGATATAACACTTGCTTCTCCTTAATCTTTGCACAAAGAGACTATTGAACCACTTCTTGCACCATCGCACCACCATCCCTGGAGTCCAAGAGATGAACTCCAAGATTAGCCAAGCGGTGAATATCCTTCACCAATTCCCACTTTCCTTCCTTCACATGAGCCAAACTCCCAATGTATAACCTACTAAGAGCATCTACAACCAAGTTAGCCTTACCTAGTTGATAGTAAAGACTCATATCATAATCCTTGAGAAGCTTAAGCCATCTCCTCTACCTGAGATTAAGCTCTTTCTATGTGATCACATACAGTAGACCCTTAGGATTAGAAAAGTTATACACATGAACACCATACAAATAATGCCACTATATTTTAAAAGTAAACACATCTGCCAAAACTCTAAATCCGAAGTAGGAAAATTCCTCTCATGCACATTCAATTCCTAGAAGCATAGGCAATTACCTTCCCATGTTGCATCAGCACACAACCTAGGCCTACCCAAGATGCATCATAATAAACCACGAACCCATCACTGCCTTTCGGCCAAGTCAAAATTGGAGCCGAACTTAACTTATCCTTCAACTTCTAAAAATTCCCTTCACAAGCATCCGACTAAGAAAACTTAACCTTCTTCTGAGTTAACTTAGTCAAAGGAGAAACTATTGACAAGAAGCTTTTCACAAAATACCTATAATACCAAGCTAAACCAAAAAATCTCCGAATGTCGGATGGAGTCATGGGTCAAGGCTACCTTTTCACCATAGCAACCTTTTGTGGATCCACCATGATCCCTTTACTAGAAATAATATGACCCAAGAAAGCTATACCATTCAACCAAAACTCACACTTGGAGAACTTGGCATACAACTGCTATTCTCTTAAGGTATGCAACACCTTATAGAGGTGATTAGCATGATCCACCTCATTCTTTGAATAGACTAGAATGTCATCAATAAACATAAAAATGAAAAGATCTAAATAATGATAAAAAAACCCTATTCATCAGATCCATAAATGTCGCCGGAGCATTAGTCAACCTAAATGACATTACCAATAACTCAAAGTGCCTATATCGAATACAAAAAGCCATCTTAGGGATATTTACCTCCTTAATCTTTAGCTGATGGTACCCATACCAAAAATCTATCTTAGAAAAGAACTTACCACCTTACAACTGGTCAAATAGACCATCTATCCTTGGAATAGGATATTTATTCTTGACCGTCACCTTGTTCAGTTGCCTATAGTCAATGAACATCCAAAGGGAACCATCATTCTTTCACACAAACAACAACGGCGCACCCCAAGTAGATACACTAGGATGAATAAACCCCTTATCCAAAAGAGCCTTATGTTTCTCTTTGATTTCCCCCAACTCAATCGAAGCCATTCTTTATAGAGGAATAGAAATTAGATGTGTCTAAAATTAAATCAATACCAAAATCTATTTTCCTATCCGAAGAACACTAGGAAGATCATTTAAAAAGACCTTGGGAAATCCAATAACCACTGGAACTAACTGGAAAGAAGGACCTTTCGAGTTAGAATCTTTAACCCAAACCAAGTGATAAATACAACCTTTAAAGATCAATCTCCGAGAGCAATTAAAACTCCTTTAAAGATCAACCTTTAAAGATCAATCTCTTAGTCCAGTTTTTAGTAATTAAAACTTGCATTCAGAGGGGTAAATGGGTCTTTTTCCATTTTATATCAGCCCCTAAAACATGTAATTAAGCCACACAAAAGGCAAAATTTACTCATTCTCTCTAGAATATTTCAAGAATAAACCCTAGTTTATCATATTCAAGAATCCAAGTTCCAAGGAAATCCATCAATCTTTCAGAATTCAAGCTTTAAGGTATGTCAAATATTTATCCAAAGGTACCTTACACCCTTTGGAGTCTAAGAAACTCTTTTAAACTTTAAGTAAATTAATTTTATGATTCCCATGACTTGGATTCAAGTGTATTCATGATTATAATGTTGACTGAGTTTCTATTCCATGATTAAGTGCAATATTTATGTAAAAATAATTATTATGTATGTAGTATCATGTGAATTCATGTTAAAACCTTGAAATTATGATGCTCATATGTTAATTAGTACTATGTGCAGATACAATGCCTTCCACGTGTTTGATGAGTTGTTTATGTGAATTAAATAGTGAAATTATATCATGTTAGCATGTATACTAGCTCATGCCATTGAAGTGTTTGATAAAATGCCTCTATAGATATATTATGAACAAGTGTGCATTTCTATGTTATGCAAGGTCATGTCCTTCTTTACTTTTCATGCTATCGATAGCTGGGGGTATTTAATACCCAATAATTTAGCTGTTTACCTAGAGCCAGTGTTAATTACAGAATAATCTCAGTCATGGCACGACCAGTAGTACTCTTAGTCAGTTATAAAACTCAAGAAAAACTCAGTAGACTGAATATCAGTCCAGTCCAATTCAGTATTTAGTTCAAGCCTTAAAAAATTTAGTCAGTTAATAGAATTTAGTAGTATTCCATCAATTAACGGAACTCAGTGAACTCAGTTTAGTAATGTTAGACAGTATAATTAGTAACAGTTCAATCAACCCTAGTATTAACTTGGAATCAGATCAGTGTCTATTCAGTTGGGAGTAGGATTCGGCACCGAGCGAACCCAGGGATGGGGGCATTCCTTCCAATATAGGGTTTGGCCCTTAGTAGCAATCCCTACTTTATAGAACTACGTAGCCAGTGTAGGTTGAGATATCTTCCTGCCAGACTTGGGTTGATACATCTCATATGAGTTTTCCTACCAGCGAGGGTTAACGAAAGAGCTTTTTTTCAGAGAGGGTTAACTCACTATTATCTTTATTCTTCGCATGGTGATGACACCCTTCCAACCGGGGTTACAGGTTGGAACCCAATCTACTCATAAAAGGGCATGTTGGTTAGATGATTACCTCCTATAGTCTCAGTTTTAGTTCCAGTCTCCGTATAGAAGTCAGTTTTGTTTTATAGAATCAAGACTGTCAGATACAGTTACTCAGTTTAGTATGAAACTCAGCATAGTTCCACATAATTAGGACTGTCAAAAACAGTCATTTAGCTATCTGTTATACAATATTAATAAACTCAGATATCAGTAAATCAGTTATTCAGAACTCAGTACCCAGTGTTATCATGACTTTAGTTAGAACTTACGTATTCATTCATGTACTCTTATTCAGTTATACTTATGTTATTCAGTCAGTATTGTCCATGCATATGAACCTATGCATCTCAGCCTACCTCATATAGCATACCAATATATTCAAAGTACTGATGTATACCTTTCTTTTATGCTATGATGTCTTATATCATAGGTTTAGATGTATGGGCTCCCGATCATACATAGCAACCCGATCCATTAGAAGCAGAATTAGTGGTTAGTCCTCATAGTGCAAGGTTGGATTAATTATTTTTGTAATTCAGTACTTAGTCTATTTTAGCATTTGGAGTTAGTTGGGGACTTATCCCATCAACTCCTCGTTCAGACAGTAAAGGCTTTTCAGACTAGTATATTTATAGATAGATGTTCAATTTTGATATTGATGTACCATACTCAGAATTTTTTTATAGTTTTGAAACATATGGCAGGTTTCTGCCTAATTTTTGCATAATTATAGTATTATTATTCAGTTATTGCAGTAGGTACCACTCATGGGTTATCTTGTGGTCCTTTGGGATTATAAGCACTGTGTAGCATCCAGGGTACAGACTCAGGGCGTTACAAACTTAGTATTAGAGACTAAGGTTCAACAGAGTCCTAGAAAGCCTGAAAGCTGCATCTAGTAGAGTCTTGTGCATGGGTGTGTAGCACTCCATACTTATGGATAGGAGGATATTAGATGTTATAGGAAAAGTTTTCCTTCTTTTAGTATTTATATCGTGCGATGAGCACAAGCTCAAGTTAAACTCTCAGTCTAATTTATCTTTTCCTTATACTTACAAAACATGCCTTCTAGAGAAGCTAACGAAAGAAGTAATAAAAACCAGCCAGCCCCTCCGCTCGTTCAGGCAGATCCCCTGAATAACCATGTCTCTCACACTGAATTTAGAGTTGCTTTCACTACCTTAGCTTATTTAGTAGTTTCTCAGAATAATCAACTGGCTATTATCCTATCTAGGCTTATGGCTTATGTTCTATAGAATAAGGAGGTGAGGCATAGTAAAAAAGAGAGAAAGAATAAGAGGGCCAGGATGTCAAGGCCATAGAGTGCCCAAAAAAATCCTCTTTGCCATAAATGTGGCAAAAACCACTAGGGTATATGTAAATCTGGAAGTTATCTGTGTTTTTGATATGGTAAGCCAGGCCACAAGGTCAGAGATTACCCTCAGTCAGGTTCCCAGAATTAGTATAATTATCCCCCAGGTAGGGTGCTGCTTCTAGTGTCACCAGTAGGCAACACCCAAACAGACTCTATGCACTTCAGTCCTGATAGGATGAGGAAAGTTTTCCTGATATGGTCACTGGTACATTACAATTTTATCATTTGTATATTTATGCTTTCCTAGATCCAGGAGCTTCTGTCTTTTGTAACTCCTTATATAGCTGTTGACTTTGGAGTCAGTCCTAAAATTCTGATAGAGAGTTTCTCAGTCTCTACCTTAGTGGGTAAATCTATCATAGCCCGGTGGGTATACAGGAAATTTTTGGTTATGGTGTGTTAGAAAGTCACTTCAGCAGACTTAGTCAAATTAGAGATGAATGATTTTGATGTCATTCTCGGCATGGATTGGCTTCATTCCTACTATGCCTTAGTCGACTGCA
This sequence comes from Capsicum annuum, assembly GCF_002878395.1. Classification (NCBI taxonomy): domain Eukaryota; kingdom Viridiplantae; phylum Streptophyta; class Magnoliopsida; order Solanales; family Solanaceae; genus Capsicum; species Capsicum annuum. Next base: position 173,162,002 of record NC_061120.1, on the reverse strand, counting down.
GAAATAGAATTGTCCAGTTTCAGTTTCTGAATGAGCTCATCCTAGAGTGGAGGGGTAGTACTTCAGCACTGAAGGGTCAACTTGTTTCCTACCTAAGGGCAAGATAAATAATATCTAAGCGATGTTATACCATGTCTTTCGAGTCCAAGAATCTAGTTCAGAAACCTCTACTCATGAGTCAGTATCAGTAACATGTGAATTTCGATATGTGTTTCCCAAAGATCTTCCCGAAGTTTCTCTCAAAAGGGAAATTGACTTCGGCATTGACCTTCTTCCAGATACTCAGTACATATTTATTTTACCGTACAGGACGGCACCTGAAGAACTCAAGGAGTTAAAAGAACAATTAAATTATCTCCTAGATAAGGGATTCATCAAACCCAGTGTGTCCCCATGGTGTGCACCAGTCCTATTCGTGTGCAAGAAAGATGATTCTCTCATAATGCATATTAACTACCATCAGTTTAATAGAGTCACGGTAAAAAACAAGTATCCACTTCCTAGAATTGATGACTTGTTTGACCAACTTCAGGGTGCCAGTTACTTTTCTAAGATAGACCTTAGATCAGGCTATCATCAGCTCAGAGCCAGAGAATGTGACATCCAAAGGCAACTTTCAGGAGTCAGTATGGTTACTTTAAATTCTTAGTCATGTCATTTGGTCTTACTAATATCCCAGTAGCTTTCATATACTTAATAAATCATCTATTCAAGAAGTACTTGGACATGTTCATTACAGTCTTCATCGATGACATTCTTATCTATTCCCATAGCAAGAACGATCATGCAAATCACCTCAGAATCATATTTTAGATTCTCAAAAACCCATTAGTTATCATGATATCTATTCATGTCTTACATGTCAGCTCTATGATTATAGAACATATTCATATATGTTAGCCAAAACCATGTATGCTTATGGTTCCTAGTGTAGGAGTTCCAGTTCACTCAGTGTTACGAATCATGTTCCATGAATGTATAATCTCCAAACTCATGTCATACTTTACAATATGCTCAGTTATTGTGACTCATGCTATGCTCCTAATAATCAGCTAAATTCATACTTATTTCCTGTATATCCCCTCAGTTTGGATCTTTTGATTAATCTAGGATGTTGATATTCTATTCCTCAGGCCTCAGTAAATGTCAAGTTCTGTATAGTGTCCATTCATACTTCAAGTTTTAATGCTTTATTGAACTCTCCTTATGAAATGATGTAGTTAGGAGCAATTGCTCATATGGGAGAGAGTAAATATTTTAGGTTAAGGAAAATTTGTCGCATGCTTGTGTAACACCCTAAATCAGGTACCTAGAATACCACACGGTGCTCATGAACTCGAAGGACCACAAGCTAACCCATGACTGATATCTGTAACTGAGCACTGCATAACATACTATATAAATGCAGAAAAAAAGGCTGAAAGGCCATAAGGTTTAAAAATATGATAAAAAATAACATCTGAATATTACGGTATCACCATACCAAAAATAAAATAACTGTTTGGACATTCTAGCCTGAAAGCCTCTAAGCTGTCTGAATAAGGAGTTGATGAGACATATCCCCAACTAACTTCAACTGCTGAAATAAACTAAGTACTGAAAGAATGAAATAGTCAAATTATAACATCCTCGAATGATGAGGACTCACTGCTAGTCTGGCTACTGAATGTCTGATCTACTAAGGATGCTCTGGAGCTCATGCTCCTGATCCTATGGTATAAAACACCATAGTGCAAATGCATCAGTACGATTAAATAAACTGGTATGCAAGAAAGGTAGGATGAATGTAAGGGGTTTATATGCATGAATAATACTAACTGACTGAAGAACATGAATGTGAAAATACATGCATGAATACGTGAACTGTGACTGAAATTATGACATCACTGAATCTGAATACAGATAACATACGTATTATATGACTGATATACTATGTTCTGAATGACTGTGTCTGACAGTCCTATTTCGGATGGAACTAGCCTAGTTTCGTACTGAACTGGGTGACTATATATGACAGTCCTAAATTCTGTAGAACTATTTGAGTTTATTATTAAGGCTGAGACTGTGAATGTAACTGTGGGAAGTAGTCATCTAATCGACATGCCCCAAATAAATTATTATAGCTGAGTTGGGGTCCAATCTGTAACCCTAATTAGAAGGGTTCATTACCGCAACACTGGTGAGAACAAATTATGAGTAATACCTCATCTAACAGGTACTCTAAGGAGAACGGTGGTAACCTCATAGAATAGTTTAATCCAACTCATCTACCCTAAGACTCTATAGCATGAAACTGATAAGACATGACACTTCCTGGACTCACGACCATAATCAACAATCTGTAATACAATCATTGGGGAATTTCATAGGGCACTTGGTTATCATGGTTTGGTACATGAATAGGAATGCATATAAACATGTCATAATTTCATAGGCTAATCTCATGAACAATCCATCAAACAATTACAATGCATAACAATAATATGGAAGTCATTTTGACCATAAGGGTAAAGCATAGGTTCATCAATTTGGTCATAATTGAGTCCTCAAGCATGATTCTTGTTATCTTGGGCATTTTATTAAACACATTGCATGCATTAACTTGTACATGAATGGGGATTTCATACTATCATACTATAATGACACTTTTTCCTTCACATAGGCATTAAATCAAACACATGGGGAATATACTTTGGTTATACCATCATCAATGCATCTAATTATCATAGTTGCATAAATAAATTTGTAATTTGAAGGATGTATCCTTAATATTATGCAAATCATCACACACTAGGATCAATCATTGGAACATGTATTTTAAAACATGAATCAAAACCCCACAACATCATGGACATGAATTTCAATTAAACTAAATCATGAATATTCATAAATACATAAATCTTGGATTTTTAAAAGAGATTATTGAGCTTCATGGGTGAAAGGTACCCATGAATCAAAACTTGACATACCTCAAAAGCTTGAATCTTTAAGGTGGTTAACTTTTCTTGAAGGTTCTTGAATGGTCACGTTTTGATTCTTGAGTTTTCTTGGAGAAGGGTTTGAATCTAGTTCTTGGGTTTTGATCTTGAAATAAACCTTAATTTTGATGTTATGGATGAATGAGGAGTTACGTGCTTTTATTTGATGTAATTAGGGGTTAAAAAGGATGGAAAAAGACCCCAAAAACCCTTTAAAACGTCATTTCAGCGCTGTTTCGGACAAAGTTGACGGTCTGGGTGACGAAACGTCACTCACCATAAATCCAACCATCCATTTTGTCCTATAAAATGGCCTTAATGCATCAGTTACGATGGTAAGAACGATGGTCCATCGCTGACTTGACGGTTCGTCAGCTTGCCCGTCGCTCCTGGGTAGTTCGGACAACTCTTAGTAAACTGACCATAGCTTTTTACTCTGATACTAGATTTTGGTGAAATTGGTATCGTTGAAAAGATAATTCAAGTATCTATCAGTTTATGGGTATGATATCAAAAATTCTTTGTATATGATCATTTAAATTTGACTATGACAATATTCTTCTCAAGAATTAAATCGGTAAGGGATGTTTTGATTCGTCTAATAGCTAGGATGTATTTGAGGGCTTAATATACATCTAACTTGATCATAAAACTACAAAACCACTATAATTTATTTCTCATAAGCTTTAATCATGGTTCTACTATTGGTTGGGATTCTCAGGGTATTACAATATCTCCCCATTGGGAACATTCATCCTCGAATGGGACTGACTAAGCTGAGATTCGGGCTGATCATGCCTACCTGATGCATGGTTTTATGACTGTACTAATACATGAATGCATGAATGAGAGTACTAATAAGCTGATCACACATATCTGATGTGTGAATACATAATTGAACTAACATATCAGCATGTGACTGAACATGTAAGGGTAAAGACACCAAGTTTGAAATGAAAACTGAGCATAGTTGTAACTAAAATTTAAACCATAAGCTGAATGAACTTAAGGAAAGCTATTACCTTGGGCTGGTTCTAAACTATAGGAAAAGAGGTGAGGATACTTGGTCGGCATATCTGCTTCTACTTTCCAAATAGCTCCCTCAACGGACTGATTCATCCAAATAACTTTAACTAGAGGGACTTCTTTGTTCCTTAGTCTACAAATTTGATAGTCAAGAATTTCAAATCGAATTTTCTCATATGAGATACTGTTCTAAATACTACACCCTTAACAGGGACTACTACAACTGCTAGATCACCTATGAGCTTCTTTAGCAAGGGGACATGAAAGACTGGATAACGTGAAGCTAGATCTGAAGGCAATTCTAGCTCATAAGCTACTTTGCCTAAGCGACTTAGTATTTTGAAGGGACCGACATATTAGGGACTGACTTTTCCCTTTTTGCCGAATCTCTTTACTTCATACATGGGAGAGATTTTCAAAATACTAAATTTTATTTTATCTCAACTCGAGATCCTTTACTGAACACACATGAACAGGAACATGAGAACATGACTAAGTCTGTAACATGTGACATGGACTGACTATCGAGAACTGAACTGAGCCATTGAGTACATGGCTTACGACTGAGATTGGAGATAGAGGGTCAACCTATGGATACCCACTACTCCAAAATGGGTTCATTACATAAAACGAGAGTGGCATATTTTTTTCATGAATGTTCGGGGGATTATAGTGTATCTCCCCCTTGGGACACTATGTCCCTTGAAGAATGCTGGGCTGATTTTTTTCTTTGAGCTATGAGGAAATTGAGGTGATGCATAAGGCAACTACGAACTGAATCGTGACTGAATATCTAGATTCTAAACTAAGGCACGATACATGAATTGAGCTGGACACGCAACTACTTGGTTCATCCATCTTTGAATAGTTATATTCATGAGACTTTGGATAGTGTGACCAGATAGAAAAAAATAGATAGCCACACCATACAAACTTGTTCGTCTGACTGCTAAACTGGATCGATGGCTTTGCAGACTAACTCATACTAAAAACTTATACTCGACTGGAGTATTTCTATGACACTCTTTCTATAGTGTTCTAGTGACTGTAGAGAGAAAGAAAATCTTGGCTTGGTCTGACTAGGACATCTAAATAGGGGATCACCACATGGCTGGGATTCTTGTATTAGGAGGCAATGACTATGAAACATTATCTAAAATAGAGTTACTAAGCCTTATGCACTGCATCTACAATTTTAAAGCTTAGACATATCCCTCTAATACTCCTTCCACTACACTCTCTGCCTTAGTACAACACATCACTAGAGACTACTAAAAATATTCACATGGGTGTTGAGTACGAATGCATAAATATACTAACTTTTTTTATCAACTACATGGATGATAGTTGAATACTGGGTAGGTAAGACTGAACTGTACTTAGTATGAATAACTAGACTGAAACTATAGAACATTATGCATAGAAGGTAATGATTGACTGGTAACATGAGATAACTGAGCATGAATGAGTAAAGCTGTATTATCTTAAGGATGTAGAACCAAGCGTATAACATGATTCGAATATATTCTGTAAACTGAGGTACTGAAATACTAATAACTAAATAGCTTATAATTGTATGCTATGGTCAAGTAAACCTGGATTTGGACTGAGTTTTTGATCTGATTACTGAATTGGAGCTGACACTGTAACTAAGACTACAACTGGACTCATACTTGAACTAAATACTAGGTTCTTATAGTCGAATACCGATAACTAAGGTCTAGATTGATACTGAATTCTGATGGCTAAGTAATTGATCGTTGGAAGCCATGGTTTTGCAGGACTATCTGAGTCCTTTAATGAATATTGATTATTGAACTGACGCTATAATTGAGGCCTGAGGGATAGAGCATCAACACCATAGATTTGATCGAGGATGTAAAGTGAGGGTATACGTGACATAATCTGAGTTTGGCTAATCATTCGAAGTGGAGAATAAGTCATGTGGGCTGAGCATACTGTAAAGCATAACATGAGTGCATGAGTCATGAGCTGAATTACTTGAGTCTGAAGTCTCTATACTAATGGGACATGATTCGTAACAAGGAGTAAACTGGAACTCCTTATACAAGGAACTATGAGCGTACATGATTCTCACTAACGTGCATGAATATGAGTGATGATCATAGAGCTGACATGTAGGACATGAATAGATATCATGATAACTAATAGGTTTTAAGGATCTATAACACTTTTCTGAGATGGTCTGCATGATCACGCTCACTGCGGGAGTAGACAAGAATGTTATCTATGAAGATTATGATGAATATTCCAAGTACTGGTTGAACACATGGTTCATCGAGTTCATGAAAGCTATTGGAGAATTAGTAAGACCAAAGGACATGACTAAGAATTCAAAATGACCATACCGAGTTCTAAAAGCTATTTTCAGAATATCATAGTTGCTGAGTTCTGATGATGCTATTCTGTATGGTGGAATAGATATGGGCTAAGTATCTGGAAGAAGGTTAATGGCACTCTCTATTTCCCTCTTAGGAGGAACTCTGGGAAGATCTTTGGGATAGACATCTGAATATTCATTCTCAACTGGAACTAGCTCAAGACTGGGAGTTTCGGAACTAGAGTCTTTAAATCAAACAAGATGATTGACACATCCCTTAGATATCATTTTCCTAGCCAGTAGGTAAGAAACAAGCTAACCTCTGAATGCTGAAATACTACCCTTCCACTCAAGGATAGGTCCTCGGAACTAAAACTGAACAATTCTGTTTCAGCAATCGACTGTGGCATGGCAGGAATGAAGCCACTCCATACCGAGAATGACATAAAAAATTGTCATCTCTAATTCAACTAAGTCTGCTGAATGACCTTCTAAGATACCATCACCGTAAAAGTTCCTGTATGCCAATCGGGCTATGATGGATTTACCCACTGGGGTAGAGACTGAGAAGAGCTCTGCTAAAATTTCAGGACTTAATCCAAATTCAACTGCTATATAAGGAGTAACAAAAGAAAAATAAGCTCCTGGAACTAGCAAAGCGTAAAAATGCAAATGAGAGATCTTTAACGTACCAATGGACACATTAGGATAATTTTCCTGATCCTATTGGGACTAAAGAGCATAGAGTCTATTTGGGCGTTCCCCACTAGTAGCACTGGAAGTGGCACCCTACTCATTCGGGCAATCAAACTGAGCTGAAGGATGATTATTCTAACTTCATGGACTAACCTTAGTTCTTACCGCAAGTCTAACAATGAAGATTAGTTTGGGCACTGCTAACACTGCCCTAAGATCTAAGGCCTAGTGCCCTATCTCTATATTTAGGGGCTAGAGCACTGGATGAGGAAGGAACTGGAATGGATGACTTTAGAAGGAACTAATAATGGTTACCACCCTCTGACTTAGGCTGAGCGAAGTTGAAATTACCTGTTCTCGCTCTTTTATTTTCTTTTTTTTTATGCTTTCCCACCTTAATCTGCTGGGCATGAATTATATGCCTGGGTGGGACAATAACCTACTGATTTCCCTGAGCTACTACGGAGTAAGATAAAGTAAGGGAGTCAGTTCTAAATTTTCCATAAAAGATATGCTCATCCAGGGAATCTGCTTGAATGGACGAAGGTTCCGACTGATTCCCGGTTCTCCTATTATTAGTCCTTTTAGGAGGCATGATCTATAACAAAAGGGAGAAACGGATTAGACAAAGTGTTAACTTGATCTCATGCTCACTCGCACTACACAAATACTGAAAGAAGGGAAACTATTCCCAAAACATCTCATAGCCTCTTGTCCATAAGTGTGGTGCATAACACACCCATGGACAAGACTCTACTTGATGTAGATTTTCAGACTTTCTAGGACACTATTGAACCTTAGGCTCTGATAACAAGTTTGTAATTCCCCAAATATGGTACCCAGAATGCCACACGGTTGTCATGACCCTAAAGGACCACAAGTTAACCCATGACTGATATATGTAACTAAGCACTGCATAACATACTGTATAAATGTAGAATAAAAGGGCTGAAAAGCGATAATGTTCAAAAATATGATAAAACATAACATCTGAATAATATGGTATCACCATACCAAAACTAAAATAACTGTTTAAACATGCTAGTCTGAAAGACTCTAAACTATGTGAATAAGGAGTTGATAGGATATATCCCCAACTAACTCCAACTGTTGAAATAAACAAAGTACAGAAAGAATGAAATAGTCAAATAATAACATCCTCGAATGATAAGGACTCACTGCTAGTCTAGCTGTTGAACGTCTGGTCTACTAAGGATGCTCTGGAGCTCGTGTTTCTGAACCTATGGAATAAAACACCATTGCACAAATGTGTTAGTACGATTGAATATACTGGTATGCAAGTAAGGTAGGCTGAATGCAAGGGGTTTATATGCATAAACAATACTAACTGACTGAATAACATGAATGTGAGAATACAACCATGAATATGTGAACTGTGACTGAGATCATGACATCACTGAATCTGAATAGTGATAACATAAGTTTCATATGACTAATATACTATTATCTGAATGACTATGTCTGACAGTCCTACTTCTAATGGAACTAGCTGAGTTCCATACTAAACTGGGTGACTATATTTGACAGTCTTAAATTCTATAGAACTATCTGAGTTCTATTACTGAGACTGAGACTGAGACTGTAACTGTAGGAAGTAGTCATTTAATCGACATGCCCCAAATAAGATATTATAGCTGAGTTGGGGTCTAATCTATAACCCCAATTAGAAGGTGTCATTACTGCCTCACTGGTAAGGACAAGCTGTAAGTAATCCCTCATCTAACAAGTACTCTAAGGAGAACAGTGAGACCCTCATATAACCGGTTAAGCCACCTTATCTACCCTCAACTAGCAGGTTTGATGTCTCAACCTACGCTGGCTACATAGTTCTGGAGCTCAAGGCTTGCTTCTATGAATCACACTATCTAATAATAGTTAAGTTCCCATCCTTGGGCTCACTTGGTGATGAATCCTACTCCCATCTGAATAGACACTGAACATTATTAATTGACATGACTAGTTTGTGTTTACTGAGTTGCATTGACTGATGGAATACTACTGAGATTACTAAATTTTTGAGATTTCTGAGATTATAGGGATTTTTGAGTTTTCCTGAGTCATGAGTCAGATTGAATTCTACTGAGCATGGATTGCCTGAGAGTATCTTGTAAATTGACACTGGCTTTAGGCACACAGCTAAATTATCAAGTACAAGTACCTCAGGACTCGATAGCATGAAACTGATAAAACTTGACACTTCTTAGACTCACGACCATAATCAACAATCCATAAGAGAATCATTGGGGAATTTCATGGGGCACTTGATTATCATGGTTTGGTTCCTGAATAGGAATGCATATAAACATGTCATAATTTCATAGGATAATCTCATGAACAATTCATCAAACAATTTCAATGCATAAAAACAACATGGAAGTCATTTTGAACATAAGGGTAAAGCATGGGTTCATCAATTTGGTCATAATTTAGTCCTAAAGCATGATTCTTGTTCTCTTGGATATTTTATCAAACACATTGCATGCATTAACTTTTTCATGAATGGGGATTTCATACTATCATACTATAATGACCCTTTTTCCTTCACATAGGCATTTAATCAAACAGATGGGGAGCATACATTGGTTATACCATCATCAATGCATCTAATTATCATAGTTACATAAATAAATTTGCAATTTAAAGGATTTATCCTTAATATTATGCAAATCATCACACACTAGGATCAATCATTGGAACATGTATTTTAAAACATGAATCAAAACCCCACAACATCATGGACATGAATTTCAATTAAACTAAATCATGAACATTCATAAATACATAAATCTTGGATTTTTAAAAGAGATTATTGAGCTTCATGGGTGAAAGGGACCCATGAATCAACACTTGACATACCTCAAAAGCTTTAATCTTTATGGTGGTTAACTTTTCTTGAAGGTTCTTGAATGGTCACATTTTGATTCTTGAGTTTTCTTGGAGAAGGGTTTGAATCTAGTTCTTGGGTTTTGATCTTGAAAGAAACCCTAACTTTGATGTTATGGATGAATCAGAAGTTATGTGCTTTGATTTGATGTTATTAGGGGTTAAAAGGGTGGAAAAATACCCAAAAATCCCTTTAAAACGTCATTTGAACGCTTTTCGGACAAAGTTGACTCTGGGTGATGGACCATCACTCTGGTGACTGACCATCACTCTAACCATTAGTTTTGGTCCATAAAACACCCTTAATACCTCAGTTGCAACGGCCAGAGTGATGGTCCATCGCTGACTTGATGGTCCGTCAGCTTGCTCGTTGCTCCTGGGCAGTTGAGACAACTCTCAGTAAAATGGCCATAACTTTTTACTCCGATACCGGATTTTGAAAAAATTGGTATCGTTAGAAAGATAATTCAATTATATATTTTTTTATGGGTCATGATATAAAAAATTCACTGTATAAAGGGATATATGATCATTTGAAGTTGACTATGATAATATTCTTCTCAAGAATTCAATCGGTAAGGGATGTTTTGATTCGTCTAATAACTAGGACATATTTGAGGCCTTAATATACATCTAACTTGATAATAAAACTAACAACCCACTATAATTTATTTCTTATGAGCTTGAAGCATGGTTCTACTATCGGATGGGATTCTCGAGGTATTATAGCTTGTTTTACACGAGGCTATAGTGTTGAAGATATGCTTGAATGTCATGTTGGTGTGTGAGTGAATGGAAAGTAGGAGGTTGTATTTAGTTGTTAAAGAAGAAATAAAAAATTTTCAGGAGATAAAGTGTAATGCCCCGAAATCCTATCCTGAAGCATCACATGGTGCTTAAGGCTATAAGTAACCCCAAGCTAACCCTTTGAGCCTGCTACTTAGCATAAATCTTACATAAAGATAATGAGAGAAAAATAAGGAGTCATGTCATATCATGTCTAACTAAAATCTGAATGAGTACTGTAAAGGTAACAAAATACTATAAATCTAATCACACTGACCATCTAATCTGACAAAGCCTCTACTACTCAACAAACTAGAGAGCCATTGGGATAGATCCCTAACTGACTCGAACTGAATTGAAAGCAGTAGAAAAACTGCTAAAAATACTAAAGTATCTGGAGATAGGTCTTCAAACTATGAGGACTCACCACAGTAGAGATATAGATAAAGGTACTCGGGATCACTGAAGCTACTGGGACTGAGCACCTGAACCTTCATTATGAGATAATGTAGCATACAAACATATATGTGGATTGACACTTGGGAATGTACTGAGTATATGGGGGTATATGCAACTAAATATCAATACATTAAATCTTTATAGTAAACATAAATGGAATTTTAGATGACTTACACAGCTTGAATAGAACTCTCATAAATCATGAATAATGAATCATGTAGTATAAATCACATGATCTATAACACTTTGTTCTAAATCTGTATTATTTCTTTGATCTCAAGCTTGTACACTAGTTGAACTCTTAAAACAATAACTTTTAGAACGTATACTTTAGTCTTTTGAAAACAAGGAACTTTTTTTAACCTCAAGGACTTAAAACCTTAAGAACTTTATGACTTGAGACTAGGAAACTTGGCAGTTTCTTATAACCGACATAAACCATATGTGCTATATGGAGTCCAACGTCTTGCCCACGTTGGGGAGAGCCGTTCTATCCTTGCCATCAGAGTAGAACCTTTACTTTTAGCGATCACTAGTTTAACCTACTTGGGTTAAATCAAATCCAACGGTGGCTCGTAGTTTTGGGGCATGATACCTCAGAATCAAGCCCAACTTGGTGCTAAGTACTACTCCCATACTAGGCTCAGAACTTTTAGGAAAATCCACCTTATATAATTCAGATGGGAGCCAATATGCTTCCCTTTAACTTAAATCTCAAGATGTGGATTCCCTTTTTAACTTAGGATCAAAATCAACTCTTTTCTTTAAACTTTGGTAGACTATCTCTAACAAGCTTTAAAACTTCAATTATATGGAGACATCAATACCATTCTTGAAATACTATAGAATATATCAAAATTCATTCTTGGACATTAAAACATGTATACATATTTAAGAAAGCTCAATTCAAAATAGAGGGTAAATCATTACTTCAACATTAAGAGTATTCCAAACATGAATCATAGAAGGAATATGCAATTCATAACATTAATTCTCAATTCAAATCATAAAATAGGTGTAGTATCCTATAATTCAAGATCTGAACACATCTATAATATCATATACTTCAAATATAACAATTTAGGAATAATTCATCTTGAAACATTAAAATCTTTTAAGAAAAACCAAAACTTTGGGTACAAGAATGGAAAAAGTATTCTTGTTCAATCCCCACATACCTCAAATTATGAACTTTGATGAATAGTCTTTCTTGAGACTCTTTCTCATACTTTTGGATGAGGGTTCTTAAATCCCTTGACTTGGGAACCTTGAATCCCAACTCAATTTGTGAAAGCTACAGTGGATTCTTGAAATTCTTAGAAGAGGTTCTGGGTACTTAGTGTTTTTATTGAGAGAAAACTTGAGAAAAAGCTAATAAAATGCTTGTAATTGACTTCAGTTTGGTGTTTGTATGGTTTAAGAGGCTTGGAAAAAGTCCAAAGTGCCCTTTTTAACTCCTGAATGAAGTTGGAAAAATTAAACTGGAAAACCTGATCTTATGGGCCACTGCGACGTGCCACTATTGCGGCGGCTCAATGGAAATTGAAAAATAGGATTCTTGGGGTCACCTCTATGCAGAGCCATTGCATTGTCCCACTGGTTGGGACCTGGAACTTTAGCGCGACGTGCCACAATCGCGCTAGGCTACTGGAATTTGACGATTGTCAAATACACCCTCTTCACAACGCGCCAAGCACTAAAATGATACTGTTTTACGACTAGGACTTAAATTTTCCATTACTTCTTTCCCGATTATTAGATTTGGGTGGATCTTATAACGTTGAAAATCTAATTAAATTGTCCATACGATAAAAAGTCAAAATTTGGGTACAGACTTAGGAAGTCATTCCTTAGCCTTCTAGAGACGAAATTAAGCTTTAGGAAAAGTTCAGGGGTATTACAATATCTCCCCCTTGTAAAATTTCATCCTTGAATGACGCTCATCAAGCTAAGAGTACGGAGGAAATTGAGTATGCATAGCTAAAGTAACTTGCTAAATGGACTCTCTATCATTCTAAACTCTTGAATACTTTGGAGAATGCATGAACTTATATTAAGAATATCTATATAACTGCAACTTTGATTAGAAAGGGGCTGAATTAAGGAAGAATGTTACCTTCAGCTTGATCTAAACTTTTGGAGAATAGGTGCGGGTACTTGGATCTCATATCTGACTCAGCTTCCCAAGTAGCGTCGTCAACTGACTAGTTTCACCACAAGACTTTGACCAAGGAAACCTTTTTGTTCCTCAGTCTACGGATCAGGTGATCTAGAATCTCAACTGGAATCTTTTCAAATGAAAGGATAGTCAGGATATCTGGGCTTTCTGAAGGATCCACTACAACAGAATCACCAATGTGCTTATTAAGCATAGAGACATGAAAGACAGGATGCACAACTGACAACTCTGCGGGCAATTCAAGCTCAAAGGCTACTCTCCCCACACGACTTAGGATTCTATAGGGGTTAATATACCGGGGACTAAGTTTCCCCTTCTTGCCAAACCTTTTAACCTCTTTCATGGGTGAAATTTTCAGATACACCAAGTCATTAACTTCAAACTGAAGGTCTCTTCTTCTCACATTTGAATGTGACTTCTGATGACTCTGGGCTGTCTTCAACCTTTTTCTAATCAACTTCACCTTCTCCATAGCCTCAAACACTGCATTAGGTGCAATCAAAGTAGCCTCACCCACTTCAAACCAACCTATGGGTGATCTACATCTTCTACCATACAAAGCGTCAAATGGTGCCATCTTGATGCTAGCATGGTAACTATTGTTATACGTAAACTCAATGAATGGTAAATGCTCATACCAACTACCTTTGAAGTCAAGGGCATATGCTCTCAATATATCTTCCAAAGTTTGGATGGTCCTCTCATCCTAACCATTTATCTGCGGATGAAAAGAGAAAATCAAATGAACTTAGGTACCAAGACCCTTATAAAACTCCCTTCAAAACTAAGAAGTAAACTGAGTACCCCTATCTGAGATGATACACAAGGGAACTTTATGTAACCTGACTAACTCTTGAATATACAGTCTAGCATAATCCTCAGTAGTTTAAGATGTATGCACAGGCATAAAATGTGCTGACTTAGTCAGCCTGTCTACAACAACCCAAATAGAATCATGATGGCATCAGGAGAGAGGTAAACTAGTCATGAAATCCATATTTATCTTTTCCCACTTTTAAGTGGGTATACTAAACTCTTACATCACACCACGAGGTCTCTGGTGCTCTACCTTGACCTGTTGGCAAGTTGGACACTTAGCTACGAACTCAGCTATATTCTTCTTCATACCACTCCACCAATAGATTTCCCACAAGTTGCAGTACATCTTGGTAGCACCGGGATGAATAGAATATCGTACGCGATGCTCCTCTGCCATAATCCTCTGTCTCAGCTCAGTAACATAAGGAACATATAATCTACCCTGCAATCTCAACACACCATCTCCTCCTTAGGAGAAAACCTCTACCTTTTGGTCCTTGACTGACTCCTTCAGTCTGACCAAACAAGGATCTGAGTCTTGCTTCTCCTTCACTTCTGAAATCAAAGAGGATTCAGGACTACTCTGCACCTAAATACTCCCCTCAGTGTAATTAAGCAACCTAATACCCAATCTATCCAAACGATGCACATCACGAGCTAACTCTTTCTTACCCTTCTCTACTTGAGCAACACTACCCATAGACAACTTGCTAAGGGCATCTGCCACTACATTGGCCTTGCTCAGGTGATACAATACACTCATATCATAATCTTTAAGTAAATATAACCATCTCCTTTGGCGAATATTCAACTCCCTCTGGGAAAACACATACTATAATTTTTTATGGTCCGTAAAAACATCAACATGAATACCATAGAGATAGTGTCTCCAGATTTTCAAAGCGAAAACCACAACAACTAATTCAAGATCATGGGTTGGGTAGTTCTTTTCATGTGGCTTCAACTATCTAGAGGCATAGGCTATAACCTTACCTCTCTGCATCAACACACAACCCAAACCTACTCTAGAGGCATCACAATACACCATAAAACCATCCATACCATCAAGTAAAGTCAATACAGGGGCTGAGGTGAGTCAAGTCTTCAACTCCTGAAAACTCTTCTCATAGGAATCTGACCAAAGGAACTTAAGTTTATTTTGGGTCAAACAGGTCATGAGGGATGTAATAGAAGAGAAACCTTCAACAAAACGGTGGTAGTAGCTAGCTAGACCCAAGAAACTCCTAATGTCTGATTGAGAGATAGGTCTAGGCCAATTTTTTATGACTTCTATATTTTAGGGATCAACTCTAATGCCTTCGGATGAAATAATATGACCCAGAAAAGCTACTAACCTTAGCCAAAATTCACACTTGCTAAATTTGGCGAGTAACTGATAATCTCTAAGAGTTTGTAGGATAATTCTAAGATGATCTGTATGGTCATCCTCACTACGGGAATACACAAGAATATTATCTATGAAAACAATGACAAACATATCATGATACTATTTGAATACTCAATTTATGAGGTCCATGAAGGCTACTAGAGCATTGGTTAGCCTGAAAGAGATGACTAGAAACTCAAAGTGACCATAATGGGTTCAGAAGACTGTCTTTGGAATATCACACTCCCTTACTTTAAGTGGATAATAGCCGAATCTAAGGTCTATCTTCGAGAAATAACTCACTTCTTGCAACTGATCAAACAGGCCATCAATTCTTGGAAGAGGATACTTATTCTTGACTGTGACCTTATTAAGATGACGATAGTCAATGCAGATATGCAAAGAACAATATTTCTTTCACATAAATAGAACAAGTGATCCCCAAGGTGACACATTGGGCCTTATAAAACCTTTTACTAAAAGATCTTTGAGTTTCTCTTTAAACTCCTTAAGCTTTGCAGGTGCCATATGGTAGAGAGGAATAGAAATAGGCTGAGTATTGGGAAGAAGATTAATCCCGAATTCTATCACTCTATTAGGAGGTACCCATGGGAGATCTTACAGAAAAAATATCAAGAAACTCATTAGCAATGTTGGCTGACTGAATGGTTGGAGCCTCAGACTTGGTGTCTTTAACTCTAACTAGGTGATAGATGCAACCTTTAGATATAAGCTTTCTGGCTTTGAGATAGGAGATAATGACTCTTAGGAGATACTGAACTCTCAGACCACTCCAAAGCTCGTTCATCAGGAAACTGAAACTTAACTACATGGGTACGATAGTCTATAGATGCATAATAAGAGCGAAGCCAGTCCATACCCAGAATAACATCAAAATCCACCATGTCCAATTCTATGAAATTAGCAAATATGACTCTATGAAGAATAGTAACAGGGCAATCTTTATACACTTGCTTAGCAACAACTGACTCCCCTATTGGAGTAGAAACTAGGAAAGGCGAAGGAATCTTTTTGGGACTCATTTCAAAATTCACAATGATTAATGGGGTCATATAAGGGAAACTTGACCTGGGGTCCAACAACACATAAACATCAAAGCAAAAGACATAGAGCTAAACATCAAAGTAAAAGACATGGAGCATACCAGTAACAACGTCGGGAGAATTCTCCTAATCCTGATGGGATGGTAAGGCATAGAACCTATTCTGGCCCTGACCGCCAACAGTACTAAAAGAAGCACCCTAAGGAGGAGTTGGACGAGCTAAAGGAGCTGGGGTACTATTAGCCTGAGTCTGAGGTCGCACGTCTCTGTCCCCTAGCCTGGCATACAAACACTTTCTAAGTCGGTGGCCCAACTTGCTTCAACCAAAACAACCCCTTTGTTCGGCCAAACACTCGTCGAGATGGTTCCTACCACACTCAGCACAGGGAGGATAATTAGGCCTATTACTTACACGGTTCTGGGACTTGGACATAGAAGGCCAGTTCCCTTGCTCCTGCCTATTTTTAGGTGTGGGAGCAATAGTTGACGAAGGTGATGGCATAGATAAATGACTCTGAAACTGTGGATAGTTCCCTCCATGGGACCTAGCCTTACCATACTCATGCTTCTCGAATCTAGCACTCTTGTTTTCCCTCACTCTATCTCTTTTCCTTATCTTGTCTACCTTTATTTGCTGGGTATGAATCATTAGCCTAGCAAGATCCACGTCCTTATTGACCATAGCAGTCCTACACTCTTTCAACACCAGTCCAGATACTTCAGTCACGAACTTACTCATACTAGCTCGAGTGCCAGAAATCAAATCAGGAGCATATTTGGCTAACTAGTTGAACTTAAGGCAATACTTCTTAACAGTCATGGAGCCTTGCCTCAGGTTTATGAATTTCTCTATATTTGATTGCCTCATCTCAAGAAGGAAGAACTTGTACAAGAATGCAACCTGGAACACCTGCCAAGTAGTAGGGGCTATATCTTCACTTCTATTCTTCTTACATGCAACAACCCAGTCATAAGCAATGTCCTTCAACCTGTAAGAAGCCAGCTCAATACTTTCTTCCTCTAAGACATGTATCACTTGGGTTATCTTTTTACCTCCTCGAGATAAAACTGTAGGTCCTCACCTGCCTTCGATCCATAGAACTCTAGTGGGTTCATCCTCATAAAATCACAGATCCTAGCAGCGGCTAAATTATCTCCTTGTTGTGGCAGAACTAAAACCTGGTTATTAGCCTAAACATTCACGCTAACTACTTGGTCTAATGCCTAAAAGGATACCAAAAACTCAGCATGAGACACAGTTTCATTTAAGGTATCAACCGGCTGGGGTTGCTCATTATTGTTTCTGCAGGCGTTCGCTCTTCGGGGAGGCATTTTTTGAAATAGGAGAGCATGAATTATTAGATGAGGGGGATAACTGTAGGCACGATTAAATCTGAAAGAAAGAAATAACTTTTTCCTAAAATGTCTTGTAGCCTCTTACTCATAGATATGGTACGCTACACATCAATGATCAAGACTCTACTTAATGTAGCTTGTCAGACTCCCTAGGACTTCTTAAAACTGGCTCTGATACCAAGTTTGTAATGCCCCAAAATCCTATCCCGGAGCATCACATGGTTCTTAAGGATACAAGTAGCCCTAAGCTAACCCTTTGAGCCTGCTATTTAGCATAAAGCTTACTTAAAGATAATGAGAGCAAAATAAGGAGTCATGTCATATCATGTCTAACTAAAATCCAAATGATTACTATAAAGGTAACAAAATACTGCAAATCTAAACGTACTAACTATCTAGTATGACAAAGCCTCTATTACTAAATAAACTAGAGAGCCATTGGGACAGATCCCCAACCGACTTGAACTAAATTGAAAGTAGTAGACTAACTATTAAAAATATTGAAGAGTTTGGAGATAGGTCCTTAAACCATAAGGACTCACCACAGTGGAGATGTAGATAAAAGTACTCGGGATCACTTGCGTTGCTGGGACTGAGCACCTGAACCTATATTATGAGATGATGTAGCACACAAACGTATATATGCATCAGTACTTGGGAATGTACTGAGTATATGGGGGTGTATGCAGCTAAATATCAATACAATAAATCTTTATAGTAAACATACATGGAATTGTAGGTGACTCACACAACTTGAATAAAACTCTCATAAATCATGAATAATGAAACATGTAGTATAAATCATGCGAGATATAACACTTTGTTCTAAATCTGTATTCTTTCTTTGATCTCAAGCTTGTAAACTAGTTGAAATCTTAAAACAACAACTTTTAGAATGTACAAGTTAGTCTTTTGAAAACAAAAAACTTCTTTGAAACTCAAGGAATTAAAACCTTAAGAACTGTAAGGCTTGAGACTCTAGGAAACTTAGGAGTTTCTTCTAACCGACATAAACCATGTGAGCTACATGGAGTCCAACGTCTTGCCCACGTTGGGGAGAGCTATTCTATCCTTGCCATCAGAGTAGAAACTTTACTTTTAGTGATCACTATCTTAAACCACTTGGAGTAAATCAAATCCTACGGTGGCTTGTAGTTTCGGGGCATGAGACCTCAGAATTAAGCCCAACTCGGTGCTAAGTACTACTCCCATACTAGGCTCAGAACTTTTAGGAAAATCCACCTTATATAATGCAAATGGTAGCCAATATGCTTCCCTTTAACTTAAATCACAAGATGTGGATTCCTTTCTTAACTTAGGATCAAAATCAACTCTTTTCTTTAAACATTGGTAGACTATCTTTAACAAGCTTTGAAACTTCAATTATATAGAGATATCAATACCATTCTTCAAATACGATAGAATATATCAAAATTCATTCTTGGACCTTAAAACATGTATACATATTCAAGAAATCTCAATTCAAAATAGAGGGTAAAACGTGACTTCAACCTTAAGAGTATTCCAAACATCAATCATGGAAGGAATATGCAATTCATAACATTAATTCTCATTCAAATCATAAAATAGGTGTAGTATCATATAATTTAAGGCTTGAACAAATCCATAATCTCATATACTTGAAATATAGCAATTTAGGCATAATTCATCTTGAAACATTAAAATTTTTTAAGAAAATCCAAAACTTTGGGAACAAGAACTGAAGAAGTGTTCTTGTTCAAACCCCACATACCTTGAATTATGAACTTTGATGAATAAGCTTGCTTGAGCGTCTTTCTCATACTTTTGAATGAGGGTTCTTGTATCCCTTGACTTGGGAACCTTGAATCCCAAGTCAATTTGTGAAAGCTACGGTGGATTCTTGAGATTCTTAGAAAAGATTCTTGGTACTTAGGGTTTTTATTGTGAGAAAACTTGAGAAAAATCTATTAGAATGCTTGTAAATGACTTTAATTTTCTGTTTGTATGGCTTAAGAGGCTTGAAAATAGTCCCAAGTTTCCTTTTTAAATCCTGACTAAAGCTTGAAAAATTAAACTGGAAAACCCGATTTTATAGGCCATCGCGATGCGCCACTATCGCTGTGGCTCACTGGAAATTGACAAATGGGATTCTTGGGGTCACCGCGACGTGGAGCCATCGCGTTGCCCCACTATTTGGGTCCTTTAACTTCAGCTCAATGTGCCACAATCGCGCTAGGCTACTGGAATTTGACAATTGTCAAATAGACCCTCTCCGCGATGCGCCAAGTACTAAAATGATGTTGTTTTACGACTAGGACTTAAATTTACCATAACTTCTTGTCCGGTTATTGGATTTGGGAGGATCTTATATCGTTGGAAAGCTAATTAAATTTCCCACACGATAAAAAGTTGAAATTAGGGAAATTCTATATGGTTTAAATGTTACACCCTTAGGAATTCATTTCATAGCCTTCTAGAGATGAAATTAAGCTTAAGGAAAAGTTTGGGGGTATTACATAAAGAGTTGAGGAAATGCAGAATATAAGTGTCTATTCAAATCCTCAATTCATGTCAATCTCTATCATATAGTTATCAATACTCAATTACAGTTCTAGTTCAGCATTCAGTTCAAAAATCAGTTCAGTGTTAGGTTCGTGTGACCATAGAGTATAGTTATTAGTTATTCAATTATTAGTATTCCAGAGTCATGTTATACACTTGGTCCAGCATTCTCATATAATACAGTTTACACGCATTCAGGCTCAGTACCTCATGTTGCTCAGTCTGTCTTTACCTTATATGCATAATACTCTACAGTTTCTATCATGACTTAGTATAGTTCAATCTTACATGACCAATATTCAACTATCAGCCATTCAGTTAATCAAATAAGTCAGTATGTTTATGCATTCGTGCTTAACACCCATATGAATACTTTTAGTAGTCTTAGGTGAAGTCCCGTACTAAGGTGGAGAGTATAGTTGAGGAAGTAGCATAAGGCATAGCCACTCTATCTTAGATTATGTTTCGTAGGCCTCCCCTTATATTACAAGATTTCATATTCAGACGTTTTATTTAGCCCATTCCAAGATTCCTTGCTCCCTAAAGTTACTAGAGCTTTATAGAAAGAGTGTCATAGAATTTCTCTGGTCAAGTATAAAGTTTTCAGCATGATTTAGTCTATAAAGAAAGTATTTCAGCTTAATAGTCAGGCAGACAAGTTCTATTACATGGGGTGACCACTAAAACTTTAACTCCTGAAAACTCTTTAATCAAAACCAGGGCTGAGGTGAGTTGAATATTTAACTCCTAAAAACTCTTCTCATATGAATCTGACCACTGAAACTTGAATTTCTTCTAAGTCTATCTGGACATGGGGGATGAAATAGATGAAACCCTTCAACAAACCATCTGTAATAGCTAACCAAACCCAAGAAACTCTTGATATTTGATGGAGAAATGGGTCTGGGCTAGTTTCTCACTACTTTGGTTATTTGGGTGTCAACTCTAATGCCACCACTAGAAATAATATGGCCAAGGAAAGCTACTGATCTTATCCAAAAACCACACTTACTGAATTTAGAAAACAACTAATAGGCTCAATGAATCTGCAATACGATTCTGAGATGGTCTGTATGATAGTTTTCACTATGGGAATAGACAAGGATATCATCTATGAAGACTATGATGAACATGTCCAAGTACTGTTTGAACACGTAGTTCATCAAGTCCATGAATGTTATTGGGCTTTGGTAAGACCAAATGACATGACTAGAAACTCAAAGTGACCATATCAAGTTCTGAAAGCTATTTTCAAAATACCATATTCTTTGACTCTGAGTTGATGATAGCCAGATTTGAGGTCTATCTTAGAGTAATAGCTGGGACCCTAAAGCTGATCAAACAAGTCATAGATTCTAGGGAGCGGATACTTATTCTCGATAGTGACTTTGTTCATTTGACAGTAATTGATGCATATTTTA
This sequence comes from Capsicum annuum, assembly GCF_002878395.1. NCBI lineage: Eukaryota > Viridiplantae > Streptophyta > Magnoliopsida > Solanales > Solanaceae > Capsicum > Capsicum annuum. The sequence continues at coordinate 173,140,043 of NC_061120.1, read as the reverse complement.
AGAGAACCATATTTCTTACGTACGTAAAGGACTAGAGCACCCATGAGGAAACACAAGGCCTAATTATTCCCTTATCTAAAAGGTCTATTAGTTGCTCTTTCAACTTTCTGAGTTCTGTTGGAGCAATTCTATATGGAAGAATAGAGATAGGTTGGGTATCCAGAAGAAGGTCTATTTATAAGCCAATTTCCCTTTCGAGAGGAACTCCAGGAAGATCTTTGGGAAACATATCTGGGAATTTCCTCACTACCAAAACTGACTCAAGATTAAGAGTCTCGGAATTAAAGTCTTTAACTTGAACAAGATTGTAAACACACCCATTGGATATCATCCTCCTAGATCTAAGGTACGAAACAAGCTAACGCCTAAATTCTAAAATACTACCTTTCCATTCAAGGACTGGTTCACTCATAAACTGATAATGAGCGACTCTATTTCTATAATTAACTGAGGCATAGCATGAGTGGAGCCAATCCATGCTGAGAAGGACATCAAAATTAGTCATCTCTAACTCCACAAGAGCAACTAAAGTGACTCTCCAGGATATTGTCACCGAATAGTTCCTGTATACTTGTCGAGATATAATAGTAACACCTACTAGAGTGGACACTAAGAAGGGTTCTTCCAAAGTCTCAGGAATGACACCGAAATTAATAACTATGTAGGGAGTCACAAAAGAAAGAGAAGCCCCAGGGTCTAATAAAGCATAAAAATGTTAATGAAAAACCTAGAATGTAGCAGTAACCACAGAAGGAAAACAATCCTGATCCTGTCATTTTTGAAGTACATAAAGCCTATTTGGCGTTGCCTATTGGTGGCACTGGAAGTGGCACCCTACTGAGTCGGGTAACCGAATGGAATTGGGGGACGATTGGAATGAACCTACTAACCACTCTATAGGCAGTCGCTAACCTTGTGGCCTGGATTACTACACCCAAAGTATACATCCCTACTAGCTCTATACACACCATGATGGTTTCTACCATATTCCTGACAAAGGGGATTTATGCGACTACTGTTCACACTTTTCTTAGGTTTAGGGCCTGGCGCCCTATACCGATTATCATTTCTGGGCTTCGACACTGCTGCACTAGCTGAAGATAGAGCTGGGGCTGAAGTTATTTTATAAAATTGAGGACGGTTACCACCCTCCGACCTCGACTGAGTAAAACTGAAGCTACCCATTCTGGTTCTCTTATTCTCCCTCTCTCTTTCCTTACACTTATTCTCCTTAATTTGTTGAGAATGAACCATCAACCTAGACAAGTACGTCTCCTTAATCAACATCGCAGTCCTAGACTCCTTGACCACGCTATCAGCAACACCAGAGACAAACTTACTCATCCTAAACATGTCATCAGACACAACATTAGGAGTATGCCTAGCTAACCGAGTGAACTTAAGAGAATACTCCTTCAAACTCATGTTTCCCCACCTCAGATTTATAAACTCATGCACCTTAGCTTCCCTTAAATCTAAGGAAAAGAACCTATCTAGAAAAGTGGTTGAAAACTCATCCCACTCAATTGGTCCTGCATCTGCCCCTCTATCTTTGTTTTACTGCTTATACCAGGTGTGAGAAACATCTTGCAACTAGTAAGCACCCAACACTGCACTCTCACTAAAAGTCACACCCATAATATTAGTTACCTTCTTAACTATGTCAAGGAAATCCGGCAAATCCCCATCAAACTTAGATCCCAAAAACAGAGGAGAGTTCATTCAGGTGAAATCCTGAATCTTAGCTACGACAGTATTAGCCACCGAAATGGCAGCCGACTTATCATTCTAGGATCCTACTAAGTGAGATAACGTAGCGAATGCTACCTTGAATTAGGTAGAAAAGATCAGCTTGTTTTGGAGATCTTCCTGAATAGGTAGATGTGCAAGCTGATTCCTGTTTCTTCTTCTGTTAGTCTTTCTGGGAGGCATATTCTGTAATGAAAAGGAAATTGGATCTGAAAGGGATTTTAAATTGAGATCATGCTCAATCGCATGACATGAACACTAAAATAAGGGAAATTTTTACTAAAACATCTTGTAGCTTCTTGCCCATAAGTATGGCATGCTTCACACCCATGTAAAAGACTCTACTCAATGCAACGTTTAGACTCCCTAGGACACTTTAAATCCTTAGTCTCTACTACCAAGTTTGTCATGCCCTGAGAGTACATCTTTGACTCCATACAGTGCTAATAGCCCCGAAGGATCATAAGCTAACCTATGTTGGTACTACTGTGAGCACTGAATAAAATTACATAGAACATGTGCAAAATTCAACTAAAAACTCCATAAGGTTTTATATATGAAAAAAACTTAATCAAAATACTAAAAATATCTTTCTGAAAATAATACTATAAGACTGTCAATAATAACTGATAGCTAAATAACTGACTGAAAGTGTCCAAAAGCCTCTAACTGACTGGTTTTGGAGTTGTGGGACAAGTCCCCAACTAACTTCGACTAACTAATGAACTGAACTAAGCGACCAAACTTATGATATGAGGCATCATAGCGCAAGAAACGAGTATCCGGTCAGTACTTTAAATATACTGGTATGCTAAATGAGGTTAGGCTAACGTGCATGATTCATATGAACGAATGATAAGGACTGAACACGTAGATTGAGATAACTTATGTATAGTATGCGAGAAATATTGTAAAATCTGAGAATGGATGACCAAGCATATGACATGATACTTAAGTAGTCTATAAACTGAAATACTAAAATACTGATGCTGAACAACTAGTAACTGTATGCCATGATCAATAAAGTCTTAAAACTGAACTCTGAACTAAACACTGGACTGAGACTATGGGAGCTATCATCTAACCGACATGCCCCAATAAGATAAATTAGGGTCCAACCTACAACCTCAGTTGGAAGGGTGTCAGTACTATACCACGGGTACTAACACTAGCTATGTGGATCCACTGTAATGGTATCCCAAAGGACTAAAATGTTACCCTCTACTAGAAGGTGGTTTGTTAAGATATGTGTCAACCCTCAATTGGCCGGTTAACATCTCTAATCTATGCTGGCTACATAGTTCTTGAATGTGGGGACTGCTACTAAAGGTCACACCCTCAACTGGCAGGTGAAACCCTATCCCTGGGTTCGCTCGGTGCTGAATCCTACTCCTAACTAAACTAACATGGACTACTGAATTGGAACTGATCTAAATTGACTTATAGGACAACTGGCTGAACTGGTAATACTTATTCATGCTCTGAAAAATATTCTAAAAGTACTAAGACTAAGTAAACAGATAAATTTTGGGTTTGAACAACCCCCAGGACTCAATAACATCAAGAGTGGAAGCATACCACAGTTTCAAATGCATAATAAATAGTCATTGTTCAAAATTCATCTTTTATGCCCTTCATCAAACACTTGCATGTCATGGGTTAAGCATGGGAGTAGTTTTTAAATATGGGGTAATATCATGATTGCAATACTAAAATCATAAATTAAGGTAATGTCCAACAAATATGCATCATTCAACATATTGGGTTTAACATCAACAACCACAACCTTGTCAACATGATTTGTACACTCATACAATGAATTTTCATGAAGAGTCATGGACATATCTCATAATATCATGTAAAGATCATAGATTTAAATTTCTTTTTAAACTTGAAAGTTGGTACTTGGAGTCCATGGGTGAGAAGAACCCATGAATGAACATCTAACGTACCTGAGTTGAAGAATTCATAAAGGCTCTAGGAGTATTTCTTGAGAATTGAACTTGAATGTTGAAGGGGCTAGGGTTTGTTCTTGAGAGAGAATTTTTTTGTTGGAGAGAAATTATGGCTAATGAGGCATATCATGCTTCTTTGAGGCTTTAATTCCATGTTTTGGACGAATTTGGGTGATGGAAAAAGACCAAACTGCCCCTTGGGGATTTAATCTTTTAACTGGAATGTGGATTAGAGCTTCACCGCAATGCGGTGACGGTCTCAGTGTTATTTCCACCGCGATGGATGCAATCATGGTGGGTTGCTGGAATTAACAATTGCGGATTTTGCCTCTATCGCAATGAGGTGAGGCTTCCACCTCTATTTCCACCGCGTCGCGGTGGAATCATAGTGACTTGCTGGAATGAAAATTCAAACATTGTCCAAAAATCATCTAAAAATTCAAAACTTACTCGAGAATGCTACCTACACCCCTGAACATGAATCAACTTAAAACCCATTATCTTAGAGACCGGAAGGTCAACTTAAAATCCTCGAAGTTATAAGGAGTCAAAAGTGACTAAGTCCCTCAATACTTAATTTTATTCTCAGGTTCTAAGTGTCTTAAGCAAGTACTAGGGGCTGAGCTGGACTTAGAAACGTGCGGGGTATTACAGGACCTGCCTATCCAAGATCTCAACAGGACATCTCCATAAGACAAAGAATCAGTGATTCCTAATCTATCCAAAGGAACAACTGAAGAAGGATCACTAATGCACTTCCTCAACATGGAAACATGAAAGAACGAATGAACCAAGCTCAACATAAATGGAAACTCCAACTTATAAGAAACATTACCAATTCTTCGTAAAACTATATGAGGACCCATATACCGGGGACTGAGCTTCCCCTTATTACCAAACCACACTACTCCCTTCTGGGGATATACCTTGAGGAAAACCTTACTCCTAACCTCAAACTCTAAGTCTCTACACCTAACATCCGCATAGGATTTTTGACAACTTTGGGCTCCTAAATCACCTTCACTTTCTCCATAGCTTGTTAAACCATGTCGAGACCAAATATATCCACCTCACCAAGCTCAAACCAACCAATAGGAGATCTACACATACAATGCCTCAAAAGGGGCCATACTAATGCTAGAATGATAGCTATTGTTGTAAGAAAACACTACCAAAGGTAGATGCTCATCCCAATTGCCACCATAATCAATCACACAAGGCTAAGAATATCCTTTAATGTCTGAATAGTTCTCTGGGCTGGCTTATCCATATGCAGATGGAAAGCAGTACTCAGACTAAGCTTAGTCACCAATCCGTTCTTAAAAGACCGCTAGAAGTGAGACATAAACTACGCGCCAAAATTAGAAATTATCAAAACAGACACCCCATGAAGCTTTACTATCTCTTAAAGATACAACTTTGCACAATCCTCCACCAAGAAGGTAGTCCGAAATGGAAGAAAGTGCACAGACTTAGTCATCCTATCCACGATGACCCAAATCAAATGATATTGATTTCGAGACCGAGGAAGACTGGTAACGAAGTCCATATTGATCACTTCCCACTTCCTTTTAGGAAAATCAATATCTTGATACAACCCTCTTGGCCTTATGTGCTCACCTTAACATATGGACACACTAAGCATTTGGCCATAAAATCAGCCATATCCCTATTCATGCCATTTCACTAATAGATCTGCTTGAGATCATGATACATCTTAGTTGAGTCAGGATGAACAACATAGTGTGACACATAAGACTCAGTCAAAATCCTTTGTCACAAACCATCAAAATCAAGAACACATAACCTTCCTTGGTCCTGTAAAATAACATCATCATCGATCTCAAACACCACTACCTTTTTCCCACCAACGTCACTCTTGATTTTCATCAAGATAGGATCTAACATTTGCTTTACCATAATCTCTGCACTAAGAGACGATTAAACCACTTCTTGCATCATCGCACCACCATCCTTGGAGTCCAAGAGATGAACTCTAAGATTAGCCAAGCGGTTAATATCCTTCAACAATTCCCACTTTCCTTCCTCCACATGAGCCAAACTCCCCACGGATAACCTACTAAGAGTATAAACAACTATGTTAGCCTTACCTAGTTGATAGTGAAGAATCATATCAGAATACTTGAGAAGCTCAAGCCTTCTCCTCTGCCTGAGATTAAGCTCTTTCTGTGTGAACACATACTGTAGACTCTTAGGATTAGAAAATTTATATACGTGAACACCATACAAATAATTCTGCCATATTTTAAAAGCAAACACAGCCGCCAAAAACTCTAAATCATGAGTAGGATAGTTCCTCTCATGCATATTCAATAGCCTAGAAGCATAGGCAATCACCTCCCCATATTGCATCAACACACAAACAAGCCCTCCCCAAGATGCATCACAATAAACTACGAACCCATCAATGCCTTCACGCAAAGTCAAAATTGGATCTGAAGTTAACTTATCCTTCAACTTCTCAAAATTCCCTTCACAAGCATCTGACTAAGAAAACTTAACCTTCTTCTAAGTTAACTTAGTCAATAGAACAACTAATGACAAAAAGTTTTCCACAAAATACCTATAATACCCAGCTAAACCTAAAAAGCTCCGAATGTCGAATGGAGTCGTGGGTCTAGGCTACCTTTTCACCATAGCAAACTTTTGCGGATCCACCATAACCCTTTTACTAGAAATAATATGACCCAAGAAAGTTATAGCATTCAACCAAAACTCACACTTGGAGAACTTGGCATATAACTGCTATTCTCTTAAGGTCTACACACCACATAGAGTTGATTAGCATGATCCACCTCACTCTTCGAATAGACTAGAATGTTATCAATAAACATAATAATGAAGAGATCCAAATAATGATGAAAAACCCTATTCATCAGATCCATATATACCGCCGGATCCTTAGTCAACCCAAATAATATTACCAAAAACTCAAAGTGTACATATCAAGTACAAAAAGCCATCTTAGGGATATCAACCTCCTTAATATTTAGCTGATGGTACCCATACCAAAAATCTATCTTAGAAAAGAACTTGGCACCTTGCAACTGGTTAAACAGACCATCTAACCTTGGAATAGGATTTTTATTCTTGAGCGTCACCTTGTTCAGTTGCCTATAATCAATGGACATCCGAACCATCTTCCTTTCACACGAACCACAGCGGTGCACCCCAAGTATATACACTAAGATGAATAAACCCCTTATCCAAAAGATCCTTAAGTTTCTCCTTGAATTTCCGCAACTCAATCGAAGCCATTCTATATAGAGAAATATAAATTAGATGAGTGTACAAAATTAGATCAATACCAAACTCTATTTCCCTATCCAGAGAACACTAGGAAGATCATCCAAAAAAGACCTCTAGAAACTTGTTAACCACTGGAACTAACAAGAAAGAAGGACCTTTCAATTTAGAATCTTTAACCCAGACCAAGTGATAAAGAAAACCTTTAAAGATCAATCTCCGAGCTTTAAGATAAGAAATAAATCTCCCCTAGGATCTAGAGAACCATCCTTATAATCTCTAATTGACTTACCAGGGAACCTAAAGATAACCCTATGGGTCTAGCAATCCAAAGATGTGTAATAAGAGTGCAACCAATCCATACCCAAAATGACATAGAAAACCACCATACCTAACTCAAACAAATCAACCAAGGTATGCTAGAGACCAATAGATACCACACACCGCATATCAACTCTCTTAGCAACAACTGAGTCACCTACCAAGGTAGAAATAGAAAAAAGATCTAAAATAGTTTCTAGAATGAAACCAAAAGACATATCTATATAAGGAGTCACATAAGAGAGAATAGACCCTAAATTAAGCAAACAATATACATCACAAGAGAAAACCTATAACATACCAGTAACAACATTAGGTGATGCCTCGATTTCCTATTCCAATGCCAAAGCATACAACCTATTCCGACCAATACTAGAATCTGGAGTAGTAACAAAAGTAGATTCCACACCAACAGGTGTAGGAGTAGAAGATGAAGCCATGAGAATCTTATTCGCCCCTATAGCAACCTTATTACTTGGACAATTCCTGAGTTGATGGCCTACTTGGCCATACTTGAAGTATTTGTCCCTTTCTTTATCATAATATCCCCGATGAGGATGACGACAAAATTGACAAGGAGGGCATAAAAGAACTAACTGGCCTCTATTTGCTTGAGATTGGGCACCCTGTGCCTAAAAATTATCACTACCATAATGATGCCTATCGCTCGACTAGTAAAGAGCACTAGCTGAAGAGTAGGAAATAGAACTCCCTCACTTTTTTTCCTGCCACTCTCCACCATCTCGACCACCTTGAGACTGAGCACCTCCCTAGTTAAAAAACCTACTCCTCCTACTATACCTATCTCTAAACTCTACCTGCTTCATCTTTTTATCTTCTACTTGCTGCATATGAATAGTCAAACTAGAGATATTCATATCTTTAATTAGAAAGGTAGTCTTGCTCTCCAAAATCAAATCTCAATTCAACCCTGAAGCAAACTTCCTTATCCTTGCTTATATTTCTACCACTAAATTAGGGAGCATACCTTGAAAATTGGTGAAACGATTCAAAAAAACACCAGAAAAGGCATCCTATAAGAATGACTCCTCTAAATCTCCTCTATCCCTATCCTATTCTTGATACCACTGATATCCAACCTCTTTGTACTGATAAGATACAAAGTTTACTCCCTTCAAATTGGTATCCTGCATTATTTGAAATATCTTCTCCATTTCATCTAAGAAGTCCTATGGATCCTCCTCTATCTTTAGTCTAGAAAAAATAGGAGGAATCATCTTCATAAATAAACCAACCCTTTTAACCTCAGAAGACAAAGACCTAGACATTTCCTACTCAGCTTAAACAACAACTAATTTAACAATATTATGTATAGATTGATAGAATTTTGCATTAGTCACCTCGCCTTGAGGAGGACTAGTAGGAACCGATGGAACTCCAAAATTATCAGGGACAGAATTATGAGATCTAAGATGAACCAAAAAAGTAGGATGCACCACTTTGGCATTACCCCTAGATGGGATAAAAGAATTTACATGTGTTCCAGATCTATGAGGCATGATCTAAAAGATGAACAAACAAGGATTAGTGAAGATTCTAAGACTGAGACTCTATGCTTGAAAATAGAATACCAAGAAAGTGAAACATTTTTAAATGCACTGTAACCTTACCCTTATAAGTGTGGCATGCTACACAAACCTAAAAGAGACTATATTCGAAGTGGCTTTGTGGACCCCCAACTGACCATGAACTTAGGCTCTAATACCAACTTTACACAACCCGACCTAGAGCCTTGTCAAAATGGGCATCACAAGTCCGACCAGGATCAAAGACTATCGCTATTACCCTACCCAACCTCCAGCCGCCTGCCCTAAGTTGGCTGAATTTTGAGTATGTAACAAGATAGTATAACAGCTTACCTAAAGACTCTAGGATAAGATCACAACTGTGATCGACCAAATCGAGTCCAACAATCCCATACCAATAGTCCAACCATACTAAACCATACCAAAATAAGGGCCATAAACCAAGCCATAACCAAGGATGTTCCAAAACATAATATATTCAATCCTAAAATGAAATATGATGAAACGATGAGAAATCATGTCCTATGATGTCGTTCTCCCAGCTTAATCCAATGCAAAGGTTGACACCTGTATAGATCCCGCCCATTCTAACCCATAGAAGTACCATAGATACTCTAGCCAAAAGAGTAATAAAATATGGTTGGGATATGCCTCCAACCATAGCCAAAACCAATATCCAAAATAAAATCAAAGTGTCTAGAAATATCTATAAGATAAAATGGAGCATTTTGAAAGGATGGAAGCTCACCACTTCATTCCAAATGCTATCCCCGAGTCAGTCACTATATAGAAGGAGTAGAATAGTTGATTCCTACATAGTGTGGGTTTGTAGCCGCAGTAGATGGGGTTAGTGAGTGACTGATTGCATGATCTTAGGGTAAGGATAAAATAATTCCATTTATAAAACCAAGTAAAACCATCTTTACTATGCCTTTAAAACCTTTACGTGTGTTGTGTAGCTTTGTCGTCCTAAACTACCCACATGATATATGGGTTCAACTACCCCTGCTGAAAGGGCCCCAGTGCGTGTAGCCACAAGACCAGGGACGAAACCCTTGGGATGATTAGTACATCCCCCAAATATAGTATCACATCATGCACAAAGTCACCAAGACCAACCTTATATCGGCAAATATGAGTTTCTAATTTTGGTACCCCGGGACCTCCACCTTCCAAGGCTTTGCTACACATTCTGCCATTATTTCCCAATTAAAACTAATTTATAAATAACCAAACCATTTTTCATTTATTAATCAAGGCCATTGATATTGGTATATTCATACCAACCCTTACTTTCAAGTATCATCCATGGCCAACTATTTATCGGTTTAATGGGACTTTCATGTGCCCTTCCATTTACCATATTAAACTACTTGGGGGATTCCATGTTCCCCTCAAGCATAACCATTATCCATTTACCATTTCAAGATATTTAAACCATGCATAATTCCTTTACCAAGTTTTAAAATAAGCAAGAGTAATTATTGGTCGGTCTGTGATATGCTAGATTTTTGTAGCACATTTAAGACTTTTTAACTTGAAATAATTGTAAGTTCTTAAGTAATTATTGGTGTTTTTTATGTTATTTCTTAAGATTTTGTAGGAAAGTCAAGATTCATGGAAATAAATAACAATGGAGTAAAAGAGTAAAATCTGAAACAAGTGTGCTGATATGATTCTGATGATATTTCTTGTAAGCCGTCAGAGATGTCGTAAGCTACCAGAAAAAGGCATCAGGAAGAAAAATTAAGAAGAGTTGCTGGATGAAGATGGCAAAATTCTCAATATGTCATTACAAGTGTGGTAAGCCAACAGAAGATGCCGCCAAGTGGGACAAAACATGGTGAAATAAGCTGAAAGTCTGACGACATTTGCTCCACGCCATCACCCCTATGGTAAGACATCGGAGGACATCATCAAAGTAAGGCAGAACAGGTTAATAAGGCATGAATTCTGATGACATATCTGAGATACCGTCAGAAGCCTGATGATCAACGCCAATATGCCGTCACCTAAATCCGAGCCTAGCTGTGATTTTGTTATTTTATTACCTTAATTAGGCTTTAGTATAAATAGCATCTTTGAGGGTTTTTGATTAATTAATAATTCATCTAGGTAAGACAGGCACATAACATTGCTCTCTTACATTAATTATTCTTCTTGTTTTTATCAACTATTTTTGGGTTTCTACCTTGTAATTCAATCGAAGAAACTACTTGTTGTTTTCCATCTAATCGTAAGTTATCTTTATCATCATGAATTTAACTTATGATTTCTTTCATCAAATCATGAGCGGCTAATTCCATTATCTGGGGTTATGGGATCCAAGGATTAGGGTTTGATATGATACTAGGTGTTTAACGGATTCAAGGAGTAGTAGAACATCTTGAAATTTTGTGGTTTTAACTGAAATCTAGTAATTACAAACATTAGGTTATGCCTTAGGTTTTATTTGCTTCTAACAAAGAAATAGACTAGAGGACGTGAATTATCAACAGGGACTCGGAAGCTACCAACCTTCTGTTTAATGATTAATGCCGTAACTGGATTAATCTACCTGAGATAACATCCTATTGGAAATACTTAAGTTATCTAAGTTCAATATAATTAGATAATAAATTGTATGGTGAGGTCGAGAGATAAGTCAGATAGTATAATCGTCAGGGATATTTTGTTGTTCTAATCATTTCGAGAATCTTTAGCATTACCTAGTATCTATTAATTCCTAAAACCCTTGGTGAACATAGCTTTGGTTTCCCATTTATATTGATTACAAACATTAATATTGAAGTGACAACATTACTTGATACTTTCAAAACTCCCATCTTAATTTTATATTTTCGTACCGTTTGTTTGAATCAAACTTGTAGCTATAGCTTCAAATTAGCTTAATCGCCACTCATATTATTCTCTATGGATTCTACCCCAACTCCAAATTTCGGTAAATATATTGAATATGGCCGCCTTTCACTAATTTGAGTTGTAAGTCGAGCGTTATAAAAAACAGCGTCGTGGTCAGGGAACAATTTGGCGTATTGAGTTAGTTTGGAATTTTAGTTTACTTGCTTGAATTCAAACTTGTAAATATTTGTTGTGATCTTATGGAATCATAGAATGAATGTGAGTTTGATGGTTGGAAATCTTATCTGGATGATCCATGTCAATATTGTGATGGACCCTACTTTTGGCATGATTGTAGATATGCTACCCGAAAAGAGATGTGTGCACCATCTCCATCCTACCAGGAGTATAATTATTCTTTATGTGGTGGTCAAGATGGACATTGGAGTAATTACTCAAATTCCTCTTCCCCCTATTGCGCTAACCCAGGTTTTAGTTCTTCTTATGAGTATGACAGGTATTATGGTCAAGAAAAGGAAAAACAAAGCACTGGAAAGAGTGACATTGAATCTATGCTTCAACTAATGTCGAATCGTATAGACACAACAAATGATACCATATGTGGCCTATGTCAAGACATTAGGGCATTTAATGAGGGAAGAGAAAGTATATAAGAGATGGATATCAAGGTCAATCATCCAAATCACTTTTCTACATTATGTTTAGATGATATCTTATCTGTGGAATCATTTAAAATAATGGAAGAGTGTGACTATGAAGAGCAAGATTCCTATACTAATGATGAGCTTTATGTTGATCAACCCTTAGAGATTTCCCAACCAACCGAGCCAACCATGAAGGATGATGCCAAGATTGAGGGAATGGTGCTAGAGGCAAAAGAAGAAGCCAATTCAATCTCTTATGAAGACTCTAGCCCAATTCAAAGTAAAAATGTTGAGAAGATGAATAAAAGTGAGTGTGTAGAGGATAGTGTAAATTTTGAAGTAGGATTTGTTAGGCCACACTTGAAGCATTTTTTCGCATTATGTTTAGATGATATCTTGTCTGTGGAATCATCTAAACTAGTGGAAGACTGTGAAGATAAGGAACAAGAATCCTATATTCTTTATTTTACACTTGATAAACAACATAAAAACACACCTCACTTTAAGTTTGAGTTGTTTACCATGCATCATTCGTTACTCGACTTCAAGGAGATAAACTCTAAGTTGAGGGTGAAATTCATATCCTCAACTCTAAGTTGAGGGTGAAATTCATATCCTCAAGGTGGAGGAGAAAGATGAGTTGGGTCATGCCGCGACATTAAACTAGGCATTTCTTGGGAGGCAACCCAAGGTAATTTGTTATTTGTATTCGTATTATGTGATTGACATCAGATTTTCGCACCCATGGTGCCACAGGTATGTTTCTAACTCTCTTGTTTTGATTTGACATGTTGGAAACAATGCATGATATTAAGTTGAGGGTGGGGCTACTTGTGGGTGTGATGTCCTCCTGGGGGTTTTGTCGCCATGCTTCCTTTCCCCGGAGTATTGTTCCTAGTAGAGTCGATATGTTTAGGCGTACTATGTTTCTTTTGTGATATGTTGTGTTTAACTAGAGAAAATTAAGTATCTAGAGCAGCTGACATATTTTTGCTGATATTTGAGACTAATAAACACATCTCCGTTGGTCTATTTTATAATTGTGTGACATACATTTATATGTGACCACTGTGCATCTTGTTATGGCATTAGTACTAATGACATGATATCCACTACTAAATAATCACATGAACCAGATAGGTAGCAGCTTGTGATGCACATTTGTTCCATGTGTGTGTGAGATACTACTTAGTTCCCTTTGTGTGTTAAATCCAGAACTTGCCCGGTTAGTCTTACCTTGGCTGAAAGATAGGGGTTAGGAAATATCATAGGCGTTTTGATTTTTAAGTCACTTTTTGCCTAAATGACATTCCCTGTATGTATGATATCTCTTGATCCCTATTTTGAGCCTGAATTAACCATTTCTTTCTATGAAACCTATCACCTTCCTATTTAGATCATAATGAACCTATTTTGGTCTTGGTCCTCTTTGGACACTGTGCACTTAGACTTAGGTAAATAGCCTAAGTTGAGGGTGGCTATCATAGGGGTGCATGATGTAAACTGAGTATGAAGACTGGTAGAATAAAAGAAAAAGAATAAGTGAAAAAAAAAAAAAGCTGGGGGGTGTGGAAGAAGAATAAGAAAAGAAAAAGAATGAAAAATAAAAGTCACATCCATCCTGAATAATGTGTGATCAATAAAAGGAGAAAAAGAAGAAAAAGGTTAATAAGTGAACCCCAAAAGTTAAGGTAGTGCCAAGGAGCTTAGTCAGTGTCATGCATTGATTGGAATTTCTTTTTGAGAGTCAGTGTCTCTTAACCTTCCCCGCATTGACATGCTTGAGTTCATATATGAGTGAGGAGGGACTTACTTGTTGTAAGGGCACATCGGTTGCATTGCTAGCTGTTTACTTGTTTGGGTAGTGTAACTTGTACATATGCATGGTTATTGTTGCTGAATTCATGCCATATCTTGATTCCTTTGGATCACATTGTTAATCTTCATTGATATGTACAATTGGATTTATAAGTAATTAAACGTGGAGAGTGGCATGAGTTTTGAGCTAAACTTGATAATCAACTATGATAGGTATATTATGTGTCTCTTAGTTAAGCATCGTAGTATGGTGTTAAGAAGTTGCTTGAGGACAAACAATTGTTTTAAGTTGAGGGTGTTGATGTGCTAGATTTTTGTAGCATATTTAAGACTTTTTAACTTGAAATAATTGTAATTTCTTAAGTAATTATTGGTGTTTTTGATGTTATTTCTTAAGATTTTGTAGGAAAGTAAAGATGCATGGAAATAACTAACAATGGAGCAAAAGAGTAAAATTTGGTACAAGTGAGCTGATATGAGTATGACAGCATTTCTTGTAATCCATCAGAGATGTGGTAAGCTACCAGAAAAAGGAGTTAAGAAGAATAGTGAAGAAGAGTTGCTGGATGAAGATGACGACATTCTCAATATGTCGTCACAAGTGTGGTAAGCCATCAGAAGATGCCGTCAAGTGGGACAAAACATGGTGAAATAAGCTGAAGGTCTGACGACATTTGCTACACGCCGTTACCCCTCTCGTAAGCCATCGGACGACATCATCAAAGTAAGCTAGAACAGGTTAAGAAGACATGACTTTTGACGATATATCTGAGATGCCATCAGAATCCTGACGATCAACACCAATATATCGTCACCTAAATCCGAGCCCAGCTATGATTTTGTTATTTTATTACCTTAATTAGGCTTTAGTATAAATATCATCTTTTAGGATTTTTGAATAATTAATAATTCATCTATCAGACTATTAACCTACGGAAGAGAGGCACGTAACATTGCTCTCTTACATCAATTATTCTTCTTATTTTTATCAACTATTTTTGGGTTTCTACCTTGTGATTAAATCAAAGAAACTACTTGTTGTTTTCCATCTAATCGTAAGTTATCCGTATTATCATGAATTCAACTTGTGATTTCTTTCATCAAATCATGATCGGCTAATTCCATTAGCCAGGGTTATGGGATCCAAGGATTAGGGTTTGATATGATGCTAGGTGTTTAACGGATTCAAGGAGTAGTAGAACATCTTGAAATTCTGTGGTTTTAACTGAAATCTAGTGGTTGTAAACATTAGGTTATGCCTTAGGTTTTATTTGCTTCTAATGGAGAAATAGACTAAAGGACATGAATTATCAACAGGGACTCGGAAGCTACCAACCTTCTATTTAATGATTGATGCCGTAACTGGATTAATCTACCTGAGATAACATCCTATTGGAAATAGATAAGTTATCTAAGTTCGAGAGAATTAGATAATAAATTTTCTAGTGAGGTCGAGAGATAAGTCAGATAGTATAATCGTCAGGGATATTCTGTTGTTCTAATCATTCCGAGAATCTCTAGAATTACCTAGTATTTGTCGATTCCCGAAACCCTTAGTGAACATAGCTTTAGTTTCCCATTTATATTGATTACAAAATTTAATATTGAAGTGATAACATTCCTTGATACTTTCAAAACCCCCATCTTAATTTTATATTTTTGTACCATTTGTTTGAATTGAACTTGTAGCTATAACTTCAAATTAGCTTAATCGCCACTCACATTGTTCCTTGTGGATTCGACCCTGACTCCAAAGTTGGGTAAATATATTACCGACAACCGCCTTACACTAATTTGAGGTGTAAGTTGAGCGTTATTAGTCTGCACGTCGCAAGTTCAGTTTTCAGTAACTAAAACCCGCATCCATAGGGGTAAATGGGTCTTATTCTATCGTCTATCATCTCCCAAAACATGTAATTAAGCCGTCCAAAAGCAAAATTTACTCATTCTCTCTTGAATTTTTCAAGAACAAACCCTAGTTCATCACATTCAAGAATCCAAGATCCAAGGAAATACATCAGTCTTTCAGAATTAAGCTTTAAGGTATGTCAACTATTCATCCAAGGGTCCCTTCCACCCTTTAGAGTCCAAGAAACGCTTTTAAACTTTAAGTAAATTGATTTCATGATTTCTATGATTTGGATTCAAATGTATTCATGATTATAATGTTGATTGGGTTTCTATTCCATGATTAAGTACAAGATTTAAGTAAGAATAATTATGATGTATGTAGTATCATGTGAGTTCATGTTAAATCCTTGAAATTGTGATGCTCATGTGTTGATTAGTACTATGCGCATATACAATGACTTCCACGTGTTTGATGAGTTGTTCATGTGAATTAAATAGTGAGATTATATCATGTCAGCATGTATACTAGTTCATGCCATTCAAGTGTTTGATAAAATACCTCTATAGATGCATTATGAACAAGTATGCATTTCTATGCTATGCAAGGTCATGTGATGCTTTACTTTTCATGCTATCGAGACCTGGGGGTATTTAATACCCGATAATTTAGTTGTTTACCTTGAGCCAGTGTCAGTTACAGAATAGTCTCAGTCATGTCACGATCAGTAGTACTTTCCATTAGTTATAGAACTTAAGAAAAACTCAGTAGACTCCGCATCAGTCCAGTCCAGTTCAGTATTTAGTTCAGACCTCAAAAAATTTAGTCAGTTAATAGAATTCAGTAGTATTCTATCAGTTAACGGAACTCAATGAACTCAGTTCAGTTCAGTTAGACAGTACAATCAGTAATAGTTTAGTCAAGCCTAGTGTTAACTGAGAATCAAATCATTGTCTATTTAGTTGGGAGTAGGATTCACACCGAGCGAACCCAGGGATAGGGGCATTCCTACCAATAGAGGGTTTGACCCTTAGTAGCAATCCCTGCATTACAGAATAATGTAGCCAGTGTAGGTTGAGATATCTTCCTACTAGACTAGGGTTGATACATGTCATACAAGTTTTCCTGCCAGCGAGAGTTGATGAAAGAGCTTCTTGTTAGAGAGGATTAACTCACTATTGTCTTTTCCCATGTCATAGTAGTGACACCCTTCAAACTGGGGTTATAGGTTGGAACCCAATATATATTTAAAAAGGGGTATGTTGATTAGATGATTACCTCTCATAGTCTCAGTTTTAGTTCCAGTCTCAGTATAGAACTCAGTTCTGTTCTATAGAATCAGGACTGTCAGATACAATTACTCAGTTCAGTAGGATCTTTGCATAATTCCACTGCATCAGGACTATCCAAAATAGTCATTCAGCTATCGGTTATACAGTATCAGTAAACTCAGATATCAGTAAATCAGTAATTCAGAACTCAGTACCCAATGTTATTATGACTTCAGTTATAGCTTACGTATTCATGCATGTACTCTTATTCAGTTATACTCATGTTATTTAGTTAGTATTGTCCATGAATATGAACCCATCCATCTCATCCTACCTCACATTACATACCAATACATTCAAAGTACTGATACATACTTTTCTTTTGTGCTATGATGTCTTATATCATAGGTCTAGACGTACGAGCTCTCGATCATACATAGTAGCCCGATCCATCAGCAGCCGACTTAGTGGTGAGTCCTCATAGTTCAAGCATAGATTTATTATTCCTGTACTTCAATACTCATTTTATTTCAGCAGTCGGAGTTAGTTGGGGACTTGTCCCATCAAATCCTTATTCAGACAGTAGAGGATTTTCAGACTAGAGTATTTATAGATAGATATTAAGTTTCTGTATTGATGTACTGTATTTAGAATTTATTTTCAGTTTTGATCCTTATGGCAAGTTTCTTCCTAATTTTTACAAAATTACAATATTATTATTCAGTTATTGTAGCAGGTGCTAGTCATGGGTTAGGTTTTAGTCCCTCGAGATTATAAGCACCATATAGCATCCGGGGTACAGACTTGGGGCGTTACAAACTTGGTATTAGAGACTAAGGTTCAACAGAGTCCTAGGAAGTCTGAAAGCCATATCTTGTAAAGTCTTGAGCATGGGTGTGTAGTTCGCCACACTTATGGACAAAAGACAATTAGATGTTTTAGGAAAAGCTTCCCTTCTTTTAGTATTCATATCGTGCAATGAGCATGAGCTCAAGTTAAACTCTCATTCTAATTTATCTTTTCCTTATGCTTCCAGAACATACCTTCCAAAGAAGCTAACGAAAGAATTAATGAAAACCAGCTAGCGCCTCCGCCCATTCAGGCAGATCCCCTGAATGACCATGTCTCTCATATTGAATTTAGAGTTGTTTTCACCGTGTTAGCTTATTTAGTAGTTTCCTAGAATAATCAGCTGGCTATTATCCTATCTAGGCTTATGGATCATGCTCCGAAGAGTAAGGAGGAGAGGCATAGTAAAAAGGGGAGAAAAAATAAGAGGGCCAGGATGTCAAGGACAAAGAGTACCCAAACAAATCCTCTTTTCCATAAATGTGGCAGAAACCACCAGGGTATCTGCAGAGCTGGCAGTGATGTGCGTTTTGGATGTGGAAACCCAAGCTACAGGGTCAGAAATTGCCCTCAGTCAGGTTCCCAGAGTTAGTATAATCGTCCCCCAGCTCAGTCCGGTTGCCTAAATCAGTAGGGTGCCACTTCTAGTGTGACCAATGAGTAACACCCAAATAGGATCTATGTACTTAAGTCCTGATAAGATGAGGAAATTTCTCCTAATATGGTTACTGGTATGTTACAAATTTATCATTTACATATTTATGCTTTGCAAGATCTAGGAGAATCTTTCTTTTATAACTCCTTATATAGCTGTTGACTTTGGAGTCAGTCCCAAAATTCTAGCAGAGCCTTTCTAAGTCTTTACCCCAATAGGTAAATCTATCATATCCCAATGGGCATACAAGAACTGTCCGGTTATGGTGTATCATAAAATCACTTCAGTAAACTTAGTCGAATTAGAGATAACCGATTTTGATGTCACTCTTGGCATGGATTAGATTCATTCCTACTATGCCTCAGCCGACTGCAGAAATAGAATTGTCCAGTTTTAGTTTCTGAATGAGCTCGTCCTTGAGTGGAGGGGTAGTACTTCAGCACTTAGAGGTCAACTTATTTCCTACCTAAGGGCAAGAAAAATAATATCTAAGGGATGTGTCTACCATCTCATTTGAGTCTAAGACTCTAGTTCAGAAACCCCTACTCATGAGTCAGTATTAGTAGCATGTGAATTCCCAGACGTGTTTCCCAAAGATCTTCTCGGAGTTTCTCCCAAAAGGGAAATTGACTTCGGAATCGACCTTCTTCCAGATACTCAACACATATCTATTTTACCATACAGGATGGAACCTGCATAACTCAAGGAGTTAAAAGAATAGTTAAATGATATCGTAGATATTGGATTCATTAAACCCAATGTGTCCCTATGGGGTGCACCAGTCCTATTCTTGTGCAAGAAAGATGATTCTCTCAGAATGCATATTAACTATCGTTAGTTAAATAGAGTCACAGTCAAAAACAAGTATCCACTTTCTAGAATTGATGGCTTGTTTGACCAACTTTAGGGTGCCAGTTACTTTTCTAAGATAGACCTCAGATCAGGCTATCATCAGTTCAGAGCCAGAGAATATGACATCCAAAGACAGCTTTCAGGACTCGTTATGGTCACTTCAAATTCTTAGTTATGTCATTTGGTCTTACCAATTCCCCAGTAGCTTTCATAGACTAAACAAAACATATGTTCAGGCAGCACTTGGACATGTTCGTTACAGTCTTCATCGATGAAATTCTTATTTATTCCCATAGCAATAACGATTATGTGAATCACCTGCGAATCATATTTCAGACTCTCAAAAACCCATCAGTTATCATGATATCTATTCATGTCTTACATGTCAGCTCTATGATCATAGGTCATATTCGTATACATTAGCCAAAACCATGTACGTTTACGGTTCCTAGTATATGAGTTCCAGTTAACTCAGTATTATGAATCATGTTCCATGAATGCAGAAACTCCAAACTCATGTCATGCTTTATAGTATGCTCAGTTCCCATGACTAATGCTATGCTCCTAATGATCAGCTAAAGTCAGATTTATGTCCTATATATCCTCATTTTAGATCTCTTGATAAATCTAGGATATTGATATTCTATTACTCAGGCCTCAGTAAGTGTCAAGTTCTGTATAGTTTCCATTCATGCTTTAAATTTTAACCCTTGAATGAACTCTCCTTTTGAAATGATGTGGTAAGGAGAAATTTATCAGATGGGAGAGAATAAATATTTTAGGTTAAGAAAGATTTATTGGATGCTTGTTTTACACGAGGCTATAGTTATGAAGATAGGCTTGAATATCATGTTGGTGTGTGAGTGATTGGAAGTAGGAGGTTGTATTTTGTTGTTGAAGAAGAAATTAAAATTTTTTAGGAGATAAAGAGTTGAAGAAATGCAGAATATGAGTGTCTATTCAGATCCCTGATTCATGTCAATCTCTATCATGTAGTTATCAAAACTCAGTTACAGTTCTAGTTCAGCATTCAGCTCAAAACTTAGTTCAGTCCCAGGTTTGCTTGACCATAGCATACAGTTATCAATTATTCAATTATCAGTATTTCAGAGTCATATTATACACTTGGTCCAACATTCTCATACAATTTGGTTTACACGCATTCATGCTCAGTACCTCATGTTGCTTAGTATGTCCGTACCTTATATGCATAATACTCTACAGTTTCAATCCAGACTAAGTACAGTTCAATCTTACATGACCAATATTCAACTATCATCTATCAGTTAATCAAATAAGTTAGTATGTTTATATATTCATGCTCAGCGCCCTTGTGAATACTTTCAATAGTCTTAGGTAAAGTCCCGTACTAAGGTGGAGAGTATAGTAGAGGGAGTAGCATAAGGCATAGTCACTCTATCTTAGATAATGTTTCGTACACCTCCCCTCATATTACAGAATTTTATCTAGGATGTGATTTAATATTCAAATATTTTATTCAGCCCATGCCAAGATTCCTTGCTCCTTAAAGTCACTAGAGCTCTATAGAAAGAGTGTCATAGAATTGCTCCAGTCAAGTATAAAGTTGTCAACACGAGTTAGTCCGTAAAGATAGTACTTTAGCTTAGTAGTCAAGCAGAAAAGTTTGTATGGGTTCCTTTCCTATCTTTCCATCTAGTCACACTATCTAAAATCTCATAAATATGATTTCCCCAGGATGGAGCATCCTGGTAGTTACGAGTTCAGTCTAGTTCATGTATCATACCTTTGTTTTAGATCCTAGATATCTAGTCACAATTCAGTTCGTGGGTGCCCCATGCATCATCTCAACTTTTCCTCAGTATCTCAGCCTAGCAAATATTTTTTGAGGGATATAGTGTCCCAAGAGGGAGAGGCACTATAGTCCCCCGAGCCTTCATGACCTGAGCATGCCATTTTCTCTTCATGTAACGAATCCAATTTGGAGTAATGGGTACTCATAAGTTGACCCTCAGGTTCTAATCTCATCCGAAAGCCATGTATTCAGGGACTTAGTTCAGTTGATGACATTCAGTAAATAAATCATGTTTCATGCTAACTATGTTCTCATGTTCTCGTTTATGCGTGTTCAGTAAATGATTTGAGTTTGAGATCGGTGATTTTGTAGCTTTGAAGATTTATTCCATGAAGGGAGTGACAAGGCTCGCCTAGAAGGGAAAAGCTCAGTCCCCAATGTATTGGTTCCTTACCGAATTATCGGCCGTTTCGGAAGGGTAGCCTATGAGCTTGAGTTTCCTTCTTACTTAGCTTCAGTACACCCAGTGTTCCATGTCTCCTTGCTTAAGAAGTGCATAGGCGACCCAGTAGTTGTAGTCCCTATTGAGGTCCTAAATATTCAGAATAGCCTCTCTTATGAGGAGATTCCAGTCAAAATCCTTGATTAACAAATTCATTGACTGAGGAACAAAGGGTCCCTCTAGTCAAAGTTCTTTGGCGGAATCAGTCCGTTGAGGGAGCTACTTGGGAAGTAGAAGCAGATATGCAGACCAAGTATCTTCACCTCTTCTTCGCAAACTTAGATTTAGTCCAAGGTAACAGTTTTACCTTGAGCTTACTAAATTCCATGCTCAGATTTCCCTTATAGAGTTGGTATCAGTTACCATTGCATATCTGGTCATATATTCATGAGTCTGTTCAGTTAGATATTCATGCATCAGATATCCTTGTTCAGTATAAGAGACTCAGCTTATCAGCAATCCCAGCCAGGTACTTATGTATCAGATATGTATGTTCAACATGAAATTTCAGCATATCAGTAGTGTTAGTCATGAAATTATGTTACAGTTGTGTATATCCTATATCTATATTCAGTCTATAGATAGTTTTAGCTCCGTCAGCCTTATTTAAGGATCAATGTTCCTAAGAGGGAGATATTGTAAGACCCCGCAAAATCCTAAGCTTGATTTAGTCCTGTAAAAGCTAGTAAGGGGCCCCAGACTTAGAAAAATTCAGCTAAGTGTTCATACTTAGAGATATTTTAGCCTTCGTAAGTTGGAAATCCTTTTTCATGACTCTTATGACCTTTAAATATTGATTTTTAGGTTAATTCAGGATCAGGAATATCAGTAGGTATTTTTGGACACGTTTCAAGTTTTTCAGAGTTCGTTTGAGGCACGTTTGAGAGCTCAAACCAGCGGATCAATGTGCTCTCGATGGGCCGCATCGCCCATTACATCGATGAATAGTTTCCTATAGCTCCCAATGCAAATTTTAGTGAACCAATGCAGACTCGACACGGCGCGTTGGCCATTACATTGATGCCGACGACATGGTGCGTCGGTCTGCGCATCGCTAGTCCAGTTTTTATTAACTAAAACCCGTATATAGATGGGTAAATGGGTCTTTTACCATCCTATATCAGACCTTAAAACATGAAATTAAGCCATTCAAAAGGCAAATTTTTCTCATTCTCTCTAGAATTTCTTAAGAACAAACCCTAGTTTATCACATTCAAGAATCTAAGTTCCAAGAAAATCCATCAATCTTTCAGAATTCAAGCTTTAAGGTATCTCAAGTGTTCATCCAAGGGGCCCTTCTACCCTTTAGAGTCCACGAAACTCTTTTAAACTTTAAGTGAATTGATTTCATGATTTCCATGATTTGGATTCAAGTGTATTCATGATTATAATGTTGATTGGATTTCTATTCCATGATTAAGTGCAAGATTTATGTAAAAACAATTGTTATGTTTGTAGTATCATGTGGATTCATGTTAAAGCCTTGAAATTGTGATGCTCATATGTTGATTAGTACTATGTGTATATACAATGCCTTCCAAGTTTTTGATGAGTTGTTCATGTGAATTAAACAATGAGATTATATCATGTTAGCATGTATACTAGTTCATGCCATTCAAGTGTTTGATAAAATGCCTCTATAGATGCATTATGAACAAGTATGCATTTCTATGCTATGCAAGGTCATGTGATGCTTTACTTATTATGCTATCGAGTCTTGGGGTATTTAAAACCCGACAATTTAGCTGTTTACCTAGAGCCAGTGTCAGTTACAAAATAATCTCAGTCGTGTTATGATCAGTAGTACTCACTCAGTTATAGAACTTAGGAAAAACTCAGTAAACTTAGTATCAGTCCAGTCCAGTTTAGTATTCAATTCATACCTCAGTAAATTTAGTCAGTTAATAGAATTCAATAGTATTTCATCACTTAACGACACTGAGTGAACTCAGTTCAATTTAGTTAGATAGTATAATCAGTAACAGTTGAGTCAAGCCTAGCATGAACTAGGAATTAGCTCAGTGTCTATTCAATTGGAAGTAGGATTCGACACAGACCAGATCCAGGGATGGGGGCATTCCTGCCAGTAGAGGGTTTGACCTTTAGTATCAATCCCTGCATTATAGAACTACGTAGCATGCGTAGGTTGAGATATTTTTTTGTCAAACTAGGGTTGATACATCTCATACGAGTTTTCCTACTAGCGAGGGTTGACGAAAAAACTTCCTGTCAGAGAGGGTTAACTCACTGTTCTCTTTACCAATGGAATGGTACTGACACTCTTCCAACTGGGGTGATAGGTTGGACCCCAATCTATTCAAAAAAGGGTATGTCGGTTAGATGATTACCTCCCACAGACTCAGTTTCAATTCCAATTTCAATATACAACTCAGTTCAGTTCTATAGAATTAAGTCTGTCAGATACAGTTACTCTGATCAGTACAGAACTTAACATAGTTCCAAGAATTAGGAATTTCAGATACAGTCATTCAGCTATCAGTTATACAATATCAGTAAACTTAGATATCAGTAAATCAATAATTCAGAACTTAGTACCCAATGTTTTCATGACTTTAGTTAGTGCTTATGTATTCATGCATGTACTCTCATTCAGTTATACTCATGTTATTCAGTCAGTATTGTACATGCACATGAACCTATGCATCTCAACCTACCTCATTTACTATACCAGTACATTCAAAGTACTGATGATACCTTTGTTTTGCGCTATGATGTCTTATATCATAGGTTAAGATGTACGGGCTCTCAATCATACATAGCAGCGCGGTCTATCAACAACAGACTTAGTGGTGAGTTTTCATAGTTCTAGGATAGATTTATTATTCCAGTACTTTAGTACTTAGTTTATTTCAACAGTCGGAGTTAGTTGGGGACTTGTCCCATCAACTCCTTGTTTAGACAGCAGAGGCTTTTTAGACTAGAGTATTTATAGACAGATGTTCATTTTTGGTATTGATGTACCATACTCAGAGTTTATTTATAGTTTTGACCCTTATGGCAAGTTTCCGCCTAATTTTCACATAATTATAGTATTATTGTTATTTTAGCAGGTACCAGTCATGGGTTAGCTTATGGTTCCTCTGGATTATGAGCACCGTGTAGCATTCGGGGTACAGACTCAGGGCATTACAGGGGCCTTATTAGGATAAGTGGGGAAATGTACAGAATACCCCTACTTAAGTTGTACAAAAATTCCATCATATGGGTACAACTGACCCACACAAGTTGTACCCTCCAATATGAGTGGTACCCTCCACTCTTACCCTAAGCGTCAACCTCTGGATCAAAACTGTCTAATAGACAACTCATCCAACCAAGTTGTATCCAAAGTGTACGATCTGAACCCTTCATTCATACTCCTAGCAAATTAAACTCAAGAAATATTTAGACACTGTCTACCATATGAGTCTTGGGTATGACTCATACCCTGGCTTATGGATCATGGTGAGCCACTCATACACAAATCCAACCTAAGTAACCATGTCTAAGATTAAGTTAAGGAACCAAACAATTTATAATCACTAATATGGCTCGTACCCATAAGTATTACCTATTCCAATAACCAAAATCTATCTTACCAACCAACACTGATCAACATACGACAGGACCATACTATTTGTATCCCAACATATGGGTCATACACGAACCGTATTGGGTCCAGAGACCAAAATTCTACGAAATTTCGTAAGGTTGAAAATCCAGGTGTTTCACAAAGAAATGAATTTATGACCTTGGATATGTCATCACGACGGTAACTCTACCTGGTAGACTGGAGATCCCAAAACCTTAGATCAAGGATATCAAACAAAATAGTGACTAATGGTTTAACATTTTTAATATACTTAACTCATTCTCATGATGAAGACATTGTTCAGGAAATAGGGATAAGGGTCATGGTTTGAAAGCTCTTTAGTAGTTTCTAAGTTTTGCAGGTTTAACCAAATAGTTTGATCTATAAGATTAAACATTTAGGAATCACCTATGTGAGGATGAAGTGGAAGCCGCTTCAAAGAGAATGATAGTAAAGGCCTATTCTCTATGCTCTCATGAATGCCGGACATATTCATGGCTGAAATGAACAAAACCGTGAGAACCATAAATGGTAAAAGGTTGGTTGTGTAACTTGTGTTGCCTAGTTGTATATTAAAGCTCAACGATTTAAAGATATCACATCTACTAATTGACCTGGTTAATTCAATGCAAATTCACTGTAGAAAGTTCAAAAGGAAACCTATTTATCAATAATTTTTTATAAAATATCCATTCTTCATTCATGTGGTGAATTGTAGTTTTTAAGAGGTGTGAAAGAATGAAATTTAAATAGGAATATTTTTAGTTTGGATGGTTATCAACTTTCCAATGGGTTGTGAGTTTTTCGAAGAGTTGCAACTTTATGAAAGTGTGCACCTTTATAAATCATTATTTATATTTATGAAGCAAAACCTTGATGACTATAAATATCTAAATTTTTCCTTAGGTATAGATATGAAATTTTGAAAAAAAATATACTCCTCTTTCTTGAAAAACTCTAGTGTGATTTTCTATCGTTTAGTGTATTCATACTTTGACAAAATTTGAGGTACTGTTATTCTGTCGAAATGGTTTATTTTATTTTGAGAGGATATAACCTTGGGTACTTGAGGGGAATAATTTCCTTAAGAACACACCATGAATTCGATGGATTGAATCTTTCTGTTTCACCTTTTTTTTTGTAAAGCCGGTTTACTGTTTTTTCAGAAAATAGTTTGAACTTTCTATTGATAGTTCTTCAACTATTTGACCTTGTGTTTGAAGTTCTTGAAACTTTATTTTTATATTTCATAAGTTGGTTTAACTTGTATTGAAGTTCTTAATATTTGATTTTCCTATTTTTAAGAAAATAGTTTGAACTTCATTTTTGATTGTTCATAAGTTGGGTTGAACTCATTGATAAAAGTTCAAAGTTTTAAATGTTGAGTTTAAACTTCATTTGATTGTTCATAAATTAATTTGAATATGTGTTTGAATATATTGTTGAAAAAATACAAATTTTACTAAACTCAAGAAAAACATTAGTTTTACTACTAAATGGAAACTAAACTTTAAATAAAATGGAATGATTTCCATTTATTTCCTGTTCTCAATCCATTTTATTAGTAGTATATAAGTACCAGTACATTGTAACTTGTAAATTGAAGTAGATATTTTATCATTTTAGAAATCAATGCTTCTCCAATTTTCTCTTTTCTGTCTTTTCTCTCTTTTTTTCTCTATGAACTAGGGTTTCTTGGTTCTCATTTCAATAGATTGAGAATATTATCTCAATCTAACATGGTATCAGAGCATGGTGTAACACAGATTTGGTGACAAGGTTCAGTTTGATGGTAGCTATGAAGAAAACATTGAAGAATTTCGAAAGATTCTTTATTGTTATCGAAAGCTCATCTTGCAACTGTATTTGCCATCTTGCGCACAAATTTTTTTTATTGGAAAGACCTAATTCTTCTGTCTTACAAAGAATACTATCAACATCTCTCTAGTTTTTTATTCACGGTAAGCCATAGAGAAATATCAACCTCTGTTCATGCTTGTTAAAGTATTTCCTACTCTACTTTTATTTTTTGTATTTTCGACGAGCTAGATCTGGTAGATTGAATTATTTTAGCTGTATTTTGGTTGATTTTATTTTTTGATTCACAACCTCGTGGGGAGTACTAGCGACAATAATCATTTTCCTTCAAGTTTTGCTAATACAAGTAAATATAGAGGATTTACTGAATTTATCATTACTCCTAGTCATCCATTTCTATATACATTCATCTGATAGTACTGAATTTCAGTTAGTATCTGCCTGTCATTGGAATTGTTTTTTTTTATTTGGTGAAATGGCATGATTACTTGTCATCTACGAAGAATAAACTAGGTCTACATAATGGTAAATCTCCTAAGCCTGACCAGAATTCTACTTATTACTTCTTTTAAGAAAGATGTAATCACATGGTCAATGCATGGATCACTAATTCTTTGTCTAGAGATATAATTTTGTGTCATATATCTCAACACTACAAAAGAAGTTTGGGATGACATAAATGATTGGTTTCGGTTGTCCAATGGGTCAAAATACATACAAATTCGAAGAGAACTCAATTATACTAGTTAAGATTCTTCTGACATAGCTATATACTTCACTAGAATGAAAAGTATTTTACATGAATTAAATTCATCTTATGTGGGACTTTATGTATTGTAGGGCTATAACAAATTTTATTGAGGATCAACAGTTTTTTCAATTCTTGAATGGATTGAATGACTCTTACTCTCTATTAAGAGTAGCATTCTTATGATGAGTCTGTTACCCTATATTGGGAAAGCATATGTAGTCTTCACTCTTACAATAATATGAGAGTTAGAAGGAACCTATAACTGGAATTCCAACTTTTTTTGGTGAATCTACTTTCTTCACTAGCTCCTCATCATCGGGTAATTATGCTAGACCTTCTTAGTAGAAGGTCAATTTTGGTCCTAAAAATGATCCAAATATTCCTGAACCTAGAAAACCTTTTTAAAAGTATTGTATGATTAATGTCCACACTATTAAGGTCTCTAAGAAGTTGAATGGATATCATGATAATTCTAGGTTCACCAGACATAAGAATCCTACAAAATTTGTTATTTGTGTTCAGCTATAGGACCTTCTACCTCTTGTACCCTCTTTACCTCCTCCTCTTATATCTTCAAATTTCTTAGCACATGGTTTCTGTTTTGAAGAAAATCAACACCTTATGACTTTGTTTCATCAATCTCAACTCTCTCTATATTTTCCAGGCATGACTATTTTTGATAATTCTTCTGCTTTTGCCAATTTTGCTAGGAATAATATAGCATGGGTGAATTATGGCTCTGTTTTTAATTCCAAAGGTTATATTTTATATGCTTCTGCTTTAGATGATTCAAAAATTTGGATATTAGATTCGGGTGTCACTAACCACAAGACACCTCACAAATATCTTTTACACAATTTAGACCTTTACCTTTTTCTTTTCTAATTACTATACCCAATGGATACAAAGTGAAAATCATTTCCACAAGGTCTTTAATGTCGAGATAAGATATGATCTTACACAATGTTCTTATACTTCCATATTTTTATTTTAACCTAATCTTTATCCATCAACTTCTTAAAATGTTTTAATGTTATGCCAGCAATTAAACCAACTCTTTTTCCTTTAACTTGTGAGAGTATTGGGGTTTATGAACATCTCTTTTGAGTCCTATAGAAAGAATAAAGAGAGTACCAATACCTTTAATGTGAGCTCTTCAAAGCAGTTCTCTACATTCAATAAATAAACTACCATGTTCTTTTGCTAGAGTAACACCTTTCTACCTACTCATAACTCTCCCAGATTCCTTAAATTCCATATCAAATTAATCTTCATAATGAATCGATTGAATGTGAATTTAAAGATACTAATTAACAAATATTCAAAGAGAGCATCACACAAGAAGGGTAGAAAAGTGTTGTAGTTATAAAGTGAGTCTACAAAGATATGAAATTTATAGGTTATATTTTTTCTAATAACTATCATGAGTGAAGATAAAACAGATTTGTAGAAGGATTGAGTGTGACTCTAAGAATCCAACAATGTAGAAAAGAAAATCCAATCTTGCAAAAGACTTACTTTGTTAACTTTATCTCCAACCAACATCTTGACACAATCCTCTTTAATTAGTTAAATAAAGCTCCACATTTTTTTCCCTTATATTAGTCAGGTTTGTGAAAGTTTCTCTCTTTGTCACGTTATAAACTGAACAAAAATGAAAAATCCAAACAAGAATTTGAAGGCTATGTAGATGTTATGAAAAAGTAATCATTTTGTATGTCATCATATGTTTCCATTAGGTGCTCATAATAGCCAATCAATATGAAACTCTATTCACATTTCTGTTGAATAAGCTTATAAAGTTTAGTGAAGAAAATTATCATTTTTATATACATTTCAAGTGTGCTTTGATAAAATTCCATAAAGGTAAGGATAGGAGAAAGAATTATCTAGTGGTATTCTTGGGCTAGCGGTAATAAAAATTTGCAGGTGACCTCCAAGTCACATGGAAGTAAATTTACCAATTATGCAAAGGCTCCTTGGCTATGAACTGAATATATTTAGAAATTTACAAAGCATTCAATCCAAACTACAAAATGATGTTATTGAAATTCAAAAGGGGGAGGATGAATTGAAAGCTTTTTCTGATCCGACTGATCTTCCTTGATAGTCAAATCACCTGTAGGTTAGTATACTTTACAAAATAGAATAAAACTAGAAGCATAAATAAACAAGTAAGAACACAGAGATTTATCCTAGTTTGAATCACCAGTATGGTGCCTACTCCAATCTTCTTGGGTTTCAAGGGATGCCTTTAGAGCTTTAAATGTGAGAATGGTATTACAAAGGGGTTGTACAATATCTAAATCTTATTTTTATTATTCAGGTCTTGTGACACAACCTCACTGGTATAACTAAGCTGACTCAATCTTTATTTTATAACTATTGTAAATTGAAAATTGCAAAGCTTTATGAAGACTAAAGATTGAGACAAACAGAGAGTTTCTAGTAAATTTGCGTAAGTTGTCTTCCATCATCTATCATCTTTATATAGTATTTATCTTCAGTAACTTCTTTTCTCTAAAAGGAAAACCCAAAGGCTTTTTCTCAATCAAAGATTTGATTGGATTCCTTAATTAAGGGCTCATGCCGATAGCATGTCCATATCAGATATATCTATGTATTAAGGTATGTTATTCTCTTTGGTGAATCGATGAGTCATATATATATATGTCTATATAATTGATGCGATCCTATTCCTTATTTGAAATCCCTAATATCCCATCGTGATGCTGATTTGTCCATTGATTATGCTCCATGACTTGGTCCTTCTATATACATCTTTTTGGTTTCGTATCTTAGGGATCTTTTCCATTCTTTCATTTGATTCCTTCCATATGTTCTATTTTCCATGCTTTGAATTGATTCCTTTCATTTGTACTCATGATTTCCACAGATTACATTTGATCGTGAGATCTTTGAATTAAATCTGCATGTTTATTTTGTTAGTTTGTCATTATTAGAACATTAAGTTATTTTTTGGAGGATAACAATCTCCCTATTTTTGATAATGATAAAATAAATATCATTTAACTTCCCTAAGTATAAGGCTCCCCCTGGACTATAGTTGAATCTTTATATGAAGCTACCCCTGGCTTGTGGCCGACTCTTCTGTCCCTCTTTTGGCATAATAAAAAAGAAACAAGAAGACAAAAAAAAATAAGGCAAGAAACAGTTGAACAATTAGCAAGTAATATAGGAAATCTAATACATGGTCTATTTTATCAGTCCACGGTACAGAAAAAAAAGTTAGAGAAAGTTGGAGGAGAGTATCCCATACACAAACCAAAACAAGACAGGACAACCCCTCTTTGAATAAAAAGATTTTCTTAAGAACTAAATTAGTGTTTTTTGAGAAAGTAAGTGAGGGTGTTATGCATGTTGTGATAAAAACATCCGCAGGAGCGTTTAACAGTTTTAGAGAAGCTGGAGTTGGAATTTTGCGTAGAGATGGCGAGTTCATTATGGGAGGAATTGGCTTCAGCCTTAATGGAGTCGACTTGCTTATAAATTTGGTTGAACATATGACTCCTTCTATTTAAAGTTGTCCTGTACAATGTGCACTTTCCCAACATCCATAATGATATCTTTACCTATCAGCACCAACTTAGCAATGGATTCTTTAAGGCTTACTAGTCCCTCCTTTATCCCTCACAGACGCTCCTTAACTTCCCCTAGGTTCTTTAACACTGTAGAATCAAAATTAGTATCGGGCTTACTTACTTTAGGAAGATCAGTCTTAGCTTTCACAGACTCCTTTTTGCACCACTTGTTTTCCAATTAGAGCATATTCCATGCTTGCAAGAGATTTGGAATCATATTTAATAGAAATATTAGTGGAAAATATGAAAGGTTAATGGAATAAAAATACAATATAAGAGTGATCAAACCATAAGGTAGACTAGAAGATGCATGAGTATTGGCTGAACTTTCTAGCATCTATCTACAAAACCATTGCACCCAATTGATCTTGTAGTTCTTAATCGTAAAGTACAAAACAAACACATCACATGTAGTAACACTACTTAGAGATCCTTTCCTAGGAATTAATGTGGTGGAAATGATGTGATCCAAAATATGATCCTTGAAACAGATTGAAGAAGGTTAAAAATTTGATAAACTTACCTCAGGTTCAACAACTGCAACTTTAGCATCCTTAAGGCTGACTTTAAAGTTTTTTGTCCAAGTATCATTAATGAAAGGGACCATACCCGAGAAGTTGGTATCAAACACTTTTTCAAATAAAAAATCATTCAAGATAATTCTAGTTCCCAACACCAAAGTTTCAAGCTCTCTGTTGTCCTTGTTGAAATGAAGGTTTGCGGGAACATTCTTACTGGGTCCTCAAAGACAACTCTTCCACAAAGACGAAGGAACAAATACAAATATCATGCCTTGAACAAGGGATGACATTACACTGTGATTTCTATAACTGATGAAGATTGAAAACTCTTTTGGGAATAATAGAACATCTCTTAAAAGTGACAAACTCCTCTCGATGGCAGGCAATCTAGAATTCGTGCATATCTTCAAGAGGATGGTTTTTTAGAGAAGAGGAGTGGGACTTTTTGTGAGAAGAGGTAGCATAGGAGAAAGAATGTCTTTTATGGTTAGATGAATGAAAGGATTTTAAGGAGGCTTTTTTTGAGGAACTAACAATAGGAATCATTTTTTGATTTTTAGAAAGGCAATCAGCTGGAGGACTTTAATGGTTAGCCATGGAAATAGCTTTATGCATTGGAAGAATAATTCATAGGAACAAAAAAAAGAGGTTTTTTCTATAATGCATAAATAAAGAATAAATAATGAGATGAATAGAAAGGGTGATGAATGGAGAGTTATATGAAATTATGGCTTCAGATGGAAAGAAGGGAAGAGCCACAGGCATGGGGAAGGTAAAAAAGAGAAGGGTACAAGTCTATGCAATGAATATGAGGCAGTGATCAATAGGTACAAATATGGGGGTCATAATGATAAGGAAAAAAGGAGGGGAGGAAAGAGAAGGCAAGAAAATATTAACCCAAAAATAAAAGATTGCACAATATTTTATTAAACAAGTATTATAGGTAAAAATTAATAAAACAAATTTAAGAGATTTTTCAAGGATTATTTTTTGGTAAATTATGTAATGTCGAGTTTTTCTTGGAGAAGACAAAAATGATCTTCTAGCAGAGGTTTTGTAATAATATCGGCAAGCTGATTTTTGAGTCAATAAAATTTAGCCAAAATCACCTCTTTCAACGTGATCATGAATAAAAATGATGTTTAATATCAATATGCTTGTCCTTAGAATGATGCATAAAACATTTTGATAAACTAATGGCTCTAGCATTGCTATACATAATTGGTACTGATTCAAGTGATAAATCAAAGTCAAGTAACTGATGCATTATGCATAATATCTGAGTACCGCAGTTACCCATGGCTATATATTCAGCTTCGTTGGTTGATAAGGCAATTGAGGTTTGTTTGTTGCCGTACAATGATATTAAGGCCTCTCCAAGAATTTGACACATTTCACTGGTGATTTTTAGATCCTTTTTATTACCTGTAAAGTTAACATCTAAATAACTAATTAAAGCAAAGTTTGAGGAGTGAGGGTACCATAGTCTAATATCTAAAGTCCCGATGATATAGTGAATGATCCATTTCACAGTAGTCAGATGGGACTCCATGGGAGCTATCCGAAACATTGAACATTTGCAAAAGCTAAATGTAATGTCTAGTCAACTCACACTCAAGTAGAGTAGAGATCCAATTATCCCTCTATATGTTTTTTCAGCAATGTCTTTTGTGGATGTATCTGAGTCGAGGTTTTTTTGAAGGACTCATTGGAGTTCTGAAGGCTTTTTTTTTTCATTCCAAATTTTTTAATGAGAACCTTTGAGTATTTGGTTTGGCTGATAAAGATTCCTTTCGAAGTTTGCTTGATTTTTAATCCCTAGAAGAATATAAGTTTCCCTAAAGGCTTATTTCAAATTCTTCCTTCATAATATTTGTAAAACTCTCGCACAAAGAGATGTTAGGATTACCAAAGATTATATCATTCACATAAATTTGTACAATAAGCAAACTAGAGTCCAGTTCTTAAGTAAAAAGAGTAGTATCTATTTTACCTAGTTGAAATTATTATTTAACAAAATATTGCTCAATCTTTCATACCAAGATTTTGGAGCTTATTTGAGACAATAGAGATCTTTTGAGAGTTTGAAAATATGATTTAGATAAGAGGGATTTTCAAAACCAGGAGGTTGTTTGATGAAAACCTCTTTATGAATAAAAACATTTAAAATAGCACTCTTAACATGCATTTGATATAACTTAAAGCGCTTAAAAGCATCAAATGACAACAAAATTTGAATCAATTCCAGCCTCGCTATAGGAGCAAAAGTTTTGTCGTAGTGAATACCTTCCTTCTAGGAGTAGCCTTAAGATACTAACTTGGCCTTATTTTGGATGACCTTACCTTATTTGTTCAATTTATTTCTATAGACCCATCTGGTTCAAACAACTGACCAATTTTTTAGTTTTTAAACTAGATTCCAAACTCGATTAAGTTCAAACTAATCTAGTTCTTCTTTCATAGCCTTAACCCAAGATTTGTCTTTGAAGTTCTTGTCAGCTTTTTAGGTTTAATTTGACACACGAGTGCTACTGATGCTTTCCTTCTTAGTGAGGCTCTTGTCTGCATCTGATCATTTGGATATTCATTGATAAAATCATTTAGAATGTCTCCACTACCTTATAACTTTTGTTTTTGATATTTAGTAACATGAGCTAAATCTGGTTTAGCCATAATCGACTCAGAGGCAACTGACTAAGGTGTTATGTATGGTCTAGATTTTGACTAAGAGTAGTTTACCTATTGCTCATCAAAATTCAAGCTTACAAAAGTGGGATTAGATTGATCAAATACAATATACATATATTCTTCGACACACAAAGTTCTTTTATTATAGTGTAATGCCCTGAGACTACATAGAGTGGTGAAAGCTGTTCTAAACTCTGCGTGAGAAACATGCTTAGTTAGGAGATCTTCCTGAACGGGCAGAGGTGCTAGCTGGTTTTCAGTTCTCTTTTCATTAATCTTTCTTGGGAGGCATGTTCTGTAATAAAAGGAAAAGTTAGATTAGATAGAGAGTTTAACTTGATCTCATGCTCACTAGAATGATATGATTACTAAAAGAAGGGAACTTTTCCTAAAAACACCTCATATCCTCTTGCCCATAGGTGTGGAACGGTACACACCCATACACAAGACTCTACTTAATGTGGCTTTCAGACTACCTAGGAATCTGTTGAACCTTAGACTCTGATACAAAGTTTGTAATGCCTTGAGACTACACCCTGGGCGTTTCAAGGTGCTTACAATCTCAAAGGACCACAAACTAACCCATGAATATTACCTGCTGTGAGCACTGAATAATAATACTGAAAACATATACGAAAGAAAAACTAAAATGGCATAAGGTTCTCAAAATAATAAAATTATAACTGAGTGTAACTGATAATAACGTCTGAACTAGTCTAAAAGCCTCTATCTGTCTGATTATGGAGTTGATGGGACAAACTCCTAATTAACTCCGACTGAAATAACTACTAAACTATGAAACTACTGAAATAAATAAACGTTGTCCTTGAAATATAAGGACTCACAACTATATCTGCTGCTGATAGCCTCAGTTTTTAAGTACGGTCAGGACCCTGAGAGTCTGAACCTATGATATAAGACATCATAGTGCAAAGATAGAGTATGCATTAGTACTTTGAATATACTAGTATGCTAAGTGAGGTAGGCTGATAGACATGGGTTCATAGGCATGAGATGGTAACTAACTGAATGAATATCATGAAGTAACTGGATTAGAGTACATGACAAACTGTAACTACTGAACGTGCTGAACATGTAATAATACGCATATAATGTCTATCTAAATTAGACTAAAATTGAAGTACTTAGTTTTGATAATTGAATATTGGTTCTGATAATTGAATATTGATAATTAAAAGTTTAGACTAGAACTAAAGTACTAAATTCTGATGGCTAAGTAACGGATAATTGATAGTTATGGTTTTATAGAATTGTCTGAGTTTTTTACTGAATACTGAGACGAACTATAATTGTGGGAGGTATCATCTAACCGACATTCCCCAATATTGACTAATTGGGGCCTAACCTGTGACCCCAGTTGGAAGGATGTTAGCACCGTGCCACAGGTTACTAACACTGGTTCTGAGTCACCCTAACTAGAATCAAGACATTTTGCCAACCCTCACTGGTAGAAAACTCATCCAGATATGTCTAACCTTATCAGTCCTTGGTTCATTGTTAAATTTTTTAGATCGAATCCGACGGTATCCGAAGGTATCTCGACCTACGCTAGCTACATAGTTCTGTAGCTCAAGGGCTGCTACTAAGGGTCAAAACCTATGCTTACATGAATTCCCCCATCCCTGGGTTCACTCGATGCTGAATCCTACTCTTAACTGAATCAACACTAAAATGATCACTAGATTATACTAGGCTTGACTGAACTGACACTGATCGTATTGACTGACTAAACTGGACTGAGTTCACTAAGTTCTCCTAACTGACTGAGTACTACTGTTCTTGACCTTTACTAGAATGATTCTAGAACTATTACAACTAAGTAAACAGCTAGATTTTGGGTAATAAATACCCCAGGACTAGACAACATAATGAATAAAAAAGAGCAAATCTTTAAGGCATAGCAATAGTCAATTGTTGACAATTCATTTAATGAATCATTTTGACAAACTTTTGGAGCTTATGGACTTGTACATGATTGAGAACACATGATAACATGTCGTGATTTCACTATTCAGTTAACATGGACACTCTATCAAGCACTTGGGAAACATAATTAATGCATATGATAATGAACAACGCATAAGCATCATGAATACAACTTAAACTTTTGAATTCAAGGGTTTTGACATGAAAGATTCATAATTCAGCACACATGCTAACATAATTTCATGGAACCCATAAAAGATCTCAATTTGAAATCCATACAATACTTAAACATGGGGATAATTCAATTCATACCATGGAAATCATAATTCAAATTTTTGAAAAGGTTTCTTGAACTCCAAGGGTAGAAGGAAACCCAAGGATGAACACCTAACATACTTGAGAGACGGAATTTGTAAAGATTGTTGGGAATTTCTTGGAACTTGATCTTGAGTTTGATGAACTAGGTTTTATTTCTTGAGGGGATTTTGTGAATGACTGAGTGTATTTTGCCTATTGAGGGGCTGAATTTCATGTTATGGGGGTTTAATATGGGTGGAAAATTATTTAATTACCCCCATAAACCTGTAACTTAATACAAAATTTGTGCCCAGTAACGCGATGATTGAGCGTTGTGTTGATGTTGCCGACACGATAGCCATTGTATCATGTCGATGGTACTAATGTAATGCATCAAGATCACGATGGTGTGCTATTTTGGTCATCCAAATGTTATTCAAATGATGTCCGAAAATTCTGAAATTCACCCAATATGACCTATTGACATCCTTGATCATGAATTAACTTAAAAATTTTCATTCTAAGGTAGGAAAGATTATAAATAAAATCATTGAAATATTGAGGCCAAAATAAGACTAAGTGTCAATACTTAGCTGAATTTTTTCTAAGCATGGGGCCTCTTTTAGCATGTCATATAGGACTGAAATGACTAGGACTTTGCAGGGTCCTAAATATAGGCTCTATAGTCATGGTTAGTTAGAGAGTAACCAAGAAAGATACCTTCATCGCTTTATGGATCAAGATTTTCTAAGTTAGTCTTACCACTGTGTGGATGAAACACCTACATCTAAATTAATGAAAATAGCTGATATTGGGTTTCTTTCCTCTCTACAATTCATAAGGCATCTTTTTAAGGATCTATTTGATGAGATACCTTTGAGAATGTGACATATTATGCTTACTACCTCTACCCAAAATTGATCCAATAGGTTTTGTTCTAAAAGCATGGGTCTCTTCGTTTTTTAGAGGGATTTGTCTTTAGGTTCCACCACACCATTTTGTTAAGAGGATCAAGGAGATTAAAAGTTCTAAGAGTAACCATTTTGTTCACATTAATCCTCAAAAGCTTTATTTTTGAATTCTCCTTCATGATTGCTATAAACATAGATGATGAAGTATCCTGCCTCTCTTTGAACTTTTCTACAAAAGATCTCAAAATTAATGAATGGTTCGTGCTTGTGAGCAAGTAAAATAGGAATAATCATTAACTAGGAAAAAATCATATGTTTTTCCACAAATACTTACAGTCTTGGTAGGGCCAAACAGTTCCATGTGGATTGTTTGAAGGGGCTTGGTAGTACTGACAATGTCTTTGACTTTAAAAAATGTCTGAATTTATTTACCAAGTTGTCAAGGATCACAAATGTGATCCTTTTAAAACTTTTGTTTTGGCTGACCATTAAACAATTCAAGTCTAGAAAGATTTTAGATGGCATGCATGATAGCATGCCTAGGTTTTCATGACACAACCATGTGTCATTGGTTTGCATAGTAAGATATGTTAGAGTAGCAAAACCAAGATTATTTAAAATTTAAATATTATCGACACAGTCAGCAATAAGAGAGTTATTTCTTTTTTCATGCTTAATGGAGCAACTCTCAGCTCTTAAGGATACTCCAAATCCTACATCACACAACTAACTAATACTCAACAAATTATGTTTAAGTCCATCCATGGATATACTTCAATGAGTTCACAAGAGGAGTTGAGCTTCTCAGAGTCGACTCCTATGACTTCACCTTTGGTATCATCCACGAATCCGACTGATCCACCTTCAATTTTTTAGAGAGAAAAAATTTTCTTTCTATTCGATCATATGTCTAGAACATTTATTGTCTATAACCCACATTTCTTTTTTGTAGTTCTTACAGACATGTTCCTTCAACATAAGAAAATTAATCTTGTTTAGGTACCCTATTGGTCTTGGGTCCTTAAGGGTTAGATGTTATTTCTTTTGGTCTCCAAACCCATAATCATCTAGACCGTTGTCCTTAGTTGTGTGATTATGTCGCAAATTGGTCTATGAAAAGAGAAAAAAATTTTAGCTGATCTGAAAGAGTCTGGTGAAAATATTGAATTAACCTTTAGAGAATTTGACCTTACAAAAACATGACTTGGTGATTTTTTAATGATGTTTATTTGCATCTTCACATCATCAAGTTCTTCTTAAAGTAAGTCGATTTTAGT
Source organism: Capsicum annuum (assembly GCF_002878395.1). Taxonomy (NCBI): domain Eukaryota; kingdom Viridiplantae; phylum Streptophyta; class Magnoliopsida; order Solanales; family Solanaceae; genus Capsicum; species Capsicum annuum. The sequence continues at coordinate 173,100,724 of NC_061120.1, read as the reverse complement.
TTAACTTGCTTCAAGTTGAATTTGCCAGTTCCTTCTATCTTTTTCAAGCTTTTTTTTAACTATGTTTGCTAATTTTTCTTTTATTGAGCAATTTTATTATACTCATCAATGATCTTCTAAAGCTCTTAAGTAATCCTATAAAGATCTGACTGAAAGAGATTGTAATTATAATAATTAAAAGGTCTTACCTCACTGGATTCACCCAATGCCATGAAGAACATATTTGTTGTTTCTGCATTATCTTCTATTTCATCTTCATCACTCCAGGCTTAAAAATTCTTGATTTTCTTCGATGATCTTCTCCTTAATTCTTGTTAGTTTTGTTTGTTATGACTTGGTTTATTGCATTGATAGCAGCAATCATTGTTTCTTGTGAATTTATTATTTTTGTAGCCTGAAGGTGTCAGCTGCCTTTGTATTGAAATTTTCCTTTCTCCATGATTTATAAGAGTTATTCCTTCATTGTTATCTTTATCTATGTTTCCTTCTTCTCTCGATGTTATGGCATTAAAGGCTACTAGTTTTTTCTTTTCTTCATTGTTGTACCTATTTACGTGATTTGTTCATAGGTAATAAGGTTACCTTGTAGCTTATTATAAGTTATGTTGTGAAGATCCCCATCTTCTATAATGACAACTTTGGTTTCTCATGCTTTTGAGAGACTTCTTATAAGTTTTTTGACCTGAAAGCTATTTGAGTAGATCATCCCTAAGGATTTCAGCTCACAAATATTTTTGTTGAATTATGCAAGTATTGACTCTACGCCTTCATTTTATTCAATTTTGAAAAGCACACATCCATTGACCAAAGAACTGATCCTTGCCTCTTTTACCTTAGTTCTACCTTCATAGGTAAATTCTAATTTGCCCCACATTTTCTTTGCCATTTCCCAGGTTGATATCTTTTCAAATTCTACTTTGCTAATTGCAGAATAAAGTACACATATAGCTCTTGTTTTAGTTTCAATTACCTTATGTTGTTCTTTTTTTAATTCAATGTTTTTAAAATCATTAAAGTCAAGATCACTTGACTCTTTTTCCTTTTTTTTGCCCTTGTCTTTGTGCCTTGGTATAGGTTTTGGTCCCTTCTTGATGACCACCCAGGCTTGAAAGTCTTTTGATTTTATGAAGATTTTGAATATATTCTTCCAATAGGAGTAGTGCTATTTATTGAAGTATGGTGGTCATAATGTGTCCATCTTGGAGGAGTTCTATGGGAATATAATAGTTGGCCATTTGATCTTTGCTCATGTGCGGTTAAGCAACACTTTAGTGAGACCTGCTCCAATTCCAATTGAAATTCAAGAGGGAGTAAATTGAAAACTATTTCTGAATTGACTTGTCAACTTTGATAGTCAACTCACATGTAGGTTAGTATACTTAATAAAATAGAAAAAAAACAGGAACCATAAATAAATAAGTAAGAACACAGAGATTTATCCCAGTTCTGATCACCTGTGTGGTGCCTACTCTAGTCCTTTTTAGTTTCAAGGGCTTTCTTTAAAGCTTTCAATATAAGAATAGAATTACAGAGAGATTGTACAATTTCAGAATCTTATTTTGTTATTCAGATCTTATGACACGACCTCAACTGGTATAACTAAGCTGTCTCAATCATTTTCTTTTTTTCAATAACTATTGTAAATTCAAAGTTACAAATCTTTGTGAAGACAAAAGATTGAGATAAATTGAAAGTTTCTTGTGACATTTTGTAAGTTTTCTTCTGTCTTCTATCATCCTTATATAGTCTTCATCTTCAACAACTTCTTTTCTCTAAAAGAAAAACCCAAGGGATTTCTTCTTAATCAAGGATTTGATTGGATTCCTAGATTGAGGGCTCATACCGAATGCACATCCATATCATATATGTTCATGTATTAAGGTATGGTATTTTATTGGATGAATTGAGGAGCCATATCTCTATATGTCCATGTAATTATTACAATCCTTTTCTTATTTGAAAGCCCTGATATTTTGTTATAAAGATGATTTGTCCGTTGATTATGCTCTATGACGTGGTCCTTTTATATACATATTTTGGTTCCATATCTTAGGGATCTTTTCCATGCTCTGATTTGATTCTTTCCATATACTTTCTTTTTCATGCTTTGATTTGATTCCTAGCATATGTTCTCATGATTTCCATGGATTACATTTGACCTTGAGATATTTTGAATTCGGACCAACATGTTTATTTTGTTACTTTGTCATTATTAAAACATTATGTTCTTTTTAGGAGGACAACAGATATCAACAATGGAAGGCAGCCCCTCTTAATATTTATAATGTACCGATAATGATCCTCTTAGCACCTCTTAATAGGAACTTTTCAATGTCCTAAGCTTCTCCATTCGGCTGTAGAAGATTTATTTAAGAAAAGTGGCAACCTAGCCATATATCAGAAAACAATTAAGCACATTCCCATTGAATCATAGAAATGTACTAGGACATACTTGTTGCTTTTTTTTAAAAGATTGTGTATTAATAGGTTGAAAGTATTGATTGAAAATTAAATCTCAAGATTTTTTAAGAATAGAAGGGCTTTGAATAGCCAATTTTTTCGTAAATAAAAGGAATTTTATTCATACCAAAGTGAGTCTTTTACAAAACCAGGCATGGGCTGACATCTTACCTCTCAAAACTAAAAACCAATCTATAGATAATCTTTACTATCTATTACATCTTCAGTCATAAAATTACAAGAACCAAAGCGATATTATTCAATTATAAAGGTAAAGACTGCCATTGTGCTTTCCCCTGCCTGAGATGTGTATATGAACTACAATTTCCTTACATAGCTTGTCAACATAGAATCAGCTAGCTTGGAATCTGAGGTGGTTTCTATCTCTTAAAATTATAGCAACAACATACTAAACACACAACTGATAATAACCCCCATTCCAAACTTATTTTTTGCCCAGTTGGATACCCATTGGACCTCCTCTTCCTAGCAACCAACAGTTCTCTGTATCCTTAGCCATTGCAATAGTCTCTGCTACATGCTCTTTGTCACTGTGCAATCAAAGTATAGGTGGTCTAGTTTTTCTATTGGTGAGTCACAAAATATGCATGATTAGGGTACATGAATACTAAATTTCAGCAATCTATCCATTGTAGCAGGAATTCTTTTAATGACCAACCATAAAATAAACTTATGTTGAGGGTGTATACTCTGCTTAAGTGCAACGCTCTTCCATGTTACCCTTTGGTCCTGAGGTAATAGCTGAATGTTGACTCTGTTGATGTTGAATTTACATTTGACAACCATTGCTTGAAGTCTAGTAGTTATATCACCTTGCATAATTGAGCACTACATGTTATATGTCCTAGATGCCAGAATTTTCTGTACCACCCAAGTGGCATTTGCTGGTATATTGTATTTCCTGCTTCTTCAGAGTTCAAATAATACTTTTGTACCCATTTTATCCAGAAAGATTCTTTCTTCTCATTGATTTACCATTAAAGCTTCAAGATTGCTGCCTTGTTCCATTGTCTTATATCATTCATATTCACCCCTCTTGCACTATGAGGCATATGTACTTTTCCCCAAAGACAGGGATTTCCTAGATACCTCTATTTAACCTGTCCAAAGACATGTTCTGCTAACGTTTTCAATCATCTTCAGAATTTTTTTAGGAAGAACAAATATTTGTGCCCAAAAAGTTTGAATGGTAAAGATCACTGCCTTGATTAATTGAACTTTGCCAGCACAGGACATTGACTTAGCAGTTCGGCATCAGATTCTTTTTGTTATCCTCTCTACTAGTGGAAAGCATTGACCCACTGTGATTTTTTATTATGATAAAGGAATACCCAGGTACCTAAAAGGAACCTCCCCTTCTCTGTACCCAAGGTCCTTCAATAGTTCTTGTTTTAATTGGGGTTTGACTCCTAACAAATGTATGGATCTCTTGTCGGAATTTGCTTGGAGGCCAAAAATAGCTGAGAACCTAGCAAAAACTTCTTGAACTAACCTCACAGATCTCATTTTTTGCTTGTAAAACATTAGAAGATCATCTGGAAAATAGATGTGTACTACACCAAGCCTTTACATATGGGGTAATGCTTGAAGTTTTTATGTTATTGCCCTAATTGGAGATCTCTATGGAGATACTCCATTGCAATGACAAAAAGATAAGGGGTCATAGGGTCCCCTTGTCTTATTCCCCTCTTCCTCTAAAAAGGTTTAGCTAGGATTCGATTTATAACTAGGGAATAAGAAATAAAGGTTATGCATTCTATAAATGGAAAAAATGATTCCAACAGTTAGACCTTTCTTTGATATATATTCTCTACTCCTAATTGTTGTTTTTCAAAAAATACTGGAAAGAGTGGACAAGGAATTGAAATATCCCTACCGATGTATTTTGACATCCCACAGCTTTGGTAGATCACTTAACCCTGTTCATCTTTGGTGCAAGAGTTAGTGTGCTGCGAGTGGATTCTCAATGAATAAGCTGTGATTGCTCTTGTTGATATAATTTTATTTTTAGGTAATTTTGTATTCTAATGATCCCATCTTACTTGAATACACGCTATAAATTTACTAGGAAAGCCTAATTCAGCTAAAAGGGTCTTTAGGAAACCCTATTCAATGGAATCATAGGCCTTCCTAAGATCAACTTTCATAACAAATCTTGGTAAAACCTTTCCTAGTGTACCAATTTAAGATTTCATGACTAAATAGGATATTATCAATTATACTTCTACCTTCTGCAAAAGCTAAATGAGAAGGGTTCACAATATGCTTCGTAACACTTTTGAGTCTATTGGTAAGGATCCTGGTGTAATTTTGATAGACTGTGGTGAAAGAAGCTATCAGTCAATAATCCCTAATATAAGTAATGTTGGCTACTTTAAGGATTAAGGTCACAGTTGTGCAGCTAAAGGATTTCATCAGTTTACCAAACTCAAAGAACTCCTTTACAACAATTGTTACATCCTATTTGGCTATAGACCAATTTAGAGTAAAGAATTTTGCTGGATAGCCATCAAAACCTGGGGATTTATCATGTGGCATTCCTTTTATTATTGCATGTATTCTTACTCTATGACAGAAGTGATTAGGCTAAACTTCTATTCATTAGAGAGGCATGGGCTATTTCTTATCACTGCAATGCTTGGACAGGGTAGCTTTACTGTCGCTGTGCCCATATGGCTGGATAAAAACTTTACAAACTCAGCTTCCACCAATGTAGGATCTACTAATTTGACATCAGTGTCATCATAAATGGATGTAATGGTGTTCTTGCTGGTTCTGATCTTTAGTTTTGTATGAAAGTACCTTGTATTTGCATCCCTACCATCTTTCCAGTTAATTCTGATCTTTTTTCTGTAGACCTGTTCCTCAATATCACTCCACTTTTTAACTCCAATTAACCAATCTTTTTTCTGTACAATTATATTATAGCATACATGTTTATCTATAAGCTTGGTTTGTGTGATCTATAGGTTTAGTCTAGCCTGTTGAAGTTTCTGACTATATAAGGCCAAATGATGATTCAACTTCTTTAGCCCATTTTGCAATGCCTTCAGTTTGCTCTATAGTATAAATTGTTTTTTTCCTTGAACAGTGGTATGCCATGCATGTTCCAAGATCTTACAAAAATTAGGGTGCTTCAGCACAATCATATATAGCTTGAAAGGTTTTAGGCTAAATTTTAGTTGTGGACAGATGTGGATAAGTATGTGAGAATAATCTGATACTCCTGCAAACAAATATTTTTCCTCAATGTGACCATAGGTAGTTATCTATAAGGAATTTCTAAATTCCTTGTCTATTTTGGAATATACTCTGCAGCTGGATTTTTGTCTATTACAGAAAGTGTAATAACACCCTTTAGCATTAAGTGCAGTGAGGCCAAGAGTATCAATGAAGTCTTGAAATATGTCAACTTCATTTGGTAGAACAAGTGGACCAATCCTATCTTCAAATGTCAGTACATTGTTAAAATCACCATAGACTAGCCAACTCTCTGTAATGCTCTTCCCCAACTGGATCAGTTCATAACATAGTGTCTCTTTATTCTGACTTTTATTCTTCGCATATACTATTGTAAGGTAAGCCAGAGTTTGATTTATAGGGATCTCTACTTTGTAATGTACGAATGGTTCATGTAGTATCTCAACCTGCAAATTTACATTTGTATTCTAGACTATCCACACCCTACCAATATAGGCCATAAGGTAGTGAAATAGTAATTCCATCCACTAGCAACTTTCCCTTTAACCACTTTTGATTTATTCTCTTTTACCCTTGTTTCTAAGATACCCATTACCTCTACTTTATTCTTTTTAGAAAAAGTTTCAACTCTTTCTATTTTGAGGGCTGATAAAGACCTCTTATGTTCTAGGTTGACACTATCATGGAGGTTTTAATATACCTGCATAGCCTTAATAGAGTTGGTACCTGTAATCTGTAGGATAGCAAATCTATTTTGTGTGGTATTGGTGCTGGCCTCTACTTATTTCCCCTTATCAGTCCTGAGAATTAGAGGTTGAATTTTATTTTTCTCTTGTGCTAGTGTACTATTAGCTTCTTCACCCTTTTGGTCTTCCTCTGATGGTTCCCTGACTGGGATGCGTATTTTGTTGTCCATTCTTGTCTGATAACTGGTTCCTTTGTCTTTACTTTCCTTCTTCTCCTACGTCTTTTCTTTACTATTTGGAACCCTTGCTCCTCCATTGTATTTTCCCTTTTCCAACATTCTTTTATATTATGATGAAATTTCAAGCAATCAGCACAAAAGTTGGGTCGCCAATTAAAATCTACTCATTGTTGGAAGTTGCCTGAAGGGGTGGCCAGTTCAATAGTGTCTTAAAATGGTTGAGCAACATCAAGTTCAACTACAATTCTAGCATAAGAGAATAAATTTATATTTACAGTGAATTGATCTTTGTGTAGTGGTCTCCCTACAGTACTTGCAACTTTACATAACGCTTAAGTCAACCAACATTCCACTAGTAATCCAGGGAATGTCACCCATAAAGTAATAGTTATAATGCAGTCAGGGTTGAAAATGAAATTTACCTCCTAGTCATGAATCATAAAGGTCTTTTTGTGGAAACTGTATGGTCCTGCATGCTTCACCTTTTCACAGTCCTCCATTGTCTCGAACTAGAAAATGAAATACCCCTCATCATGTTGTAGAATGTGAGGTTTCTGAGCAAAGGGCCAAACATGTGAGATATAGGTTTCTATTGTTTTTAGATAAGGTGTGTCACCAATTACGTAGCCTCTAATGTCTGTCTTACAATGTTCCTCTTGATCTTTGAGGTCATTCTCCTTAATATTTACATATATTTTCCCCTTTTTCGTGCACGGTGAAACATAGAATAGTACCTTACCCTTTTGTCTATCTTGATACTCTTTGATCTTTGATTTTTCCACCAGAATGGGATGGGTGGAGGTGCCTATCCCTGAAAATTATAGTCGTCTAGCTGCCGGCACTATTGTTGGTAGTCCAAATGATTGCAGGTAAAGAGATTTATGTGAATCCTAATTCGAGTGACCATCTTCTTTTTCTTCCAAAATTAATTTTATCTGGGCAAAATAAAGCTACTAAAGGTAAGCAAATGTAGTCGAGTGCTCAAACCTTCCTCTAGTGTTATCAATTTTTCTGTCATAGTGTTTTTGTTGGTGTTCCGATGTTGAGGCATGTTGATTTTCATTATCGGTGCACGTTAGCAAACCATAGCTAAAGTCGCTAAGAGAGAAACATGTCAACCTCTGGTCTTTTTCAAATTTTAAACCAAATAAAAACTTCATAATTTTGTTTTAAAAAGATAAAAAAGAATCTTAAAATATCTAAAAAAAATAAACAAAAATTAAGAATTCAAATTCAGCCTCAACCAACAACTTATAATCCAAAAAAATTACTACAAAATTTTAAAGAAAATTTCAACAACACTTCACTAGCTCAATTTAACAAGCTACCATTATATTTGCAATGTTAAGCTTGATCCAGAAATAACCAAGGAAACATTTTGAGGCATAAGTTAGCTTGTTGTTCCATCTCATTATATGGTAGAATGGCTTTGATCTCACTATGATCTTGAAGTTGATTTGTTTGCTTGTTTGTTTTATAGAAATACTTCAATCATGCTTAGGATTTTATAACGAGAGAGTGTGTTTGATTGCATAGCAACATTGATGTGTTATAGATTTATAGCACTTTCAACACTTAAAACTATGAAATGTGCAAGTTTCTTAGGTTGTTTTGGGTGATATGATGTGTTTTGGGTATGTTTTTTTGGAAATTAGGTTTTGAAAGATGAATTGAAGAAAAAGATGAAAATTGAAGTTTTTGGTTACTTAATTAGGCATTTTTAGGCATATGTGACACTTAACGGGTCTAGGTGATCAAAGTATGTATTACGATTTGAAGTACAGAGGCTCAGGATTAAGAAAAAAGAAGACTTTACAAATACCTATATCCATATACGGTCTGTATATAGAACATACACTCTGTATGTGACCCAGGTATGTGTAGAGACCAAAAGTCCAGAAAGCAGCAGGATCTGTGCAGAAATTCTTCACTTAAATAGTTCCACATATGATCTGTACGTGGTACATACAGTGTGTATATGGCCTAAGTAAGTAGCCACCAACCTTAAATTTCCTTTTTCGTTTAGGATTTGATTTTTAGGGTTTCCTTGTTTACTATATATACCCTTTTGATGTTTTATAGTGAGGTTACATGCTCTTAACACTTACAACTTATATTTTGATTCCAATATTTGAATTTGATCTTGGGATTGATCTTGTATTGATTTCTGTTGATAATTCAGTTCAGACTTTGAGTTTTATTTAATTATTATTGTGATATTATTTAATGGATTTCTTCATGAGTTTTATTGATCGTTTCACAAGCATGAGTGGCTAAAACTCTTAGCTAGGGTTATGGGAACCATGGCATATTAATGAAGTAGAGAAAGTGAGACATTGTTCTGAACTAGTACTTATGCATGCATTGTATTATCTTCATATTGATAGATGTTTTGGCAGTTGCAAATGTTACTATCTCACCTAGATTATTGCTACTTCATCAACAAGAGGAGTAGTGACTAGGAAAATATAATTACAATAGTAATTTGAATATTAACTGTCAATTTAGGCTAATAAGTATTATCGATGTAAGATGGTTATCTGTAATTTAATAACTTGAGACTCAAAAGGCAATAGTTAATTAGAATCTAGGATAAGGGTTAGTAATGCGATATCCTGAGACTCAAAGGGTAAAGGATGAAATCCATCAATGAGTCCACAAGATAACTGAGGGTAAACCATCAATGTTTACAACCAAAGTACATAATATTACTTGTTTGATACTATTACAACAAACCCCTTATTTACTTTTTGTTCAGCCCGTTGAGTTCAGCGAACAAGAGATACATATCCAAGTCTTTTCTGTGGGTTCTACCCCAACATAGTTGCGATAGTATACTTGACAACGACCGCTTTATCCTTAATTTGAGGTGTAGTTTGGGAGTTGATAAAATTTTTGGCATTGTTGTTGGGGAAGACGGTGTTGTATTGATTGAAGTTAGCTGGAGTTTGCAGGTCTTTCATTTTTTGTTCTTAGTTGGGTATGCGTTGGTGTATGCCTAATACAAAGAGTCAAGGCAATCCCTTACTTTTGTTGAATCCAAACCCAGAGAGACTATTATAACTTAATCGCATGATGGCAGAACCAATATGTACAGGTAATTTAGAAGGGGTTTGGGATGATACAAATGTTTTAGCTCCCACTGCTCCAGATGATTCATAGAATATTGCTGATAGACGGATGGAGCAGATGCTAGCAAAGGTAGCTGCTAGAGAAAAGTAGCTGAGGAAGCCTGGTCGACTCAGCAGGCAGAGGTCTCTAGGCCAAAGTTGGTAGTTGATCATTGAGAAGTACTCGATGGTAATCGAGATGGATTTAGAAGAGCTCGGCTCAAGTTACCCCAACGTTCTAGTATTTCCAGCTATATGATGATTGGGAAGACATGGGATGTATTGAGCCAACAGAAATGGGAGCTATCATTTCTCTTGCACTACCTCTCAATATGAAATTTGACATAACTAGTGTTGTGATCCATCTCTTAATCTTTAAGGGTATGTTTCAGGCTCAGCTACAAACGATGCTAGTATGCACCTTGTTAACTTTATGGGGATCTGCACTTTTTATATGATCCTGGGGTTAGATGAGGAGGCACTTAGACTGAGGTTGTTCCCCTTTTCGCTAATTAGAGAATCTTCTTTGTGGTTGGGGTAACTTCCCAGAGGATCTATCACCACATAGAACGAATTGCTCAAGCAATTCTTAAATCATATCATTTCTATGGATAGATGTTACAACTTAAAGATGAGATATACAATTTTGATAGGTTTATTCTGAGTTAATCTGTGAGGCTTGATTTTAGTTTAAGAAAAAGCTTAGCATGGTGCAAAATAACAAAATTTTAGGGATGAGCTTATTGGATATATTTTATAAATCCCTGAAAATTAGTGCTCGAGCAACGAAAGATGCCATCACTGGAGGGGCATTTATGAGATTACGCTGGGAGGTAGCTACTGAGGTTCTAGACCAGATTTGTCTCACTGACCAAGGGTGGAATACTTGGGAGTATGAGAGAGGTGTTAGTACTTATGCTATCAGCACTTCCAACGACCTGAGAGTAGTTGATAAGTCTGTGGTCCAAGAGATTACACAACTGAGGACCGATATTGGGTTACTAAGTAGTTTGCAGTTGTAAGTTCCAAAAAGGTGGGCACCGTAGATGTGTAGGGTTTAACCTCTAGAGCTTATGAGTCATACTTTGAGGGAGAGGCTAAGTATTTTGATCACTAGTTGATGGGTTTCCAAGAATGAAGGCAAGGAAACTAAGGTCAGAACTATTACGATGATAAATATAGTGTATGTAGTAGGGAGCGCAATGGGGATTGGAGACAAAAATATGACTACCAGGAGAAAAGTAACAAGTAGATTCCATGAAGCAGTCATGATACATAATTATGGATGGAGGCAATGCTGAACAAACTAGTGAAGGGGAAAGAAAGTGAGGATTCTAATCTTAAGAAAATCAAGGAAGATATTTTAGGCATGATCGAAAAGGTCGACTCTTATGCGACTGCTATCAAGAAATTAGAGTACTTATTTGGGAAGATATCATCCACGTTGAATCAAAAGCCACTACAGCAACATAATTCAGATTCCTCTAGCAATCATTCATTATCTAGCTATTACTACTAAGAGTGTTGCCCCAATTGGTGATCTCTCTGTGCCCATTACTGAGAAGTTAAAGAATGATAGTTTTGTGATCGATGAGCCACCTGAGGTAAAGTTTGAAAAGTTGACATGTAGTCATGATGATTATGATAGTGATGATGGTGATGACTGGTTCACCGATGAGCCCAATGATAATCTCAACCATGGTAGTACTATTCCCTTCAAACCTTTAGTAGAAAAGAAGAAGGATCCTAGGGAGGTCACTATTCCATGTTCTATTGGTCCTTTCAATATTAAACAGGCCTTGTGTGATCTAGGATCTGGCATAAATTTGGTGCCACTGGTAGTATACAAGGTGTTGTCGGTAGGTACACTAAAACCCACATCTATAAATCTGTTGATGGCTGACTTATCTATGAAATAACCAGTGGGTTTTTTGAGTGATATTGAAGTGAGGGTGGCATCCATTACATTCCTAGCAGATTTGAAGATTCATGATTGTAAAGTGGACATTCAAGCCCCTATTATACTGGTTAGACCCTTCCTATCCATAGGTAGGGTATTGATTAATCTGAACTTGGAAGAGATCACCATCAGAATGAATGATGAGCAAGTGGTGTTCGATGTGTGTATGCCAGTGCAACAACTAGATGATATATGAGTGGTGTTGGTAATAGACACTATTGATGATGATGTTGATACAGGAACTGTGCTTATTGAAGAGAGACTTGGGGTCAAAGCATTAGCTACAGTAATCATGACTTTTGAAAGTAATGGCATCAAAGAATATGATGAGATGGTTAAAGTATTGCATGGTAGAGGTTCTTACAATTACACTTTGGTAAAGTTGAATCTTGATCTCAAAAACAGAACCAAACCCCCTGCAAAACCATCCATTGAAGAGCTACCAATTTTTGAATTAAAGGTCCTCCCATGTCACTTATAGTATGCATTCTTGGGGGATAATAATGCCTTATTGATGATTATTGGTACAAATTTGCGAGAGTCCCAGGTAGAAGCATTGATATTTGTGTTGCAGAGGTTCAAAAGAGCCATTAGATGGACTATAACAGATATTGTGGGAACTCCACCAGGTATATGTACACATAAAATCTAACTTATGCAGAAATATATTCCCAGCATTGAGCATCTGTGCAGATTGAACCCTCCTATGTAAGAGGTTCTGAAGAAAGAAATAATTAAATAGTTGGATTCTTGAGTGGTTTATCCTACTGCAGATAGCAAATGGGTTAGCCTAATTCAATACATGCTGAAAAAGGGTGGAATTACAGTTGTTCCCAATGAGAAGAATGAGCTTGTGCCAACAGTACCCACAATTAGTTGGAAATTTTGCATGATTATAGATAACTGAACACTTGGACCCAGAAGGACTACTTTCCTATGCCTTTTATGGATCAGATGCTTTAGAGACTAGCAGGCCAGGTTTTTTATTATTTTATTTATGGGTACTTGGGTTATAATCATATCATTATTTCTCCTAAGGACCAACAGAAGACAACATTCACTTGCCCCTATGGGACTTTTGCATTTAAGAGAATGCCCTTTGAGTTATTCAACGCTCCTGCAACCTTTAAACGATGCATGATATCTATATTTTTTGATATAGTGGAGGACATGATCGAGGTCTTTATGGATGATGTTCGAGGTCTTCATGGATGATTTTTTAGTAGTTGGGGACCCCTTTGATAATTGTTTGGCACATCTGGCTAGTGCAATGCAGAGGTATGAAGAATGCAACTTGGTACTGAATTAGGAGAAATTCCATTTTATGGTAAATAAAGGTATTTTTCTTGGGCACAAGATCTCTGAATAGGGTATTGAGGTAGACAAATCTAAGATTTTAGTCCTGTTCCCTTCACCCAATTCAATCAAAACTTGGAATTTAACTCCCAAAAGAACATTATTTGCTCATTATTCCATAATCCTCTCAAATTAAAGTAGCCCTCTTTCAAGAACAAACCCTAGCCCTTCAAGATTTAAGATCAAATCTCAAGAATTCACCGTTAATTCTCACAAATTCAGAAATCAAGGTATGTTAAATGTTCATCCATAGGTCCCTTTCACCCATGGAGTTCAAGTATTCAATTATAAATTCAAAGTTCTTATCTTTACAAGCAATTGTGATTTTTAAATGTGATTTTAACCATGAATTCCCATGAATTGAAACTCTATACCATGTTTACACGAAATTGATGTTTTTATTAAACCCCATATGTTTGAATAATGTTATTTTTTTATTTAAACCATAATTAGTGTTGTTGAGGTTGAAATCATGCTATTTCCACGAGCTTTAAACTATTTCTACGCTTAGCTTTAACAATGAATATCATATGTTTGATGAAATTCCTACAAGAATGAATTTTGAATAAATGCTTTCATATTATGTCCCCAAAGTTTTAGTACTAATTTACTGTTATTGCTATCGAGTCATGGGGGTTATGAATACCTAAAAAGTTAGTTGTTTACATAGTTTTAATATATTTAGAATAGTTTTAGACATGTTATGAACAATATTAGTTCAATCAGTCATCATGATCAGTTAAACCTAGAACAGTTCAGTATTCTGAGTCAATTTAGTTAGGATTAGGATTTAGCATCGAGTGAGTGCGGGATGATGACTTTCCCATCATTTAGGCAGATTCGTTAGCAATAGTCCATGTAATTCAGAACTATGTAGCAAGCGTAGGATTTGAGGAGTCACCGATCAGTTCAGGATTGACTACCTCCCAGGGGTCACCCATCAGTTTAGGCTTGAAACTCTTAGTCCTTCGGGATAGTACATCAGTGGATCCACACCACTTATGTTAGTACCCATGGCATGGTACTGGCACCCTTCCAACTGGGGCCATAGGTTGGACCCTAAATTGCTCATCGGGGCATATCCGTTAGATGATAGCTCCTACAGTCTCAGTTCAGTATTCAGTATACTTCAGTTCAGGCTTGTATTGACCATAACATACAGATATCAGTTATTCAGTCATCAAATTTTAGTATTTCAGTCTACAGATTATATTCAAAACATGTTTATGATTGGTCATGGATTCTCAGTATTTATAGATTTCATGCAGTCTATATTGTACTTTATGCTATTTATTCAGTCAGTTATTACTCCTATACATAAAATCATGCATATCCGCCTACCTCATTTAGCTTACCATTATATTTAGTGTATTGATCACATACTTTTTTCTTGCCCTATGATGTATCATATCATAAGTTTCGGCGTTTAGTTCCTGGATCGCGCATAGACATTCCTAATTTTTAATGTAGCATTGGTGAGACCTTATATTTCGAGGACATGGACTATTATCTTAGTTATTTCATTAGCTCGGTATTTTCCATTCAGATGGAGTTAATTAGGTTTGTCCTATTAACTTCAGAGTCGGTGAGTAGAGGATTTTTAGACTAGTACAGACAGTCCATAAATTTTGTTATTATTTTATTTGTTTCAGACAGTTGTTTCCAGTAGTTATTTTCTTGATTTATGATCTAGTATTGAGTTCTGTTGCCAAAACCTTATGGTTTATCAGTTGTTCTTCCATATATGTTATTATCATCTTATTCAGTGCTCATAGTAGGTACCAAATCATGGTTTAGCTTGTGGTCCCCCGGGACTGTACTCTTGGGATGTTACAAATTCGGTATCAGAGCCTAAGATTTTAAAGTGTCCTAGGAAGTCTGAAGGCCGCATCAAGTAGAGTCTTGTGCATGGCTATGAAGTGCGCCACACTTATAGACAAAAGGCTATCAGATGTTTTAAGAAAAGCTTCCCTTCTTTCAGTGTTCATAGCATGCAACTGAGCATGAGCTCATGTTAAACTCTCTGTATAATCTGTTCTTCTTTCCATTTATAGAACATGCCTCTCAAAAAGACAAACAAAAGAAGAAATATGAACCAGCCAGCATCTCCGCCTATTCAAAAAGATCATCTAAATGAGCATGTTTCTTAGACAGAGTTCAGAGCTGCATACACTACTCTTGCTTACTCTGTAGTAGCTCAGAATGTTCAGCCATCCACTGTTCTGGCCAACCCAGTGGCCAATATTGCAGCAGCTAGGATTCGAGACTTTACCCGAATGAATCCTCCTCTATTTTGGGGATCCAAATCTGAAGAGGATTTGCATGAATTATTATACATGGTCCAAAAGGTAACAAACATTATAGGATAAATTCTAGTAAGAGTGCTGAATTGGCTACTTACCAACTGAAAGATATAGCCCATACCTGGTTTAAGCAGTGAAAAGGGGATAGAGGCACAGACGCAGGGCCTATTGAATGGGAGGAGTTTGCTACACCTTTTTAGATAGATTCTTCCCGTTGGAGCTGAGGGAATCCAAAGTGTAGAGTTTATCAACTTAAGGCAGGGCACATGAATGTGAAGGAGTATTCCCTTAAGTTTACTCAGCTAGCTAGATTTGCTCTTCATGTGGTGGCTAATAGCAGGTCTAGGATGAGTAAGTTTGTGTCGGGGGTATCTAATAGTATGTTCAAGGAGTGTAGGACTGTGATGTTAATTAAGAAGATATATATATCTAGGCTTATGGTCCATGCTCAAAAGATTAAGGAGTAGATAAATAAGGATAAGGAGAGAGAGAACAAGAGGTCTAGAATAGGTAGCTTTAATTTTACTTAGCCAAAGTTAGAAGGTGGTAACGGTCCTTAGTTCTATCAGAAATCTTCAGCCCTTGCCCTATTTTTAGCTAGTACCCCAGTACCTAAATTTAGAATGCTAATTGTGTTAGAAAGCCAGCATCTAAATCCCAAGGTAGTGTAGACAGTGGTCGTACAAATCCTCTTTGCCAAAAATATAGTAGAAACTATCAGGGTGAGTGTAGAGCTGGCAGTGATGTATGCTTTGGGTATGGCAAGCCCGGCCATCAAATTTGGGGCTGTTAGGTAGTTGTTCAGAAATAAAGGGATTTTTGCCAACGGGGCTAGCCCCATCAGTCATTAGTTCCAACCAGCCGCCCGACTCGATAGGGCTCTGCTTCCAGCGCTACTAGTAGTCAGTGTCAGAAAAGGCTCTATGCCCTTAAGTCCCAACAAAATCAGGAAATTTCTCCTAATGTAGTTACTGGTACATTGCAAGTCTTTCATTTACATGTTTATGCTTTACTAGACCTAGGAACTTTTCTTTCTTTTGTAACCCCTTATATAGCCGTCGACTTTGAAGTCAGTCCCAAAATCTTAGTAGAGCCTTTTTTAGTGTCTACCCAAGTAGGTGTCTCTATTGTAGCCTGACGGGTATACAGGAATTGCACAGTTACAGTGTCACAAAAAGTTACCTCAGTTGACCTTATAGAGTTGGAGATGATGGATTTTGACATTACTCTCGTCATGGATTAGCTCCATTCATGTTATGCTTCAGGAGATTATAGAAATATAGTAGTTCATTTTCAGTTTCCAAATGATCCAGTCCTTGAATAGAGAGGTAGTACTACAACGCTTAGGGATCAACTTGTTTCGTACCTTAGAACGAGGAAAATGATAACCAAAAGGTGTATTTATCATATTTTCCAAGTCAAAGCCTTTAATTCCGAGACTCCAAATCTTAAGTTAGTTTCAGTAGTGAGGGAATTTTAACATATGTTTCTTGAAGATCTTCCTGAAGTTCCTCTCGAAAGGGAAATTAGCATTGAAATAGACCTTCTTCAAGATACCCAGCCTATCTCTATTCCTCTATACAGAATGGATCCAGCCAAACTCAAAGAGTTGAAAGAACAGTTGAAAGATCTCCTAGATAAGGGATTCATCAGGACTAACATTTATCTGTGAGGTACACTAGTTCTATTCGTGCGTAAGAAAGACGGTTCTCTTAAAATATGTATTGACTACCATCAGTAGAATAAAGTTACAATCAAGAACAAATATCCACTCCCCAGAATTGATGACTTATTCGACCAACTTCAGGGTGCCAGTTATTTTTTATAGGATAGACCTCAGCTCCGGCTATTATCAGCTCAGAGTCAGAGAATGTGACATTCCAAAAATAGCTTTTAGAACTCGATATGGTCACTTCAAGATTCTAGTCTTGTCCTTTGGTCTCACAAATGCTCCAGCAGCCTTCATGGACTTGATGAATCGAGTGTTCAAGCAGTACTTGGACATGTCCATCATAGTATTCATTGATGACATTTTTGTCTATTCCCATAATGAAAATGATCATGCAGACCACCTTAGAATAGTATTACAGACTCTTAGCACCCATCCGTTGTTTGCTAAATTCAATAAGTGAAAATTTATGCTAAGATCAGTAGCTTTCCTTGGACATATTATTTTCGGTGATGGCATTAGAGTTGATCCTCAAAAGTCCAAAGCAGTAAGAAACTGGCCCAGACCTATCTCTCAGTCAGATATCAGGAGTTTTTAAGCTTGGCTGGCTATTATCGGCAGTTTGTTGAAAGGTTTTCATCTATTGCATCCCTCATGTCTAAATTGACTCAGAGGAAAATTAAGTTTCAGTGGTCAGATTCTTATGAGAAGGGTTTTTAGGAATTGAAGACTCGACTCACCACAACCTCAGTTTTGAGGTACTTGATGGCTCAGATGGGTTTGTTATTTACTGTGATGCTTTCAAAGATGGTTTAGGGTGTTTTTTGATACAGAAGGGTAAGGCTGTGGCCTATGACTCTCGACAACTAAAGCCCCTTGAACAAAATAACCCTACCCATGATCTTGAGTTAGTAGCTGTTGTGTTTGCTTTAAGATTTGGAGGAACTATTTGTATGGTGTGCATGTTGATGTGTTCATAGATCACAAAATCTTGCAGAATGTGTTTTCACAGAAGGATTTGAATCTACGTCAAAGGATATGGTTAGAATTGTTGAAATATTATGATATGGGTGTTTTCTACCACCCGAGAAAGGCCAATGTAGTGGAAGATGCCCTAAGTAGATTTTGTATGGATAGTATTACTTATGTTGAGGGTGATAAGAAGAAGTTAGTTTAGGAAGTTCATCAGATTTCCAGGTTAGGTGTCCATTTGGTTGATTCAGTTGAGGGTAGCGTTTAGGTTTAGAATAGTATGGAATCTTCTTTGGTTACTGAAGTGAAAGAAAAGGAGGATAGGGATCCTAGTCTGGTGAAGTTGATGGAGTTAGTCAGAGAACAGAAAGTAGAGGTTTTCTCCCAAGGGGTAGATGGTGTGTTTTGTTCCCAATATAGACTGTGTGTTCCATGTGTTGATGTGTTAAGATAGTAAATTGTCGTAAAAATACGTGGTGCGTGTTATTTAATTCATCCAGGGGCCATAAAGATATACCATGATCTGCAAAAAATCTATTGGTGGAGTGGTATGAAGAGAGATATTGCAGAGTTTGTAGCTAAGTGTTCCACTTATCAACAGGTTAAGATGGAGCATCAGAAGCATAGTGGGTCTATGAAGGAGTTCAGTATTCCCACTTGGAAGTGGGAAGTAGTGAACATGGATTTTGTGAAAGGCTTGCTTCGTACTCGTCAGTAGCATAATTTAATTTGGGTTATTGTGGATAGTATGACCAAATCATCCCATTTCTTACCAATCCATACTTCTTATTCAGTTGAGGACTATGCCAAGCTCTATATTAGAGAGTTGGTTAGGTTGCACGGTGTCCCATTGTCTATCCTCTAAAACAAAGGTACTCAGTTCACCTCTCACTTTTGGAAATCTTTCCAAAACGGTCTTGGTACCCAAGTTTACCTCAGTATAACCTTTCACCCTCAGACAAATGGTCAGGCAGAGAGGACCATTCAGACCCTTAAGGACATGTTGAGAATGTGTGTTGCGGATTTTATGGCAGTTGGGATGACCACTTGACATTAATTGAATTCGCATATAATAACAGCTATCACTCTAGTATTCATATGGGTCCATTTTAGGATCTATATTGAAGGAGATGTAGGTCTCTGATTGGTTGGTTTGAGGTAGGCAAAATCACTTTGATAGGGCCTGACTTAGTGTTTGATGCTTTGGAGAAAGTTCAGTTAATCTGGGAGAGGCTTAAGGCAGCCCAAAGTCGACAGAAGTCTTATGCAGATGTGAGAAGAAAGGTTATTGAGTTTGAGATTAAAGATTTCTTTGATCTAAAGATCTCTCCCATGAAGGGAGTAAAGAGGTTTCCTAAGAAGGGGAAGCTTAGTCCCTGGTATGTTGGCCCTTACAGAATTTTGAGATATTTCAAAAAGGAGGCTTATGAGCTTGAGTTGCTTGCAGACTTATCATCAGTGCACCCAGTATTCCATATCTCTTTGTTAAAGACGTGTATTGGTGACCCAACTATAGTTGTTCCCTTAGAAATCGTAGATGTTCAGAACAACCTTATTACGAAGAAACTCCAGTCGAGATCCTTGATCGACGAATTCGTAGACTATGGAACAAAGAAGTTCCCCTAGTTAAGGTTCTTTGGCGGAATTGGTCCATTGAGGGAGCCACTTGGGAAGCAAAAGTATATATGCGGACGAAGTACCCTCATCTTTTCTCCGGAAACTCAGATTCAGCTTAAGGTAACAATCTTCTTAGAATTTCTCTTATCCATGCTCAGTTTCAGCTGTATATCATTCTTATGTCATTCATGCATTCATAGAATCAATTTAGTTATATTTCATGTTTCAAACTCAGTCATTTAATCATATTTTCATCACGTATATTCAGCATGTAATATCAATTCCTCGGTGCTTTCATCTTAACCAATCTCATTCAAGGACGAATATTCCCAAGGGGGAGATATTGTAATACCCCAAAAATCCAAACCTATGTTAGAGTCATGTTTCAAGCTCATGCAAGGTACATTATAGTTCTTTGAAAGTTTTATGAGTGATTTTGATGTATATTAAGGCCTCAAATAACTCCCAACTATTAGACGAACCAAAATATTCCTTACTAATTGAATTTTTGAGAAGAATGTTGCCTTAATCAACTTCAAATGATTTTATCTTTATTCTACTGAGAATTTTCTATCTCAAGACCCACCAAATTTTATGAAATTGAATTATCTTTTCAACGATACCAATTTTGCCTAAATCTGATACTCGGATGAGAAGTTATGACACTTTTAATGAAAAACAGTAGCCCAACGTGATAAGGCCGCATCGTGGTGATGGCCAAAATCACGTTCGTCCTTTTCCAGTGAAGCACAGCGGTAAGCGCCACGTCGTTCTAAGGGGAATTTTCATGTTTGTCACTTTCCAGTGAGGCACCGCGATTACTAAGCACTTTGTAACTGATCATATAAGTTTATCCTAGGTAACAGGCTCTTATTATGAATAGTAATCTGATTCAGTTATCGATAATCTATACACATTCAATGACTACAATTTTTTTATTTTTAATAAATAAAATTGGACTGCCCCGCAGTTAAGCACTAGAATAAATAAAACCTTTATCAAGTAACTACTATAATTTAGCCTTTAACTCTCTCACCTTGGTCAGATCCATCCTAATATAACGAATAGAAATAAGATGAGTACAAAAACCAATATGTTGATCTTCAGACATATTAGGAAATCTGTAAAGAATATTTCCTAAAACTCACATATATAGGAACCAACTCAAAGAGATGGAACTTCAACACCAGAGTCCAAATATGAGCTAAGAAAGAAGAACACCCCTTCCCTACTAATTTCATAGAATAGATAAAAGAAATGAGCTTTACGGGAGTAGGTTTAAAATAGCTCCCTCACTCTAGCCTATCCATCATAAGAATAGCTAATGTTATAGCCTTGGCATTAATTTAAAGTAGAATGATGAGGAGATAATCAAGTCATACCGATTCTAATATCAAAGACTAGCATATCCAATATCTCTAGATCAACCCAAGTCTGAAAACCCATAAATATTACTGTAAAATCATGATAAATCTGGGTTATTGTAATAGAATCTGCAACTAGAGTAGACACAAGAACATGTGCATCAAGCATGTCACATGCCATGCTTAATCCCAAAGAGAATATAAATATACGTATAAAAGGTAGAATATGGATCAAATAAAATTGAAGTTATCTAGTCATAAAAAAGAATTGTACTTTTGATACTCGTGTTCAATGCCTCAGCCTCATAGTTTCCTCATAAGACATAGCATTGTGCCCTCTCATCAATTTAGGTGCCTCACTTTGCTAGCTATGAATCACATCTACTAGTATTGGCATATCCCTAATTACCACCTCGACCTACCTAATAACCATCATGCCTACCCTGTGGATGATCCCTAGCATATCCTCACCCACTTTTACAAGTAGGAACTAAGTCTCTAGACAACTAGTGATGGCTATCTGACACTAGGATAATTCCATTTTAAGTATCCTATCCCACAATGAACATAGCATGTGTGATCTAAGGAAGGTTGATAAGCAGAAGAGTAAGAAACCACCTAGCTTCCTACTCTTGAAAATTGTTGAATGACCTTGATGAACCTCCAAACCAAACTCTCAAGGCTAATTTAATCAGTAAGGCAGGTTATTCATAGGAACTATGACCTCTAGAGTTTGAATCGCTAAATTTCTACACTTTGGGCCTTTTCCCAGCCATCTTTGTAAGCCCCTCTTGTCTCACTCCCTCTATTTTTTTCACAAAGTCTACTATTTCTTGAAAAGTCTTAATCAAGTAAGTCATTTAAAGTGATAGAATCTATAGGTTAGTTTGAAAACCTTTTGCAAACTAGTAGATCTATTTTTCCTCTGAATCTAACATCTGTGTAACAATTCTATACAAGACATAAAATTTGGCCTCACAGGATACAACAAATATGTTACCTATTCAGGGGTAAGGAACTTATCTCTCTTCCTATCATACAAAGTGTGTGGCACACACATCTCTAAAAGCATGATATGGAACTAGTTCCAACTCAAAACCGGCAACAAAGAAGACCTACAAGCAATATATGCTTACTATCACTACTTGGCATCCCTTTGTAGGTGGAAGGTCACAAAATCCACCTTGTACTACTACACTATACCCATCCTATGCAACTGTTTATGACATACCATGATGAACTCAAAAGCATCTTCTGTTTTTGTACCAAGGAAGACTAGAGGATTTATTTTTAATAACTTATACAATAACTTATGTTCACTTTTGGTCATTTCCAAACCCAGTATCGATAGTCAAAAACACTTATCTTTAAAAGCTCATCCTTCCTAAGGGATAATATGTCTGCATGTCGTTCCACTGATTACTAGTAAACAAGAATCACAGGCGTAGACCTAATATCGGCCAACCAACTCAAAGAACCCAAGATTTGATGTATCAACTTTGAGGATATCTGAACAGGGATTACACATCCATAGATTAGTTATTCATTCCCATGCATTGGTATCTTATTATACATCACCTCCTTATGATTTTACTCGATAAGGGGGGGGTGACTTTGACCTCTACCTAGGTTGGTTGTTTGCATTCTAGGCCCCACCGCTGGTGGGTGCTGCCCTATTCCTTTCTCTTTTCATTTCTCATCCTTAGCCCATAACCCTATGGTTGGAGAACCATATAAGTACATTTTATTAATTTACTTATCCAATTTCAAAAGCAAAACCCAACATTTCATTAATAAAAGAAAATACTTCATCATTAAAATACTAGTGCGAAAAATAACATATCACCTTAATATTCCCCACAAACTAAAAGTCATCACACCAGAATTCCAACTAAAAAGATATATGGGTACAAACCAAAAAACCAATAATAATAATAAAATAAAGTGTCAATGTTCGGGAATAAGGATAAGACTAAGTATCTGGAGATCCATGGTAGCCAGAGATGAAGTGCTCTCACTTGGATTAACGTGTTGTTACATACAATTGAGGTCTCACAGAAGTTCTCACCACAATTCACTTGAGATTTTCCCATTCTTGTATTCCTGACTTGTTCTCGGTCTAAAACAACAAATAAAGAATAACTCAACCATTTAATCATCAATTTTAGGTATTATAAACCTAAATTTACTATTTTAACTCATGGTCCTATTTCTTAATACTAGATTTTATACCTTTTCATTCAATTCAATTTCCCCATAGCTTAGGATTGCTGTGATAATATCGATCTTGGGAAGCATTTTTAACAACCTAAAGTTAATAACATGTAAGTATAAACCAGCAATAGGCAATTTAGACCAGATTATTTTACCTAGGACTACTCCCACAATTTTCCAACATAACCAAATTTTAGTGATTCTATTAATTTAAAACTTCATGTTAGAAAGGCGGAATGATCTTACCTTAATTTTAGGGAAAGGCCATGAATTTAGAAAATTTCTCTTCTATTGACCTAAGTCGACCCTTTAGAGTTTTTTATGGAATAACATCTAAACTTAGAGAAAATTAGTATTTACTGTGTTGATCCTATCATAGCAGCCCATTTCCTGCTGCAGTGGCAATGCTATGGAGGGATCCTCCCACTATAGTAGTCCTAACCAATATTAGACTTTCACTACAATGATTCATATTCCACTATAGTAGAATCAATGTAGTGACCCTCCTTCCCACTATAGCGATATTGAGCTAGAATCTTGAGATAATTTCCAACTCTGATCTATTTTGCAAAACACATTCCTAAATTTGATATTATGTATAAACTCTTTTACGTTTGACTCTATAATCGGAGTTATACAAACCTGATTTCTATTCCAAAAGCTTCGACGGATTACTAAACCTCTTACTAACATAATTTAATCTAAATCAATCAAACATTACACCAGTATTTACTAAAATTATCTATATCACATAACACTCAAAATTTATTTGAATCTAGCCTAGTTTGGAATTTCAAAATTTTCATCCAGGAAAAACATAACTCAAATTATTGTGTATTTATCAACACCCTAACGACAAAATAAATTGTTATACGTGGTATCATGATGGACTGATTCAGTCCTTCAAATAAGACACCTTCAGTCCTCTATGATATTACCATAGCATACCTACATACTATCATGGTATATTGGTGTTTGCTTCAGTACATAATAATACCATCAAAATATATCTATGTATTGTCATAGTATCACATATATGTTCTTCAATCCTTTAGGAAAACCTCTATTATACCATCACAGTATATACACATATATTTACACACACACACATATATATATACACGTTGACATGATAAGATTACAATATGTATATATATATATATATATTGTAATGATCCTCCAAGTCATTTTCTTGGGTGACATTTTCAGTGTTTAGTACCTTTTTATAGTAGCGATAGGTCATTATGACTAATCGGAATGGTCAATTAAGTCTTTAGGTAGTTTTTTGGGGTTTTAAGTTTGTTTTCCTATTTTGGAGATTTTAAATTTGAGAAAAAGATCTTGGACCTAAAATCCTAGTAAATGGCCTTGAATAAGAATTCTGATAGTGTTGTTGGCTCTAGAACACGAATTTTAGGTTGGTTAATGCTTGGTCTGGGTCACGAGGATTTCAAACTCACTTTAGGATTTTGGGTAGATTTGATAAAATAGAACTATGGGTATGGGATCTACTTTTTATTGAAAAAACCTCGAAAAAAAGTTTTGATAGTTCTATTAAGTCCAGAATGTCAAGTTTAGTATGGTAACATGGTTTGTTTTCATGCCATATGGTTTTGAACGAATCTCAAGTACCTGATTAAAGTTTATTAGGACTTTTAGATTGTACTGGTTGCAGGTATCTAGTCCAACTGCTAAAACGATCTACAAGTTGTTGTAGTGGTGGTCACTTTAGTGATCTTTTATCGCTTTAGCGGCCTTGGCTACCCCCTAAGTCTGTTTAGAAATTTGTGTCCATTTTAGCGACCAGAGTGTCGCTTTAGCTGCCCCTCTCTTCTCTTTACTAACCTCTTTAGTGGTCAATTGTAGCTTTAGCAGTAGCTCTTTTAGCGGCAAAGTGTCCACTTTAGTGGCTATTGTTAGGTCTTTAAACCCTCTCCTCCATGATTTTTCATCCATTTTCTCCAACCCTTTTCCTTCATATTTGGTTTTGAAAGCTTAAGATAACATGGGAATCAACAACTGGAAATGGGAATGTGTATAAGGTGTTGAGGTGGTCATTTTCCATTAATTTTTTGGAAAGTTTTTCGCCTAATTTCTCCATTTAATCCTTGTTTTCCCTCCTCTTTTCATTACCACTCGGGGTTGATTTGAGCCTTGATTTATGTTTTATTTGTGCTCAAATTTTGAGAATGTATTCCTTGTACTTCGAGGGATATTGTGACAGATTCAATTTTAGAATCACATTAGCAGACCCCATGAGCCCATTTACTCATTTGGCCACAGAGTTTTATATTGCAATATGAATCTCATTTTACTTGTATTATTGCATAAGTTATGATTTTGATAGTGTGACATTATTTTTGGATTTGTGGAGTTGAGAAAAGAAATTTGTGGATGATTTAAGACTAAAGTTTTGACATGACCAGACCTAGGGCCTAGTCGTGACGGGTATCTCAAGTCCAACTCATACTGGAGATTGCCGCCAATACCTAAGCATAACTACCCCGTACCCTATGCTAGATGAATACCGAACATATAGCAAGATAGAACAATTATAATTAAAAGGCATTTAATAAAGTTCATAACTGTAACAATCCAAACATTCAACCAAGCACCCAACCGGTGTATGACCCAATACCAATACCAATGCCAAGGTTGACACTAATACCGACACCGCCAATGCCCATAGTAGTCACACAAAACCTCTAACAAAAATTCAAGAACATCCGGTCGGAATATGCCCCCGACCATAGCCAAAACCAAAGTTCATGAAATAAGTAAATATATGAAAAGAAGTCCATGGTAAGAAATGGAGTCTTTCAGAATATGGAAGATCACCACTTCAGTCCGACACCAAGTTGTTCCCGAATCTAAGATTACTAAGCAGGAGTAGTATGGTCATTTCCTGCATCACGTGGGGATACAGCGCCCAAAGACAGGTTAGTGGGTGAAAGATAGCATGTACTCAAGAATAAAGCTAAAATAATGCCATTATTCAAAGCCGAACTAGATAACCATATGCAATCACATACATACATATATATACCATGTCGGGAAAGGGAACAAGTTTTAGCATGGATTTAAAACCTTTAACCTGGGTTATATAGCTTTGCCGTCATAATCCACCCACGGGCTATATGGGTCAGTGTTATCCGCAAAACGGGCCCCAGTACATGTAGCTGCACAAACCAGAGATATCATGGGGGCTAGGATTCTCGTGTACCCTTCGCCCTCTATGATACATACATACAAGTATAAACTTGGGGGATTCCTATGTACCCCATAAGCATATGGTCACCATCACCACCCCTCATGTCAGCAAATATGAGTTTCTAGTGTTCGTCCATCGGACTCACACCTTTATGGTTAGCTATTATAACACTCCATTATTTCCTAATTAAAACATTTAGCATATAACCAATCCACCAATTCCAAGAGTCAATTATCAAGGCATTATGAAGTGGTATCATCATACCGACTATAGGTTGCAAGCAATGTCATTAGCCAAGTCTTAGGGGATTTCCATGTACCCCAAAAGGTTTCCAATTTATCCAAAGCCATGGCCACCAAGGCCTTCCCAATCCATTTAAAATCAAGCAAACCAATTTAAGTTCCATTACAATACTATACAATGCAAAGTTTTCAATAATAGTCAAACTATGTGACAAAATCATTCTCATTGGCATTTTAACAAACATATTGAGGGAACATAGTTTCCAAAACCAAAACCCAAGCATCAACTGACCATTACCATGTAACCACATGTTCAAACCATAATTATAACATGAAAACCATAAGAAAAGCATGGGAAAACATTATTCAACCATAAACAACCCAAACCCCCAACATCTATTTCAAAACCAAAACAACAACAGAATAATACCATGAAAACCATACATTAAAACATGCTTTTAGTTGAAACAAAAATGAGGGAGGC
This sequence comes from Capsicum annuum, assembly GCF_002878395.1. Lineage (NCBI taxonomy): Eukaryota > Viridiplantae > Streptophyta > Magnoliopsida > Solanales > Solanaceae > Capsicum > Capsicum annuum. The sequence goes on along the minus strand of NC_061120.1, from coordinate 173,073,615 downwards.
GTAACATGCCTTAGACAACAAGGAAGACAAAGAGAAACTGCCTTTTAGAGCCTTAATTGATTAATTTGATGAAAACCCTAGCCTTTCTTGAACCAAGAGCTTGAGAGTGTTTGATTGTGAATAATAGGTTAAGAAAGTCACCAAAGGTGCTTTATGTCGTAAGGTCAGAAGGATTTATTAGGGATAAATGTACAAAATACCCACAACTTAAATTGTACAAATCCCACAGGTGGGTATGGTTGGACCCCTCAACCTGTATCCACATCATACGAGTGGTATCTTCTACTAGTCTCTTGATAAAAAAGTTTGTCACCACATTCTGTCTAACATATAACTCCTTAGCCTAATTCACACCATCACCTTACGACAAGTACCTTTCAAATCGTACCTTAGGCAGAATGTCAAGGCCAGACTCTAGGCAACAAATGGATGGATACCATACCCCTCATCTCATGATTATACGAATTGTCACCACCAACCCATAACCACAACAGAAACTCAACCACTAGAAATTAGACACTCTATGAGTTGGGTCACATAACCCATACCCACACCATACTAGAATGGTGAGACATATGATGATCAAAAAGCTCAAGAGTCGAGAAATTTGCAAGGGCTAGAACCCAGGGTGTTTCAATTCTCCCCCGCTTAGATCATTCTACCTCAAATAATGGTACAAGATAGTACAAGCACAATTAAACTCCCAAACATCTTTACTATTACCTTTAAAAAATAATACAAAACACTAAGGAATCCATCTTTATAACTTTACCAAAGATAATAAATAAAGAAGTTTAGAATCAACACATACCTTGAGCATGAATTTCCAGAATGGGGAACATGAATGGATACTTGGGCTTTCTATCCTCTTCATCTTCCCATGTAGCCTCTTCCCCTTGTGGTTCCTCCATAGAACCTTTTGCGGAGACAACATTCTTTGTCCGCAACCGACATACCTAACGATCTAAGATCTTAACTGGGATCCCTTTATTAGATAGGGAATCTGAAATACCATATCCTTGATAAGTACAACCTACGACAGATTACTAATACACTTTCTAAAGATAGAGACATGGAATACCGAGTGAATGGAGCTCAAGCTAGAAAGTAAATCCAACTTATATGCAACATTGTCAACCCTCTTCAAAATCATATATGGACCTACATACTAGGGATTGAGCTTACCCTTCTTCCAAAATTGCATCACTCCCTTCATGGGAGACACCATCAGGAGCACCCTATCGCTAACCTCAAACTCCAAATCCTGTCGCCTTACATCTACATATGACTTTTGGCAACTTTGGGCATCTTCAACCTATCCCAAATCACCTTTACTTTCCCTATATCTTGGTGAGCCAAGTCTAGACCAAACATATCCACCTTACCAAGCTCGAACCACCCAATAGTAGACCTACACCTATACCTTACAATGCTTTAAATGGATCCATCCTAATACTAGAGTGGTAGCTATTATTTTAGGCAAACTCTAGAAGAGGAAAGTGCTCAACCCTACTACCACCATAGTCCATCATGCAAGCCCGAAGCATATCCTCTAGTGTCTGAATAGTCATTTCTGCTTGACCATCCAACTACGGGTGGAAAATAGTACTCAGACTAACCTTAGTACCAAAACATTTCTGAAATGACCACCGAAAATGAGATGAAAACTGTGTACCACAATCAGAGATGATACAAATAGGTACCCCATGCAACTTCACAATCCATTAAAAGTACAACCTTACATAATCCTCAGTCAAGAAGTTAGTTCTCACAGATAAAAAGTGAGCCAACTTTGTCATCCTAACCATGATGACTCAAATTGAATCAAACTATTTTTTAGACCGAAGAAGATCGATAATAAAATCCATGTTGATTACTTCCCACTTTCATTCAGGTAACTCAATATCTTAATACAATCCTCCATACCTCATGTGCTCAATTTTTACTTGGTTGGCACACCATGCACTTGGCCACAAAATTAGCCACTTCTTGCTTCACATTATTCCACCAATATATCTCCTTGAGGTCATGATATATTTTTATCAAACTAGGATGAACAACATAGCGTGATTCATGTGTCTCGACCAAAATCCTCTCTCGCAACCATCTACATTAGCAACACAAACCTTTTTTTGTATCGTAACGTACCATCACCACTAATAACAAAGGCCATCACCTTCTGCGCACCTACATCACCCTCGATCCTCATTAAGACGGGATCTAACATCTATTTTTCCTTGATTTCAGCACCAAGAAATAACTACCCCACATCCTTCACAAACACGCCACCATCTTCGATGTCCAAAAGGTAAACTCCAAGGTTAGCCATATGGTGAATATCCTTCACGAACTCCTGTTTCTCCTTATCCACATAAGCTAGAGTCCCCATGGATAACCTACTAAGAGCATCAGCAACCATGTTAGCTTTACCTGGGTGGTAGTGAAGACTCATGTCATAATTTTTTAGAAGCTCAAAACATCTCCGTTGCCTAAGGTTAAGCACTTTCTGAGTAAACACATACTGCAGGCTCTTATGATTAGAAAAGATATCCACATGGACTCTATAAAAATACTAATGCAAGATTATTAACATGAATACCACAACTCACAGTTCAAATTCATGAGCCGGAAAGATAACAGTTCTCTCAAGGTCTGTAATATAATGTAGAGGCGAGTCACATGATATACCTCACTCTTAGAGTACACCAGAATATCATCTATGAAAACAATGACAAACAGATCCAGAAACTAAT
>NC_061120.1:173062779-173067862 GCF_002878395.1 Capsicum annuum | reverse complement strand
GGAAGTACCAATCCTACTATACCTCCCGCTCGGTGCTAAAGACTACTCCCAGACTTAGCTCAGATCTTTTCAAAAGAAAATCCACTAATAAATATTCCAACAATTCACAATGGGAGACATCATGCTACCCCTTTCCTAATAAATAAATAAAAGTGGATTTCTTTTCTCATCTCGATTTCAAAAACAACCCTTTTCACGACAAAAAGGTCAAAGCTTCTTTATCATCTCAAATTATTTAAACTAAGGTGTTTATAACACATGATTTTCTCAAAATTATAATCTCAAATAGGGTTCCAAAAACCCATACATCAATATCACCATAAAACCTTCCAAAGTTTCATACTTTATGACATAAGCACAAAAATAATCACTTAAAACTGAAAATTTCAGCTTTATAATCATACATCTTGGTAAAGAAAATTAACTTTGGGATTCAAATATCATTGTGCTTATAGCACATAATTTCTCAAAGTACAATCCCAATTAGGACTCAAGGTCTCATACATCAAAATCATATTAAATTTTCTCAAGATTCATGCTTTTCATCATAAATATATATAACTTATTTTAAAATCTGGAAAATTTAGGTTTATGTACAAAAATGTCATCATTCTCATTCAATTCAACTTCCAAAACATAGAGAGTATCATAATCTCATGTAAAACCATATAGGGTATAAATTCATGATTCAAATTCATATCAAAAAATGTAAAATCATGTATATTCATAAAAGAAAAATCAATTTGCGCACAAGAACGAAAGGGTGTTCTTGTTGAAAGACTCAACATACCTTAAACTTGAAGATTTGAATGAAGTATTGACCTTGGGACTCTATTCATGAAAATAATGAGTGTTTCTTGTAGCCCTCGGAATGGGCATTCCGAATCTCGAAGAATTATTGAAAACTCATGGTTGAATCTTGAGATATTTGAATTTTTAGGCTGAAACCCTAATAAATGTTCTTGGTGATTTTGAGAGAAATTAAACTTGTTTTGGTGTTATGGGAGTTTAATCTCATGTTATAGACATATGTATGGGTGTTTTTGGCACTTGAAAGTGAGGTATGCGGCGCACAAACCATGACAGACCTTAAGGTGTGCGTCGCACACCTTATGGCAGACATTTAAGTATGCCTCTTACTCCCAATTGCACACATTTGATTGGACGGCGCGTTGCCCATCGCACACCCTTACTGCCTCTCACGAAAATGAGCATAACTCATCGCTCGGGTATTGGATTTTTGCAAAATTGGTATCATTTGAAAGCTAATTCAATTATATACAATTTGATAGGTCTTGGGATGAAAAATTCCATGTATACTGAGAGATATAAACATTTGAAGTTGACCCTTGTAGAATCTAATGTCAAACTTTGGATGAATCAATTGGTCTTAACTCAACTTTGTTCTAGGTCATTGCTATGAATATTTTTCACCTCTAAACTACTCTATAGACTAGGATAATGATCATGCAACTTGTATTCACGTGAGAATCACTTGTATTAGAGCTTAAATATGTAGGAACGATGGTTAAAATTTTAGCACGAAAATATGGGGTATTACAGTCTTGGTACCTAAGTCCATCTTAGTTCAGCTTTCCACCCTTAAACAGATGGTCAAGAAATGAGGACCATCAAAACTCTTGAAGATATGTTGAGGGAATGTGCTCTTGATTTCAAGGGTAGTTGGGATGAGCATTTGCCATTGATTGAGTTCGCTTATAATAACAGTTACCATTTTAGAATTCAGATGGCCCCGTTTGAAGCTCTTTATGAGAGAAGATGTAAATCACCCATAGGTTGGTTTGAAGTGGATGAGGCCACTTCACTTGGGCCTGATGCAGTGTTTGAAGCCATGGAGAAAATTAAGTTGATTAGAGAAAGATTGAAAATAGCCCAGAGTCATCAGAAATACTATGCAGATGTGAGAAGAAGGGACCTCAAGTTTGAGGTTGGTGATTTAGTGTATCTGAAGATTTCACTCATAAAAGGGGTGAAGAGATTTGGCAAGAAGGGAAAGATTAGCCCTCGGTATGTTGGCCTTTTCAGAATTGTGAGTCGTGTTGGAAAAGTAGCTTATGAGCTTGATTTGCCCGCAGACTTGTCGTCCGTTCATCCTGTATTCCATATCTCTATGCTTAAGACATGTATCGGTGACTCTACTATTGTAGTTCCCTTAGAAAGATCGGATATTCAGAACAACCTTTCATACGAAGAGATTTTAGTTGAGATTTTAGATCATCAGATCCGTAGACTAAGAAACAAAGAAGTTCCCTTAGTCAAAGTTCTTTGGTGGAATCATTCGGTTGAGGGTGCCACTTGGGAAGCAGAAACAGATATATGAGCCAAGTACCCTCACCTCTTCTCCGCAAACTTAGATTTAGCCGAAGATAATACTCTTTCTTAATTTAATTCTTTTCTAATCACAGATTTAGCTATTTAGTTGTCCTTATGTGAGTTTATGCACTCACAGAATTACTCAGAAGCTCAGTATATTTTAGATTCATTCGTACAGTTTATTTCAGTTGTGCATGATAGCTTACAGCCTCAGATTCCTCAGTATTTTTACCTTAACTAGCTACATTCGAGGAAGAATGTTCCCAAGGGGGAGATATTGTAATACCCCGTAAAATCCTAGTCGTTTCATTCATATGTCGTATGCCAAAAGAGGTCCCAGACTTAGAAAAAAATTTCTACTAAATATTGACACTTGGTTATATTTTTGGCCTTGCGATTTAAATGATTTTATTTTTGACACTTAAGACCTTAAAATATCAAATTTTGAGTCGATTTAGGACCAGGGAAGACAATGGGTGTTCTCGGGCGAGTTTTGGATTTTTCAAACCTCGCAGAAACTTGTTTGGATGCTAAAAATAGTGAGTTGATGCGATCTCGATGCATTACGTCGCCAATCACGTCGACAAATAATTTTTTTCCAGAAACAGAGTATAAATTTCAGTGACCCAACGTGAACTCGATGTGACGCACCAAGTATCGCATTATACCATCGACGCGGAGCATCAGCCTGCGCGTCGCTGGGCACTTTTTTAATCATTAAAAATCCGCATCCAAAGGGGTAATTGAGTCAATTTTTCCACTCTTATTCCACCCAAAACACATAATTCTCCCCCCTCCCCAAAAGTAAAGATGCCTCATTATTCATCTTTTTCATCTTAAATAGCAAAACCCTAGCTCATCAAACTTTCTACCCAAGAAATCTAAATTCCTCCATTAATTCTCCAAGGAAATTTGAGATTAGGGATTTCCAATATAAAAGCTCTAACAATTCATCTCCAAAGCATCAATAGGAATCCAAGATTCAAGATTCTCATCAATGATCATCAATTAAGGTGTGTGGGGTTCTTCAACAAGGATAATCCTTTCATCCTTGAGCCCAAAATTTGTTTAATTTACAAATTTACTGAATTTTATGTGATTTCCCATGAAATTGAAGTTAGGGTTTATATCCACATGTTATTGTAACGCCCCGATTTTCTGAACTGAAATGCTACACGGTGCTCATGAACCCGAAGGACCACAAGCTAACCCATGACTGATATATATAACTGTAACTACATAATATACATATAAAATGCGGAAACATGAACAAAGAGGGCGTAAGGTTCAATCTTGAATAATAAAATATCTGAAATAAGGTGGTATCACAGTACCAAAACAAAACTGAAAATAATAAAGTCTAAATCTGAAAACTCTATAATCGTCTGAAAGCCTCTAAAATGTCTGAATAAGGAGTTGAAGGAATATGTCTCCAACTAACTCCCTAAACTGAAATACTGGAATAATAAATGTAATAATCATGTCCTCGAAAGATGAGGACTCACTGCTTACTGAACTACTACTGCTGATCTGGAATCTACCCCTCAGAACCTATGGTATAACATAAAAAGAAAGCACCATAGTGCAAATACGTCAGTACAACTAAAGTATTGAGTATACGTGGGGGTAGGCTAAATGCATGGGGTTTATATGCATAAACATACTGACTAATATGAATGTGAGAATACAAACATACATAATACATACATACGTAACTGCTACTGAACTCATGGAGATACTGACTACTTGAGTTTGAACTCTGACAACATGAGTTTCATGATACTGAGATACTGAATGACTGATAACATGGATGACTGTATCTAACAGTCCTAATTCTGGGGAAAACTATCTGAGTTCCAAACTGTATCTAAACATCTACGTCTGAAATCAGTCCTAGCTAACGAGTGATCTCTGAAACTGATAATAAGAATACTCGACTGAATCTTAGATTGAGATCAAGCCTGTTTGTCGGGTGACCTCTAGATCTAATAATAAGCATATGAATATGGGACCAAGCCTATCTGACGAGATGGTCCAGGAATCAATGGAACTATCTGAGTTTTTTACTAAGATCGATGACTGTATCTGACAGTCCTGATTCCTGATTTCTACTCTGAAGACTGATACTGAAACTGTAACTGTAACTGTGACTGTGGGAGGTAGTAACCTAACCTACATGCCCCGATACTATACTATTAGGGTCCAATATTTGCCCTGATTGGAAGGGTGTCAATACCGTGCCACGGGTAAAGATCTCTACTATGGTCAAGTCTCTCTGACGGGTGACCCTGAACAGGAAATCAAGCCTAAGGCAATATAATAGTCAAGTATAGCCTTAATCTGATAGGTGACTCCTGTCCTGTGTTGGCTACGCAGTTCTGGAGTACAGGGATTGTTGCTAACGGCTCTGCCTTTATAACGGGAAAAATTATCATCCCTGCACTCACTTGGTGCTAGTCCCTACTCCCAACTGAAAGACTCTAAAAAGATTAACTGTGCTGAACTGACTAACTGAACTGAATTGATTTATAAACTGATTAACTAAGCTGATAATATTTTCTTAGCTGAACTAAGCTGAATTCACTGAGTTCCATTAACTGACTGAAAAGCTACTTGAGATCTGAGGTCTGACTGAGAGTACTGAAACTACTGGGACTACTGAACTACTAAGATTTCTAAGTTTTTCTGAGTCACGTGACTAACTAAAATCTATGGAGCATAGCTTGACTGAGGATGTCTTGAAACATGA
>NC_061120.1:173056544-173062679 GCF_002878395.1 Capsicum annuum | reverse complement strand
ATAGCATGGGGATCACGTTGAACATAAACTTAGAACATAGAATAGTCATTTAGGACTTATTATGTCATAAAAGCATGATTTCTATTCCCTTAGGTATTTTCACAAACACCTTACATGCACATCTTAGCCATAGGTGGATTCATCAAGATTACAAATATTCAAGCACCAATTTCACATATTTATACATTAAATACCACCATATCCTCACACAAAACATACAAAGATCCCATCTTAGGCATCATCAAACTTCAACCATATGAACATCAACCACCAACAATATAAACATCATAATACATAATTTAGAAGATGGTTCTTGAGATTTATAGACGAAAGAAGTCCATGAATCAACTCACGCATACCTTAGAAGGAAAATTCTTGATGATTGCCGGAGGAATTTCCTTGAAATTGGATCTTCAAGTTTAATTATGCAACCCTAGTTGTTTTTCTCTTTTAGTGCTCTTGGATGATGAACTTAAAATGTTAGTAGGGTTGTAATGTAATTAGGAGCTATATATTTTGTAGGGTTAATTTTAGGGATGTGTAAGGAGTGTTAAAAGACTTAATTACCCTCAAAATAACTCAAAACGGAGTGTTTAAGTCACTTGAAACCATAAGATATGCGCCGCATATAATTTCGCATATATTTACATAGGCGCCGCATATGATATCGCCTAAATTTGCATAGGCGTCGCATATGATATCACCTATATCTACATAGGTGCCGCATATGCTATTGTCTATATTTACATAGGCGCCGCATATGCTTTCCAGTGGCCATGTGCGATTGGTTAGGCGATGCACTCTACTTTGCAAAGCCATAACTCCTAACTCGGGTGTCGCATTTTGATGAAATTAGTATCGTTGGAAAGGTAATTCGATTCTCTATAATTTGGTGGGTAGAAATATGAATAAATACCATATTAAAATTGAGTTATACTCGTTAAAATATGACCCTTACAAAATCAAACACTAAAACTTGATGGATTTAAAAACTCTTATCTTGTATTCCCTTAAGTGACTCATATGAACATGCTTAACGCACCATAAGCTATATTATCGCTAGGATACTCATTGTAAGTCATATACTCAAGTATGAATCACAGGATAGAAGATTTCATATGTAGGAAAATGGTTCGTCTCCTAGCTTAGAAACATGAGGGGTATTACAGTTATTCACAATCTTACGATGTTTTCAATGATTTAGAAGTTGAATCACATGATTATGTTCATATTTTCATACATGATGCAGAAATTTCTAGATTTTGAATTAATTTCTCGATGTTTACATTATCAAGCATGAACAATTTGATGTTTTAACATGAGATTTATGCATGGGTATTATCCCAAGATTTAATAGTATTACTTCATGAAAGATGATGCTTTAAGCAGATTATTTTCAGTTTTCTGAAAAAGCCTTGATCTTTTGATCATCGGTTTAGCTATGGAATCCACTTTACAGAATTTAAATCAGCTGTATGTACAGATTTACTCAGATAAAAATATTTTTGGTTTCATAATGAACCATTATCCTAGTTTAAAGTGGATTTTTGATAGAATGAGCATAAAGACTAAGAAGGGAGTAGTATTTAGCACCAAGCGGGGAGTGTGGAATTAGCGTGCCCTATTTTCCACAGAACTACTTAGCCAACGTAGGTACAGATTATCAGATCATTCTCATTTCTATATGATGACAGATTTAGCTTATGATCGATCACATGGATTAAGTTATACTCCCTAGAAAGAGTATGACACCTCTCCCCAAAGTGAGGTTTCTTCCTTAGGAGGATGAGATGTTGAACTCCATGGAGCTTACATGGTTTATGTCGGTTAAGAGAACCTCCTTAACAGTAAAGATTTTCAGAATAGTTTTTAAAGTATTTTCCCCTACAGTTAAAAGTACATTTCCCTAAAGCATTAAGATAAAGTATTTTTCCCTTACAGAAAGTTGTTTTAAAGTACCTCCCTACTAGTAAAGAAAAGATTTGAAAAAATTCCCTTCAGATAAAGTATTTTCCCATGCATAATGAGTTTTTAGATTCCACTTAGCCTATATTATTTAAGAATAAGAACAGAATACAGATTTTAGAACTAAGTGTAATGGCTCACAAGATTTATATTATGTGCTTTACTATTCATGATTTATGATCTTCAGATTTCAGATTGCTCAAGCCTATGTGAGTCATTTACATTTAGCATCCATGATTTTATAAATTATGATGATATTGCTTACTTATTGCATTCACCCCCATATACTTAGTACATCATCAGTGTACTAATCCACATATACGTCTATGTGCTATATTGTCTCATAATGTAGGTTCAAGTTCTCAATCTCAGCTGCGTGAGTGATTTTCAAGGATCTCATCTACATCCCTGCAGGTGGTGAGTCCTCATAGTTCAAGGACTTAGCTATTCAGATTTCCAGTTTATTAGTAGATGTTTCATTATTCATTTCAGACAGTTTGATTCAGCTGGGGCCTATCTCAGTGACTCTCTAAATTCAGTCAGTAGAGGCTTGTCGGACTACTAGATTCAGTTTTAGACTTTTGATTCAGTATTCAGATTTTTTTTAGTACTTTTTACCAAGACTTGTGAGATTAGTATGTCTTAGATAAGATTTTTGCATTTATTATGTTTTCATATTCATATTTCCCCTATGCTGAGATTCAAATTTAGTAGAAAAGTAGTCAGGATTAGCTCAGGACTACTTGTAGTTCAGAGCATCGTGTGGATTCTTGAAAACCACATTTTGGGGCGTTACATGGCATTATATAATGTACCGGTGGTATTTAAGCCATGGTCATTTATGGAGGCAATGGAGTTTACATTTGGCGAAGGGATGGTACTTGGTAGAGTATTTTGTACAATATTTAGTTGCACAATTGTTGCCGTTGGACTTCCCCTATAAGGGTAATCATTAGCATGATTTTGAAGCATTAAAAAGGAGATATTTGCTGAAAAGTCAAAGAGTTGGGAATTAGGTTTACCATTGACACTACTACTAGAAGAGTAAGAAAACTCTTTCATGATAGCCACGTGTGATGGACGGGTAGAAAAGGTTGAGAATAACTGTGTGTAAGTGGGTACAAAAGTCTCTATTTAGCTATCATCCTTATCCATTAAGGCACTAAAGGGGTTTTGAGCATTTATAAGATTATTGTGAAGGATATTTTTTATTTTATTATTTTGCACAGAGTTATTAGTAATTCTTTTTTTGGTGATGGATTATCAAAAATATCAGGTAATAAAGAATTTATAGTATTTGAGGGGCCCACCTCACAGCCTTGAGATACTATTGGAAGATTTTCACAAGGATGTAAATTAGAATTTGATCGTGATAACTTACCTAGGGCTCCAGTAGCTGCCGCTGGTAGATCGGTTGGGTGAGCAATTGACTTACCATTGTTTCGTGTGTCTCTCTTTGTAGTTGTATTCGATTCTGTTCATTTAGGTGAACAGCGTCATGCTTGTTGCCTGAATTCCACTAATTTCCATTCTGAATCTGTATTTGGAGCGGGTGTATTTGCCTTCTTTGTTTGGCATACTTTATGAGTTAATTGGGTGTGAGGACAAAACCTGTATTGATGTCCAAGCCTGCCACAAGTAATGCACAAGAGGTTGAAGCCCTCATAATGTATAACTTATTTCTGTGTTCCAATATATATGTGATGAACTAGGGGTTGCTCCATCGGTACTTGGACACACAGTCAGGCGTATCTCCCCCTAGATGTTGTAGATGTACAGGTATCTATTTTTAGCAGTGAGCCCACTTTTTGTCCAACCCTATGCTGGATATCTAAATCATAAAATTTACTCGACAATTTCGAAAGACGGGTCCAAATTTCCGGCGTAAGAGACGGTTTTTCTTGAGGTAACAAACTTTGGTTCCCACTGCTATACCAATAGATTGCTATTTAGGAAGACGGTCCATCATGCAGCATATGGAGCATGTTTTGTTCATTTGTGAATTTAATTAGGAAGTAGTCTTCGCCTAAGTCAACAAGATTGAGTTCTTCTGATGGTTTCCAGATACTAGTTAGCTTTTGTTAAGGATTTGATGGCTTATTTTTCGACCAATTAGCTTAATTATTATAGAGAACTTACATGGCTTGTAAATGCGATTTTTATTCTCAGACATAAGGGGTATGAAATTTTGATCATCTTTATCTAGAGATGTTTCATCTGTCATGTCTACTAGAGGCCTAGGGATAGAGGTATTTACAGTTTGCAGGTGGGGAGAGGCCATTAATTTTTTCAAGTAGGACAAGTTTCCACCTGTTTGAGGTTCAGCTGGATTGGTAGATTCTATCTGCATGCTAGAGTTATTAATTGAAGCTTAAAGGAAAAGTATAGGTACAGTAGGAATGGAGAGGTAGTAGAGAGAAGGGAGAGGATTTCTCTATCTTTTTTCATGAACATATTTGGTTTTTTAAAAAGTAATCTCAATACTTAAATAAGGAGACCTTCATTGCAATTCTATTATTGATGATGTAAATGGCTGATAAGAAAGTTAGGAGGACCAGTGGTGCAGCATAACTACAGAAAATAAAGCAAGGTGCATGGTGAATGCTAGCTAAGGAAAGAACAAGAAAAGAAGTGTTTAACAAAACCTGTTATTTTGTAGTTCCTCCGATATATCAAAAGTTGTCTGGAATGACGTCGTAGGAACCAATTCTAAAAGAAAGATCAATCTGAGTAATGGCTCCCGAGTTGGGCAGGACCCTGACTCCTGTTTTAAACCTTGCTGAATAGCCAGCTTTGTATTAAACTTTTTATATATCCTATGTATTGCCTTGATTAACCAAAAAAATATATTATAATTACATTATAACAAATAAATAACTTTTTATAATTACAATATTATTAAATTATGTAATCTCCCTCCGAATATAATTATGATTTGTCTGTCTAAACAGAACCTTATTAATCATCCTTATTCCGCTTCCTTTTGGATCGTGTGGCTAAGGAACTCTCTGAGCCGGGGTGGAGCCAACTTTGTTAGTCTGGATACGGGTTCGACAATTTAATATCTTAGGCTTAGGCTTTGTATTGTGCTTAAAAGTATACTAAATAATTTATTATAAGTAAAATAAATCATATTTTTAAATTTAAAATTTATAAACTTTAGCAACTCCAACTCCAACTTCAACTCCGAAAAATTTTAATTATACCTTTATTCTCGGTGGATGCATTGTAATATCGATTTCCTATTGCCGAACAGAGATTTTTTTTTTTCTCAATTTAGTTGGATGTGAAAATGAGGTAACCGGTGATAATATACTTATCATTTGATAAGAGGTATTAGAGAAAATAATATATGTTTTAGCTTTAATATTATTTAATTCTTTATTTGCTCTATGGTGTTTTCAATTTATGTCTAACTAATATATGTCTTTAATTATGTACCTTGTTCTTGGTACGTGTACTAGTAGTTGTAGGACTACACTAGTAGTTTCTTAGTTGTTTTATTTTTGTTACTATCTATGATTTCGTGTAGTTGAATTGTAGTATTATTTTATTGTAGTATTTTTTTGCTATTATCTATTGTTGTTACTATTTGGTGTCTCTTGTACTTTCATTATTTTTTTTAGAATTTTTTGTCTTGAGCCGAGGGTTTGCCGAAAACAACCTCTCTATGACACCTCTAAGCTACAGTTGTGGCATGCGTACACTCTATCCTCCCCATGCCTTATTTTGTGAGACTAAACTCGATATTATTGTTGTATTGAGTACTATTTTAAAACTTAGCATAAATCATGATATTAACAACACGGGTAGCGTGAATTGTAGCCTAAATTATGTATCATGTGAGATCTCTCCTTAAAAATAGAGAATTTTATGTATATATTTTTTAAAATTGGTATAATATTATATATTGACACCCATTCTATAAGAAGAGTTTTTTAATCTAGAGGGGTAAGAATGAAGTCTTAATAATTTATTTTCGGTGTATCCATGTTTTAGAAATCATGAATTCAATGTAGAAACTTATTTCTATTATAAGGTAATACACTATATTCAATATTATCTATTTTAATATATTTTTAGCCATTTAATACAACAAACTAAATGATCGATAAAAAAATAATATCAATACAACTAATCCTAATGTTGCTAATTTAATGTTGTTAGTTC
>NC_061120.1:173037061-173053544 GCF_002878395.1 Capsicum annuum | reverse complement strand
CGTTTACATGAGATAGCCGAAGCCTTTAAAGTTAAATTGCGCGATGTATATTAAATTTCTAGAAGGCTAAGCAAACGAATCCCCGAGCCACAATAGAGTTTATGATCATGGGGGATCAAAAGTCCAGCGTGAATATTTCTTCACTATTCTCCTAATGTTAGTCAGTTGTAGCTAGTTCATGCGTAAGGGGCATCTTGCCTCCAAAGGGAGTTCATTTTCATCAAGAAAAATTCTTTGCTCTTGTATGGTTGTAGCATACTTTAGCTAGAACATATCGACAACCTCATTGCTACCCCTGTAACAATGTGTAATAGTAATATTTCTCTGATGCATCTTCTTCCAAATGTCTTCAATGATCTTTTGGAGTCTCCATGGTACTTGAATCTGCCCTTGTATCATTTGAACGAAGAGCATCATGTCAAGCTCCATCTCGAGCCCTTGAACGTGTTGATTATAGCACCAAGTAATACCAATTAACACAACTAGCTTCGCTAAATTTGCTAGTGTAGAATTGAGTGTTATATACTCGAAAGCCATAAGAATGTTCCCGTTTCTTTTCATAACAATTCCTCTGGCTCCTGCTTTGTTGATTAAAGGCATAAAATCTCCGTCTCTATTGAGCTTCCAACTGTTAGCCAAACGTTTGTTCCAGTTGACTAGCATACTGCTAATCAAGGGCCTGTAATTTTCAACTATCCAGCAAACTTCCTTGCAGCTCCATGTCTTCTCCATGTTGCTGAATTTTTAATTTTTTCACATTGCCACCTTGACTTGAAATAAAATCTGATTACAAGGTTTAGCAATAGAGAGAACTTTATTTTAATACCATTTTGTACACCTAGCCTTCCATATTTCCCAACATGTAATGGTGGGAGGTAATGTGGATGAGAATTGGTGCACTGTACTCTTTGGGGTAAAATTCCACCACTGCCAGAGTTCATTTAGCACATTTGTTCTGCTGAACCTCATTCCTAGCGGTTGTGGTACTCGCTTGGCCAAGTTTGCCAAAAAGGATGGTCTACAAAACTATTTTGCCAAATAGATAAAAGTTTGAAAAAAATTGGCCATATACCCACTTAATTCTACATCACCACCAACTTTTTCAACTTAACAATTTTAGTTACAAGTTTTATAATAATTCACTTTAATCCAATACTTCCAACGTAATAAATTCACCCACAAGTTTCTAATAATACACTTCAACCCACTCCATCATCCACCATTATATATACAAAAATATCTAGGTTTTCCAAAAATATTAAAAAAAAAAAAAATTCAAAAGCTAAAAATAGAAGGTGACTGTTTTTCCCTCCAAAAAGCTCCTATTTCGGCCATTTTTCTGTCGTTATTTTTCATCAATCAGCTGTAAATCAGTCCACAAACATCATAAGTTTGTCCATTGCATCCATTGTTACCCCATTTGTTTTCTATGTTCTCAAACACACTTTCCACCATTGTTAAAAAGCTTCAAATCACTCGCGATACTCAAAACCACTTTAGAAAGTGAATTAGAGTAGCTCAGGCGACTCCAAGTTCATTTCTCTATTCCATCAACCCAACAATCATTGATTAGAAGCAATATTTGCAATTTTAAGCTTTTATACGGATATCTGCACAGTTATCGACCCGTCATCGTCAGTCATCGACCACGCATACATCCTGACATAGACCCTAAGAATAATCTACCATCGATCAAAGCTTAATTCTAGGATATCTATTGCAAAATTTGTTCTGGTTTCTGGTGATTTCATGGGAGAATGGGTGGAGACCCCCAAATATTGGAAGTGGAGATCATTTACCAAAGTGACAATTTCCATTCCTATTCGCCGCAACAATTCGTATGATGAATTCATTGCAAGCATAATGCAGAGCGGGAATCTAGATTGTGGCCGAGCAACATGGTGATTAGTTATCTAATGCATTTGAGGGAAAAGGTGAATCCTACGATCATAAATAACGATGTATGTGTGCTGACGTACATAATGGATGCCGATGCAGATGGCTTTAGGCCTATTTTGAGGATAAATATGGTTGAGAGGTCCTTTGAAGGACCGTTGAATTCATCACCAACCCCACCGCGGAGCTCGACAGTCGACAACAATTTGATCGATGATGATTTGAATGATTACGAGAACGATGATGATCATCCAATTAATATGGAAGATGATTCTATGCATATGAAAAACTTTTCATCGGACTCACAAGATGATGAAGAAGACTGTGGAACGAGATCACAACCAAGATACTCCTTCACCGATGGAACCAATTTATATTGTGGTTAAATATTCGCCAATAAAAAAGAGCTAAAAATACTACTAGACGCAACATTGATGAGGTAGTCTTTTGATTATTATATGGAAAAGAGATGCACCAAATTGAAGAAGGAAAAATGCTTATCTCGTGGTTGTGGCTGGTTGTTGTGGGCAAAAAAGTATGACACCTCGAACAGATTTTGTATATACAAGTATGTGTCGGGTTGTACATGTGCGGTGTTGAACAGGACACCCACAGGCACTAAAAAATCTCATCCGAATTGATTGTTTCACTATGCATAAATCATTTTTGAGATGGTAAGGGTCCAAGGATAAGAGAAATTCAAAAGATTGTGTTTAAGGAGTTGCATTGCAACGCAAGGCATTAGATGTGTTGAAAAGGAAGTGTAATTACGAAGAACATCATTCATGGGACATTAGAGCACGGATATTCTTGCTTGTCCGCTTTTTCCCACATGGTGGAGTTATTGAATCGCGGGTCTTCTTACTCTATCATGGTAAACCGGATGGATGAATCATTTGTTTACTACTTCTTAGCATTCGGAGCTTGCATACGGGGATATGACCACATAATAAAGGTAATTGCCATCGATGGCACACATTTGTATGGCAAGTACAGGGGTGTTCTGCTGAGTTCCATTGCATAGGAAACTGAAAATCATATCTTTCCAATTGCCTTTTGCGTCGTGGATAAAGAGAATGATGCTTCTTGGAACTTCTTCTTCAAGAAGCTGAAGTCTATAGTAGAAGATGAAATAGATCTATGTGTTATCTCCGACAGATACATTAGCATCTCCAATGCCTTCTCCCGTGTATAAAGTCATACACATCACAGACTTTGCATGAGGCACCTCGCTGAAAATTTTTGCGTAAATTAACACTATGGAGAACATCTTTATCTATTCTACGCCGCTGCAAAGGCTTATTCCTCTGATGAGTTTAGCAAGAATTTTGCGAAATTGAAGACTAATTGCCCCGAGGCAGCACATATTCCTGAATATGTGCTTGGTTTTGAAAAATGGAGTAGAGCACACTTTTTGAGCAATAGATACGACGTAATGACCACAAACATCACCGAGTGGCTCAACTCAGTTTTGATGGATGAACGGGAGTACCCAATGTTGTACATATTCAATTCAATTGCTAGAAAATTTGGTGAAAAGTTTGGGGAGCGGCATGCCTTTGTCGATGGTAAAAAGAACAAATTTGTGCCTTATATGGAAAGGATCATAAGGGATAATAAGAGTGCAAGTGATTTCTTATATGTGACTAATCCAAACTCGACCAGTACACAGTGTTCGACGACGACATTACTGCTAAGGTCAATCTCTTGGAGAGGAGTTATTCTTATTATAAATTTGACTTGGTGAAAACATCGTCCGAACATGCGATGGCAGCTTTGCGAGCAAAGTATGACGATGACGTAGGTTATGGTAACTTCATCTATGAGTACTCTTAGCCAATTTATAAAGCTAAAATTTATCTCCTCGCATACTCAGAAGCAATTAACATTGTCTCTCCGGAGGCTGAATGTACTGTGCCACAAGAATTGATAGACACTAAAATTTCTCCACCCCCTACGATCCCAAACTCGGAAGGAAGAAATTCAAACACACTAAGGGCGTCAGTGAGACATTCAAGTCTAAAAGGAGGAATAGGTGTTCAATATGCAAGAAATTTGAGCACAAAAGAACTACGTGTAGAATGGCCACAAATCATAGATAGGCCTTTTTGTAGCTTCAATTATAAAGCTACTATTTTAGGAGATTAATGTGCATTTCTGTAGATTTTAACGTTTAGTTATAATCGACTTAAAGCGTTGTCTACAATAGACTACGTAAAGTCTACAATATATATTTCACAAGGTCTACAAAATATTCTGCATTGGTTATACTATTGCTCATCAAACATGTTATGTTGGTCATTTTACTGCCTTATCTCTCCAATCGATGCAATGAATCATTGTTTCCTATTCTCATTTAATAAAAACTTGTAAAAATATCTGTTTAAAAGAAAAACCGCTGGTATACGCAAACACAGTATTTTCTTTTATTACACATCTCGACTGACCATTGGGTGGATATATGAAAAGATGCCATCTATAGGTCTATAAGTACAGTGCCTATTTTTACGTAACCCTTCACTTGTCCCTAAACTCAAAACATCAGAAACCCTCTTCTTTTTCTTCACCCAAATAAAAAAACATTCCTCCTAGAAGGATACCCCTACGCCCTATCAGACGTGTTCCCCTAAGACACTACGATCTCCTCCTTCTTAGGAATAATTTCGATCACTTATTCTATGGCCTGGGTCAAGACCGCATCTACCTAGAGCGGAAACTCCACCGAGTTGCTCATTTTTTAGGGCAATTCTGGAAAGGCTTGAAATGAATAGCCCTGACTCCATCACCCCCTAGCTGATAACGCTCAAATTACACTCTTGAATGGGTGTAAGTGATCGTTGTCAGTATAAAACCCAACTAGGATAGGGTCAAATCCCATAGGGAATAAGTTGTGAACTCAAGTTGTTTACGATATAATTTACTGATAGTTTACTGTTTCCTGAAATAGGGGATTAAGTTTTGCAGATAATTGTTTATCACTTTGAATTTAATGTTTGTAACCAAGATTTATGAGATAACCAGGATTATGTTCACTAGGGCTTACGGAACATGACAGATGCTACCATTAACTCAAGGTTCTCACAGTGATTAGGATGACAAGCTATCTTTATCGATGATATGCTCAAATATCTCTCGACCTATTCGAGAATCTAATTTCCTAATCCTCTCAGACTTAGGGAATCGCAACTCACTACCCAGATTTTACCTGAAGTTAATCAACCTTGTTACAGCGCTGATTATTAAACGAAGCCTTTCCGAGTCCCTGTTGATAATTTACTTCCTACTGTTTATGATTTCTTTCTCAAGCAAACCAAAGTAGGTATGCTTATTGTTTGCAACCAACAGACATAAATTCTAACCTCAAAATTACCAAGACATCCTAATACCTATTAAACCTTGAGTAATTAATTACCATCTTATCACGATCTAACCCTAGATCCCATAATCAAAGTTAAGGGTGTTCAGCCACTCATGATGCAAGAAATAAACACACAAATTGAATTCATAATTGAGAAGATTAACTTACAATAATGAAGAAAATCAAAAGTGAACTTGTAATTGAATCACAAAGCAAACACTGAAATATTGGTTTAGAGAAAGAGAGAGAGAAAAGTCGTATATTAACAATATGTCAATGATGATGGATACAAAATCCCCTTAAAAACTCTAAAATAAGGTTTTAAATAGTTAACTCTAAATAAGGAAATAAAATTAAAGTTTCTGATTTTCTTCGGATTAGATGACGGCGCCCGTGATGGCCTATCATGATCTTGACGACCTGTCACAGATGTTGTCAACTTCTTTACAAATTCATCTCTTGCTACCTAAGGTTGACGACGATGGTTATGCCCTATCATCATCTTGACGGCATGTCATGATTGTCGTCAGAAAAACTTCCTGTAGCTTTATATCTTCTGTTTAAGGTTGACGACATCTGTGACAGCCTATCACCAGGCTGACAGCGTGTCATAGATGTCGTCAGCCACACTTAGCTCTCTATTTGCTTCCGATTTCATGATTTTTGCTTCCTTTATTTGTGGCTCCCCCTCTCATCTACTTTTGCTGCCAAATCAAAGTAAAATAATAAAAGACAACTAAAGTTGCTCAAGACTTCGCAATTATTTAGAGTTAAAAGCTTCAAATGTGTTAGTATGGGCTCACACATCAACACCCTCAACTTAAACAATTGCTTGTCCTCAAGAAACCATAACATAACTAAGAGTATTCAAAGTACAATTTGGCAGCTAACTACTTATATTAGTTCAGAATACATGCATTATCTCCAATGTTAGTCAAAATAAGAACAATTATGTGTATTATTGTAAACACCCATGCAACTCACAAGGATCAAGATATGGTAAAAATTCCAGCAATAACAACCTAGCACATACCCAAATCACACTTATCCAAACAAAACAGTGATTAGCAACATACCTAGTGTGCCCTTGCAACAAAGAAATACCTTTTTCACTCATATCAAAATTTATAAACACATGGATAAACACAAGACTCACTCTCAGAATGAAGTTTCAACATTGCGCATCAAATGCCATAGGCTTTCCCTTATAGTCAGTACCTAAGTCTTTAGACAGGTTAGTTAGGATCACTATAGGGCTTTTCTTAAGCTTGTAACATAGGCTAAGGGCTGGTATGATATTCATGGATGCGGTTATTGATCATGCATGCTCAAGATGGATGCGGTCTTTCCAATTATCAGATTATCTTTCTATCATTTTTCACACAGTTTTCTTTTTTCTTTTTTCTTTTTCACCGTACCCAACTTTTTATTCATTCTTCTTATTCTACCTTTCTTCATACATATATTGCACCACTCACCCCTATAATAGCCACCCTCAACTTAGGTTATTTTCCTAAGTTAAGGTGCACAGTTTCCTAGGAGGACCAGGGCCAAGACAGGTTCATTGTGATGTAAATGGGAAGGTGAAAGGGGTTAAAGAAAGAAATAGGCTATTGAGGCTCAAACAGGGATCAAGGGATATTATTCACATTGGGAAGGTCATTTAGGCTAAAATGGGCTAACATTCAAAAACGGCCTATGATCCTTTCCTAATGCCTATCTTATAACTATGGCACGACTAACAGGGTAAGTTCTAGATTCAACGCACAACGGGAACTGAGTAAGACCTTACACACACATGGCATACAAGTATCTTGCATATAACTACTTATCCGGTTAATGAACTTGTTTAACAAAGGTCATTCATTTGCCATACTAACGCCACAAAAAGATACACAATGGTCACAATGGATGCAATTCACACAGTACACAATAGATCAAACCACTGGATAGGTACTCAAAAATCACAAAATAAGCTAACTGCCTCAAGTACTTGTACTACTCTTAATTATTAACAGAATATGTTACAACAACAATTTACCCTACACCATTAACTTAAAATAAAAAATAAGATGCACTAAGGGTTAGAGTATACTTGAAGACAGTCAAACACGTGGATCCTGGGTCTTCGATCCTGCTACTGCGTCATCTGCTATCTTCTCCCCATCAGGAGCATCTGGCTTTGTGGTGGTTGGAACCTGGCTAGATGAAGCATTTGCATCCCTAGCTCTGATGGCTGCCTCCCATTTCTCAATATTAGCTAGGGACTCCAATCTTGCTTTCTTCACCTCCTCCTTCTCAGCCTTCTTTTTTGTTTTTTCTTTATTCCTCACTGTCCGGCTCTTCTCTCTTATTATTGCCCTTGTTTCCCCCCTCCCCTCTTTTCTTCTTTTTCTTTGGGGATTCTGCAGTGAGATCAAGTATAGGAATTTCTTCCTCTAATTCTTCCACAGCCAAAACTGTTGGCATCATTATTTGGTGTTGATACAGCACCCCAACATTTTTCTTTACTTTATTCAACGGAGCCCTGAATGCAGCAAGATGAACACCTGTCATCTCCTTTGCCCGGACATCGAATTTGTTCTCTAAATCTGCAACTCTCGAAGGCAATATCACAAAGGGCTCTAGTGCATCCTTGATTCTTTTGTCCACAGCAACAACAAACTATTTGGTGAAGGCATGTAGCTGTGCCTCGCACCACTTGGCTTGCTTAGACACCTTACTGATATCAATCGGCTGAAATACAGAACCTATTATTGCTGAAAAAACTGAGAAGCTGGCTTTAGTCTCCGGCACTGAAGTTGCCTGTACTGAAGAATCCTGTACATCTACATGGCGTGCTTTTCCTGCATCTGTAATCAGAGGGTCTGCTACTACCTCTGCACCCCTATCAAGCCTAAGTCCTGGCTGCACCTCATCAAACCAAATAGGGTTGTGAGTCTTATGGGTATGAATGTTTTTATCAACTCCTACAATTTTTAGCACCCCAACAGCTCTACATAATTCTATAACAATACAAGGAAAAAGATAAGCAGTGTCGGTCCTTGACATCCTTATATTTATCTCATCCGCAATGATTTCCCTGAAGTTTAAGAAAAGCTGTTGCACCAAGCTTGCTACCAAAATAGGCCATTCATCTCCCAGAATATTATGTCTCTCAGTAGGCATTAGCCATACTCGCACTATGCCCTATAAAAAATTTTTCTCCTGAGTAAACGAGGACTTACAGATTCTCTCATTTGGGTTTGTCACCCAAGCCGGTTCTCCGTCAGCTATGATGTTGGCCAACCAAGGATGTTTTTTGTCCTTATTCTTTATCCAAGCATAAAATAATGGTGTGGTGGCCTGAGGCATGAAGTCAGGGCTGTGCAAGAATCTGTTGATGGTCCTGACCGAAACATCAACCATTATACCCCTCACCTGAACTCTATCAAGAAGAGGCTGATCCACTACTTTCTCACCTGGTTTGCACATGTTCTCCAACCCATCTTGGTAGTTTGCATAGAACTCCCAAACTAGTGCGGGACAAAATGAACCTCCCCCTTCTGTAGTCCATCCTAAGCCATATTTCTTGAATTTCTTCTCCACTTCAGGGTATCTGCTCAACCCTTTCGTAATGATCATCTTTTCTTCTTGGATTAGCCTCTTCGCATTCCTTTTATCAGTTCTTTGCAGCCTAGCAATGTAAATATCCTCAGCTATAGGGATTTGACATCTAGCATTGTTCCTTACTTATGGGTTCTTACACTTGATAAGTGTCCTCCGAGGTGGAGACTCTTCATCATTTTATTGCTCAGTGGATCGGGACCAAGAAGTTGTTCCCTCGGACTCAGATTCTTCAGACCATTCTTGATCCCTTTCATCAGAGTCAGCATATTCAGACTCATGCTATTTAAAATAACCCTTTTCAGACCCTTTTTGCTTAGAAGTTGAGGTCGACTCAGTATCATCAGTGTCCTCTACCTCAATTGGTGGAGTTTTCTTTAGACTTTGCTTCTTTCGCTTCCTGAGCAAGGATTTCTCCTTCTCATAGTCAGATTCCTCATCGATGAGCTTACGACGTACATCATCTTTGGATACTTTCTTTGGTTCTATGGGACTCTTTATTTTTGGTGCCATTTTAAAGTACCTGGAGACATTAGAAGAGCATTAGTCAACCCTAAAGATAATAAACACAGGTACATTAATCATTTAAGATTATTTATGTTTCAGGCCCCAGGTGTGACGACAATTCATGACAAGCCATCACGACCGTGATAGCTTATCACGGTTGTCGTCAACCTTATACAGAACCCAAAAAATTTTTACACTTTCTGACGACATTCATGATAGGCTATCACAATTATGATAGCCCATCACGATTGTCGTCAGCTCTATCCAGAACCAACTTCAGTTTTGTCAGCTTTTGAGAATATTCTTGATAAGCCGTCATGATGGTGATAGCCTATCATGGATGTCGTCACACTTATCATAACCCACTTTTGACTTTAACTAAATGTTTAGTCCCCATTCTTACTCAAGATTTACTTGAATTCGAATTGTGAGCTATCTTTTAAACCCTTGGGCTTGTACAACAAACCCTAGGTGCATTTTTAGCCACTTTCCAATTTGAACTTGGTTCAAGCATCTTGGGGATATTGGATTATCTTTCATTCATCATACATTATCAGAAAAGAGAAGAGTTAGATTAGAGTATACCTGATAAAGCTGTTAAACTAAAATCATGCACCAAAGGAAGAGTGATTTTTTGTTTATTGCTTTCTTGGTATGTTTTTGCAAGGGATGAGAAATATTTTAACTAAGGAAAGAAATACTAAAGAAAAAGAAGTTAAAATTAGTGGAAATTTGAAAAGGTTTGCGACTGGGACGGGTCGGATCTGCTTAAATTTAGGCCCAATTTTTAGATTTTAAGGCTCTGGGCTGACGACAATTCATGACGGCTTGTCACGATTATTATAGCCTATCATGAATGTCATCACCCTTAGGCAGAGAATTCCCCAAGCTTGGTCTAGCTGACGGCATTCGTGATAGCTTATCACAATTGTGACAGCTTGTAATAGATGTCGTCATGACCTTCCAGCTAACCTTTCCACTTTTCCACCTTCTCTATACTAAATCCTAATTTTAAAAATTAAAAAAACTTGTTTAAACATAAAAAACTTTGGGTTGCCTCCCAATAACGCCTGATTTACTATCGTAGCACGACTTGGTTATCTTGACCACTTAGACTTTGCCAAGACAACCCGTTGATCCTCTTTTTCCATCATCATAGAAGACGTCAACAATCGAGAAGACATTCATATCATTTTGTTGTGATATGGGTTGATGCATTTTGAATTTTGCCTCTTTCTTAACGAGCCTAAATTTAAGCTCGTTTAACTCTATGTCGACTATTACTCTCCCTATTACTATGAATGGCCTACCCAAAATAATAGGTACCTCAAAGTCCACATCATAATCCAATACCATAAAATCAGCAGGAAGAATAAAGTCTGCTACTTTTACCAACACATCATGCAAAATTCCAACAGACCTCTTTATTGACCTATCTGCCATCACCAATCGCATGTTAGTGGGTGTCAAAGTTTCTAAACCGAGCTTATTGTATATAGCCAGGGGCATCAGATTCACGCTGGAACCCAAATCACCTAGTGCCCTTGCAACATCTAGAGACCCAACTTTGCACGAAATAGTGAACGCTCCAGGGTCAGCCTTCTTTTATACTAAAAATCATGTGGAAACCGCACTGCAATGGTGGAGATTGTCCACCTGCTCACTGCTGACCTTTCTCTTCTTTGTGATGACGTCTTTCATGAACTTTGCATAACCTGGCATTTGCTAAAGTGCCTCAAGCAAAGGCACATTAATTGTTAATTTCTTCAGCATTGCCGTGAACTTTCCAAATTTTTCATCATCGACCTTTTTCTTCAATTGTTGAGGAAAGAGAGGTGGTGGTATAGGGATAGCCTTTAACACCAATTCCTTTTCCTTCTTGTTTTCCTTCTTCGGATCATCAGTAGAACTATCCAGCTTCTCAAACTCCACTGGATTACTTTATTCGGGTTCATCAACCATTACCTCATCTTCTACAGATTTGCCCATAGAAGGGTCACGTAACCTCTTACTACTCTGAGTGGTAATCGCCATACATGAGCCATCATTTCGTGGATTCTAAACTGTATCACTTGGTAAAGTACCATTTTTTCTCTGGTTTAATGTAGCAAAAAGTTGACTCATCTGCTAGTCCAACTGCTTAATAGAAGCAGAGTATGAGCTAACCAACTGAATGAGGGTAGAGAATTCACTCTTCATAGTAGTTCCCCCCGAGTTGGTAGCTTTCACTCCTTTCAACAACTTTTCTATCGTATCCTCCATGGATATTTTACCCGAGCTAGTTGTTGTAGCATCCCGACTTCCAGGAGGAACATACAAACCACTCCTGTCATTGTTGCTTCTCTAATATCCCTGCTCTCTATCCTTGTAATCAGGTTTGTTATAAAAGTTCCGACCTCGGTTCCCTTGGCTATTGCCTCGAAAACCCCCTCTGATTACTCACATAGTTTGTTCTCACATCAGCACTCGTAGTAGCAGTACCCTGAGATTTTACCGCCTTAACTATTTTGGTCTTTCCTGACAGTAAGTTCTTAGTCAACAAGTCCATCTGTGTCTTTAAGTGGTCCATGTCTTGGTCTTGCTCCTCATCCCTTCTGTGCTGCTCCGAAGTCATACCACCAGAAACAGTCGAACTAGCCGCTATAGAATCCCTGGTGTGCCAAGCTCGACTCTGCTTAGTCATTCTATTCAGCATGTCTAAAGCATCCAGAAAAGAGAGGTCAATGAATGAACCACCTACAGAATTGTCTTCAATTGGCTTTGTCATAGAGTTGAAAGCTCTGTACAAAGTCTCCATCAAGTGCAAATCCATCATGTTATGATTAATACATTAAGCCAGCTTCTTCTTAAATCTCTCCCAGGTTTCATACAATGCTTCAGTTGGAAGCTTTCTGAAGTTACTGATTTTGTCCCTCAGTTGTACCCTCCTGGAGGGTGGAACGAACCATTCTAGGAATGCCTCTTTCAACTGTCTCCAGTTGGTTATAGAATCGGGCTCTAGCTCGTTTAACATATTGTTGCCTTTCTAGACAGAGACAATGGAAATAATTTCAATTTGATCACATTCTGGCTCACTCCCGGATTGTCAAAAGATTTGAAAATGGTGATGAAGTTCACCAAATGTATGTTCGGATCATCACCAGGCAAGCCTCCAAACAACCCCTTCAGATTCAGGAGTTGGATCATGGTGCTTGGTATGATGAATTTTGCACTCAGTACCAACGGTGTAGGAATGATAGCACCCATTGCACCATCTCCATCCATTCCTTTCTCATCTTCATCAGCCTTATATTGAACAGGCTATTGACCATACATTCCTCGGACTGGATGGTTTCTATTGATATTTCGCTGCACTGGTGCAGTAATTTGCTCAGCTCATCTTGGGTTTTGAGGATTCAGCAATTCCTCATCACCCAAGTCTTCATCATCAAGGTTCTGGTGACGTTCTTGTTGACCCAAATTTTGTACGTTCACCTGATCCCTAGCCAAAGCGGCTAGTCTGTCCGCCTCCAGTTGTTCAGCCATTCTCCCTATCAGCTGAGGTTCTGGATTGATTGGTAATAACTATTCTCTGAAGCTTCTTATTTTTGGCATAAACAACACAGTACCTACAATAGACAAAAACAACAAATAAACTTAAATTAAGGAAACTTAACTAACAACAAATTAGCGCACATAAACTTTCAGTTTACAACCGTATTCCTCGGCAACGGCGCCATTTTTTATAATACTCAAATTACACTCTTGAATGGCTGTAAGCGATCGTTGTCAATATAAAACCCAACTAGGTTGGGGTCAAATCCCATAGTGAATAAGGTGTGAACTCAATTTATTTACGATATAATTTACTGATAGTTTACTGTTTCCTGAAATGGGGGTTTAAGTTTTGCAGATAATTGTTTATCACTTTGAATTTAATGTTTGTAACCAAGATTTTATAACCAGGATTATATTCACTAGGGCTTACGGAACATGACAGATGTTACCATTAACTCAAGGTTCTCACGGTGGTTAGGATGGCAAGCTATCTTTATCGATGATATGCTCAAATGTCTCTCGACCTATTCGAGCGTCTAATTTCGTAATCCTCTCAGACTTAGGGAATCACAACTCATTGCCCAGATTTTACCTCTGGTTAATCAACCTTGTTACAACGCTGATTATTAAACGAAGCTTTTTCGAGTCCCTATTGATAATTCACTTCCTACTGTTTATGATTTCTTTCTCAAGAAAACCAAAGTAGGTACGCCTATTGTTTGCAACCAACAGACATAAATTCTAATCACAGAATTACCAAGAAATCCTAACACCTATTAAGCCTTGAGTAATTAATTACCACCTTATCATGACCTAATCCGAGATCCCATAATCCAGGTTAAGGGTGTTCAGCCACTCATGATGCAAGAAATAAGCACACAAATTGAATTCATAATTGAGAAGATTAAATTACAATAATGAAGGAAATCAAAAGTGAACTTGTAATTGAATCACAAAGCAAACACTGAAATATTGGTTTAGAGAGAGAGAGAGAGAGAGAAAAGTCGTATATTGTCAATATGTCAATGATGATGGATAAAAAATCCCCCTAAAAATCCTTAAAAAAGGTTTTAAATAGTTAACCCTAAATAAGAAAATAAAATTAAAGTTTTTGATTTTCTTCGAATTAGATGACGGTGCTCGTGACGGCCTATCATGATCTTAACGGCCTGTCACGGACATCGTCAACTCCTCTGAAAATTCATCTCCTGTTGTCTAAGGTTTACGACGATGGTGACACCCTATCATCATCTTGACGGCGTGTCTTGATTGCGGTCACAAAAACTTCCTGCAGCTTTACATCTTCTATTTAAGGTTGACGGCATCGGCGACAGCCTATAACCATGCTAACGGTGTGTCATGGATGTCATCAGCCACACTTAGCTCTCTATTTGCTTTCGATTTCATGCTTTTTTCTTCCTTTATTTATGGTTCCCCCTCTCCTCTACTTTTGCTGCCAAATCAAAGTAAAATAATCAAAAACGACTAAAGTTGTTCAAGACTTCGCAATTATTTAGAGTTAAAAGCTTCAAATGTGTTTGTATGGGCTCACACATCACCAATATCCCCCTGAAATCAGTTTTTTAGTTTTTTATTTTGTTTTATGTTTATAAGTTTTTATTTTGTGTTCATTACAGAAGAAGCTTTCGTGTAGGATTGTTATTAGAAGAAAGTTTCTTCGATTTTTGCTTATTTTGGTTGTTCTGGCCGATGTGCCAATGTTATCCATGTAAAATTCATATGGTTGTCCATCAACCCTCTTGGTCTACCATAGACTTACACCTTTAGGAGTGCATAGATTCGTCTCCTGGTTATTCGTAGACCACATAGTTCTATGTACACTTCTATAGAACAACACTTGGATGTTGTTTAAAAATGAATAAATAAATTAAAAATAAATATAGTGTGGGTTTGTACACATATGAAGGAGTGTAAACAAGTCACATAATCATATTAGAACTTATACAAATTAGGAATGGTGAATTAAGAAGTGTGTGAGTGGGTATTGGTCGAAACAAACAATATCCTAAGAGTAATGTTTGTTGAAGTACAAGTATGTTTTGAGGAAGTTGATTGTATTTGATGACTACCCATTCCACATATTCTTTCAATCACCACTCTTCAATCACCACCCCCAAATTAAAAGAGTATGTGGAATGGATAGTGGTTTAACAATCATCATCCTTCAAACATACTTGTGCTTTGACAACCATGACTCTTAGGATATTAATTGTTCAACCAATACCTATCCACACACTCCTTAATTCACCACCCCTAATTTTTATAAGCTCTAATATATTTATGTGACTTATTTACACTCCTTCATATGTGTACAAACCCACAATATATTTATTTTTAATTTATTTATTCATTTTTAAACAACATCCAAGTGTTGGTCTATGGTAGAGGTCTACGCATAATCAGAAGATCAATCGATGCACTCCTTAAGGCATAAGTCTACAATAGACCAACTGAATCGATGGACCCTCAAAGCACAAGAATATTTTTTACTATAATATTTTTTATTTAACATATTATTGAGGGTCCATCGATTACGAGTGTCTACAGTATACTATCGATCACGAGTGTCTACGGTATACTTTGGTGTCTCGTTGATGGCTGACATAGGTCATGATCTACGATAGTCTATTAAGTGTCACCACCAGTTTAAAAAAAATTACTGTTCCAATGGTAATAAATGGCTACTTTTATAATCCATCAGTGTTAACACTTTATTTTTACTTCATATATAAGGCGTCCATCCCTCATTATTTTATTTCATTCACTTTATTTTATTTTTTAAAAATTCTACAATGTGTCAAGCATCTCAAACATCATCATCAACAACAACAAACCCAGTATATTTCCACCAAGTGGGGTGCATCTCAAACATCCAATTCTAAAAATACTCTAATTTGTCATTGCCGGAATGTGGCTGTCTTGAGGACGTCATGCACAAATTCAAATCCAGATCGCAAATTTTATAATTGTGCAATTGCGAAGGTGAACTGTGTTTTTTTTTATAAAGTTAAGTTAATCGTTATGTAATTATTATTTTTTTTCCTAGGATAATGGCGCATGCTCATTTTTTAAATGGCTTGATCAACTATCACCTCCAACCATCCCATCAACATTGAGTCCAGGGCTCAAGACATAAAATTTTCAAGGCTTGACAAAATTTAATCTACTACAAAGGTTCCAACAATGCGAAGAAAATAAAAATTTTCTCATAACTTTGTTCAAAGAAGCTGAAGAACAGAGGGATCACTTTAAAGTATTGCTACCTGACACCCAAATAAAGAGGGATCAACTAAAACAAAAATTGATTTCGGTCGAAGAAAGGGAGAATGACCTAAAAATAATGTTATGTGTTATAATTCTAGTATTCCTTCTTTGGAAAAGTGTAACATGGATGTAGTGATATTGAATAAGTAATAATACTTCTATTTTTCTATAATGTTAATACTATTTTTGATAGAATCATAGTCGATCAAACAATACGTCAACTTAAATTCGACCAGCAGGGTAATGATAGACTATGCATGCAGTATATGAAAGGTTAAGTATGCATTCTATGAT